>NW_020884884.1:0-225848 GCF_003945725.1 Corapipo altera
AAAAAAGCAGGGAAAGCTCTTAGCTGGCTTTACCAAATACATTTTTTTATTATAAAATTTCAGAAGTGTTTATATTGCATGTGTATGAGGGATTTATATTAGAAAATTATAAATTGCATGATTCTACATAATTTACAATATATAGCCTATGTAATGATATAAATTTGCACTTACAAATTTCTTATGTATTTCTAAACAGTTTCTTGCCTGTAATCTCTGATTTGCTTAGCATCGTTTATTAACTATTGAGTTACAGATGACTTCTCTCCAGTGTATGACTCAGCTCCTCCCAGGCCCCTTGGGAGCCTTGACCTTGTCTGTTTGCATGCCCATGAAAGGATGTATGGCAAAGCCAAAACAGCACAGCGTGGCACATGTGCCAGCTCTACTGTCCTAGTAAAAATAAGGCTAAAGAAAGAAGGCATAAGTAGGCATAAGTCACTAAAGACTAGCAGGGCTCTCATTTTGCAAAGGGAAGACGCTGGAAATCTCTGGTGCTGACTTATGGGCAACTGGAGTGTGAGGAGGGAAGCAAAGCAGAAACTGGGGTCCCTTTTGCTGTTAAGTGCTGATGTTAACT
This sequence comes from Corapipo altera, assembly GCF_003945725.1. NCBI lineage: Eukaryota > Metazoa > Chordata > Aves > Passeriformes > Pipridae > Corapipo > Corapipo altera. The sequence continues at coordinate 581 of NW_020884884.1, forward strand.
CCTTATCCATGCTCCTGCAAGGAAAGGAGGGTTCAGAGACGTGCAGTTAATGAGCAAAGCAACTGAATAAATACAAAGGGGCCAAACAAGTTCGTATTTTGCATTTTTATCAGTCTTCTGAGAGGCTGTATACGGTAACCAGGGATCCACAGGGGTGCAGGGAGGGACTCGGTGCTTTGAAAAGAGGAAATTCCCCTCTCCCAGCGAAGGAAACGTGCTGCGCCTCAGAAGGCTCAAGAAGCGGTTGGCAGCTGTGTGCAGGAAGAGAAAAACCTCTCATTTTGAACTTGAAAGCAAAACTTGGTTTCAAGGGAACAGTAGAGAAGTGTCATCAGCAAAGTCTACGGTTAGGGTGACCTATACAGTTCCTTTACTGAAATGTAAATATGTAGGTAAGAAAGCATGTAGAGAAAGGCCTTTCCCTGAGGTTTTCCTTTGAAGTGATAGGAGAAGCCTCCACAGATTTTGTGCATTTATGAACAGACCTTTTTAAAGTGAGAGCTGCGGGGGAAAGGTGGAACTGCAAAGGAGGGTGTTTCAATAGCTGTTTCAAAACCAGCTTTAGTGGCCTGAATGCTATGATGTTTCTGGGTGTTTTGTTGCCCCACCCTGCTCCACGCCCATGTGAGCCACTGAGACTACTGAAAAATATATTTTCATGTCAAGTGATGCTGACTTATGCTCTTTTGTTTGCACAATTAAAAAATCTCCTTCAAACTTGAAAATGCTTTAAAACTCCAGCTTTAAGCAAGGCTTGAGGACGCAGTGATGATCTCCTGATTTTTGTTTAGCCTGGCCTAGAACCTGTCTGCTTCAGCCTGCAAAAGCAGTCATGGGGGGGAAGTTTGCCATTGGCTCTGCAATTCCATCTGGATTTTACCTTTTTCTGCCTTTTTCAGGTGAAAGCTCACGTGGTGTCTCAGTGCTGAAGTGGCAGGCAAACATGGAGTGGTTGCTGCACCACCTCAGAGCCTGAACTCGCTAGTGCAGGAAATGACTTTGCAGTGCCTGCCCTGCGCCACCACGGCTTCAACAAAAGGCCTGTGCAATGTTGGCAGAGGATGTAACTGGGGGAAACGTGCTCTGAGAAATGTTCTTATATATAGCAGAGAGGAAAGGAACAGAGAAGTAAGAAAAAGACTGCGCTGTGGTTTTCAGGCTGCCATTGCCCAATTGCCTTTGCACCGTGAGGTCCTCCTGCCACGTGCCCTGTGCCTTCATCAGGGGTGTGGAAGACAAGTAATGCTGATGCTTTACAGGAATAACCTCTGAGCCACACTACAGCAGCTTCATCTTCAAGAAACAAAGTAAGAAAAAGGATAAATAAGTCCAGTACAGCACAGTTTCCTGCACTGCTAAGATCTGTGAGTGTTCCAGCATATGGGCTTGGGCACTACCATGGGTCTGGCCCATCGTAGCAGGAGAGATCCATCTAGACCAGGTCAGCCAGAGAGCCATTGTGAAGGGAAGGCAAACTTTAAAAGTAAATGGGATGAGTCATGTTGCCTGTTGGCATAAATGCAAAACATTTAGGAGCAGGAAGCATCTTTGTTTTTATGCACAGGAATGTGCTTCAGGTCAGGTTATCACTGAGGTTCATTTCTGGCCAGCGAAATAAGGGCTTGCTCCAGCAGCAAGACCATCCTGCCTGTCAAGGAGAAGCAAGTTCATGCAGTTCAATGTCAGGCACCCAAGTCTTTGCTTTTTGTATTTAACAGTGTATTTAACAACATTGAATCTGAAACCAGAATCCTGCCATCTACTGCTCATGGAAATTCCAGATGTGTTGTGTGCACAGCGGTCTCAACCCTAAAAACCTTGAAAACCTCAAAAACCTCATCAAAGCTCTCTGGGACTGGTCAGCTCTGCACAGGCTGGAAAAAATATCTGTGAGCCATCTCAATTGCCCTATTGGGACCTTGAGCTGATGTAATGATGTCTGTGGCAGTGCTGGCTTTCTTGGAGAACAAAGTGCTGTTTCCTTTTGTGAGCTGAACAAACAAACAGTGTGTGGGAATTGGTTCCTACAGAAATACTTTTTTTTTTAAATATCCAAGTAACTTTTCTTCAGACCACTGACCTGTTTATTGCTTGGGAATGCCTGTGACTGCCTTCTGAAACTCAAAAACTGCAGAGGTGTCCATGGCAAGAATAGAAGACTATTGCAATAATACCAGGGATGATTCTGCAGTTAAAATTAAGCACAGAAGTGTCTGAAAACTGTCAGTCTGCCTAGTGCCAGAATTCATTATGAATTTGGTTTTTAGTATAGTTTAGGCTAGAAATCATCCTAATTATCTTTTCTCCTTTAATTAAATAAGAAGTCTGCCATTAGCCTCTGCTTCCCATAACTCATGTTTTGGATTGAGCTTCTCATGCCTGGGAAATGGGAGAACTGGAGAGAAACTGGAGAGAGAGACAAAGAGAAGACTGAAGTATGTAACTATCTTTGCCCCTTATCTGTCTCCAGGTACTGGCTCAGTGAAACTTTCCACATTAACAGTGTCTTTCAGCTCTTCTGTTCCAGCTGTCAGCTGCTCACTGCTTAACCAAGAATTTGGAGGCAAATTTCTTGCTGTCTTATAAATGGTTCACATATAAAGCCATGGCCAGAGTATACATAGATAGACTTTAAATCTAGGGAAGGAAGGTAAGAGAGATTTGTGGAGATGAGGGAGGTGTAGTCTTGTATATGCAAATTCTGCCCTGAAGCGTTTTGATTCATGTAGTAAAATTGCTTCTAACAAAATTAACTTTATGTGGATATTGTTTGAAACAAGAATTTCAAATGTTAAGCAATGAACAATGCTACGGAAGGATCACACATACACTGAAGCTCTGCTCTAATACTTATTATTTATACTTCTGAAAACACTTAACTTGATGCAGGTATGCCAGTTTGGTTTTTAGAAATCTGAATCAGTTTAAAGCCTCTGTCTTCATAAACCACAGTGGAAAAATTAGGTATGTGTATACATTTTAAAATGTTATTAGAAATACAGATGTTGAGGTTCAAAGAGTTAATTAATATTTAAATTACTATATTTTAAAAAATAATAAACAAGACTAGTTGAACAGGTTTAATAAGAGAAGAAGTCAATTTAGTTGAAAGTAGATATACAGTGATAGCAGCTCCTAAAGCCAAAATATGTGAGCTCATCTTTTGCTAGATGCATCAAGCTGATTTCTTCATTTATCACTTCTGGTTTAGGCCTAAATGTTTTGAGTAATTACATTTTTTTTTGTAGAATAAGATGAGAGGTATGAGGATAGCAGTAGCACCAAACACAAGAGAAAATGAGTGCGACATCAAATAAAATGATTTCTTTGGTGTCGGTACTCAACGTAAGAAATTTATCATCTATTCTATATATCCCAGTGTTGGAATTATTTGTTACAAATAGTTGTCCAAATTTACCCAAATTATTTTCCTTAAGTGTGAATTTACCCAAATTATTTTCCCAGAAGTACAGTGCTTTCCCTCTTTTAAAATTCAATTAAAAACTTTGCAGTGAATTTTTAATATAATTTAGAAAACTGGATGTGGGTGCAATATTCTGCCTTGATGCAGGGCCTCACATGCCACTGGCCTGGCCCAGTCAGCAGCCTCACTGCTGATTCCTGCCTGGCCCCACACTGGCGGCTCCAACGCTTGTTCCCTCCAGACCAGCAGCCTGTGGCCCTCTTCAGCTCCTTTTAAAAAGCCACTTCGATATTATTTTCATCTACTGCAGGGAGTTGTGCAATCTGCCAGTCATAGGCACAAAAATCATGCATTGGTTGCAAAACTAACGCTGGAGAGTTAGCATTTTTTTCACTCTTTATATATATATACATATTTGTATGTATATTAGATATACACACGTGTGCACACACACATATACACGTATACTTGTTTGTGTTGACACTTCAAAGCCTTTGGGTTCTATTTGTTTTGCATTTGCCAAGGCTTTTGTTGCTGTTTTTTTCCCAGGTACCAGAGTGCCTTAATGATTTAGGGATGTAACATCTTCAATGTGCTATACGTGGGAATTGAGGCCAAGCTTCTCTCTTCATCCAGGGCAGACTGTCACACAGGAACCAGGAGAAGGTATATTCTGTCCCTCCCATCCTGTGGGGATCCCAGATGGCTGCTGTGTCAGCTGAAGTCACTCTCTGCTCTGTAACCTCTTCCTGAAGACTAGAGGATACAGGTTCAACAGCCAGAAGCCTTCTGGGAAACTGCTTGAGAGTCAGAAGGTACCTAGGAGGTGCAAGTGGCTTTTCTTTGTATTTAAAGTAATAAGTTTAAAGTGTAAAGTTTTCTATCTTCCTCTAAATTAAAGCCACTTTCTGTTTAAACATTTACAACTCTTTCAAGCACATACCTCTGCCACATACAAATGCGTCTGTCTTAGAAATCCTTGGAAATACTGTAGTCTGTGTTTTCCATAAGCCTTCAGAAAATCAACCGTTCCAAGGGCTTACCACTGGAGTAATTTAACAGCCGTGCTGCAAAAATGGCAAGGTAAGCAGCCCAGCAGAAGATACAGTAGCCAAAACTCTTATCTCAGGACCCATTGCTGGGAGAATTGCATCAACTTCCCCTAGTAAATAATGAGTCTTATTTATAAATTCAAGTACAATACAGAAAGGAAGCTTGTTGCACTATTGTGGAGATCAAAGATTCAACGTGGGTTTTTTTCTCCTTCTCCTGTTTGGAGAACTAAAGTCAGTTTGTATGTATCTGTGTCCCTCTTCTTATTGCTGAGCCCAGCACAGTTGATAGCCTTGGGTATTTTTTTAAAGCTGTTTCTAAAGATAAACATTTTGCAAAAATTCCCAGAATGCAAGTGCTCAACTTAATTTGCCCAGAGCTGTACTGTTTGTTGGCAGGCTGTTCCTTTACAGGGGGTTTTAAGTTCCAATTCGATGTATCACATATTAATACACAATAAGAAACTTTTTCTGTGGTCGAGGGTGAAATCCCTGCCTTACTGAGGTCTGAAGAAACAAAACTTTTATTGATTTAGTTCAATAATATTCAGAGACTAATCCCAAATCTCCCGCTCCTTTATTAAGAACGATTCTATCACTGAAAAAATATGAACAAAGTTATATAGCCTAATCAAAACAATCCCCGAAGTGCCTGAGCACACTCACAACAGCTTTTAAACCTGGATTGTCATTAGTTTTTCAATGTCAGTTTGAGAGGCAGAGAGGAGATGTTTTTTGTTAGCATGCAGAATTCAGTCTGCCTTTTCTTTCAGGTTATACTTTGTGATGTGACAGACAACACACAGGTTCATCACCACCTTCTTGGCTGCAGCAGGTAATTTGTTCAGCTCCATGTGTCCTCATGACAGCTGCCAGACAAGAATTTTCTTCCTCTCATGCAAGCAGTAGATGTATTTTCACTGCATAGGCTAGGATGTTTTGATCAAATATAACACTACAGAGAAAGAGAAAGCATATAGGGTGTGCATATATATACACAAAAGTCTATATAGTATATACACATACCTACCCATTTATATATACACACACATCTATGCATAAATGGGTTGCTTAACAGCCTACAAAAAATGCCACCTTACTCTGAGTCTTATGGGTGTTTTCTTCCAGAGAGGCAAAGGGCTAATCAGGAGAGGAAACGGGAGCTGAATTACCCCACCCACCTCCATAGCCCCTGCTGAAGCCATTTATCACAATGTTTCTCAACCTTCTTAAGCTGGCAGCTTTTTAGGACTTGTTTTTGCAACCTTTCACAAAACCTATTAAAAATGGTATAATAACAAAGTAACAATAATACTTGTCTTAAGTACAGGTGTGGTAGGGACACATGGGAGTTCCCCAGACAGCCATGGGCTGTCAGATCTGGCTGCCGGACAGAAAAAGATTAACTTTGACCAGAAATGTTGTAAGTATTCCAGAGCAAAACAAATTTAGGGGAGTTCATGGCCAGCACTGTGCAGTGTGTTAAGGTTGTATTTCCTGAATATTGATTTCGTCAATTTAAAGTGAGTTACATTCGACGAAAGATAGGTACTGGTATCAGAATTGTCGTCTTTTAATATTTATATCTAAAAAAATGAAAATCTCCATCTTATTACGTCAGAAGAAATAAGAGATGGACAGAAACAGTGTGAAAATGACTGTAAGAATTTTTTTTGCCTAGTCAATGGAATTTTAGTTCATTATTTGGTCTCTAAATGCTATTGGAACGAGAACACTTCTGAGATGATTTTATTTGTCAGCCACAAACATTTTCAGGTAAAATCAAAAATAGGAGGACAAAAAATGCAAGATAGATATTGAATATGCAAATATTATTAAGCAACTATGCAAAATAAAGGTAAAAGGATTTAGAGTAAAATTTAATGTTTCAAGAAGTATCTACACATCATTAACTAAAAAAAGAGGCTAGCTATAACCCAAATTTAATTCCACAGACTTGACTTGTCTGAGGACTACTGTGATACCTGTTTTCATATGATGTTGAGAAAGCACACAGTTATGTGTGTTCAGATGGGTTGGCTTAAATATCAGTACACATAGTAATGCCAGCAATTCGTAATATCACAGGCACCAACTGTTAATAACCAACTGGTTAATAACAATGTAGGAGACTCCAATGGTCACCAATTCTGAACTGTAAATCTTGGGATGTTAGCTAGAGTTAATATACCAATGGGATTTTTAAAAATTTTATTAAATTAAAGGTATTTTAATATCTTAATATCTTGAAATACTAAATTCAGTGCCTCCAGAGGCAGAAATTCAGAACCTCCAGAGGGATTCATTGTTTGGAGAGAGTTCCTCTGTAAAGTCAACCTGTTCTGCCAAGGCCAGACAGTACAACTGAACTCCCTGGGACTACTTAAGTAACACCACACAAGCAGCATAAACTGTAGGACTATCCCTGGCTGTCACTTAGAGCTACTTGAGACATCAATCCTATAGAAAACCCCAGATTTCCCTTGGATATACTCAGATTTTACAGAGTGCAGACAATATTATTCATATTGAAATTTTACGTCACCAGCTGCTTATATTTTCCCTTAAGCAATTTTTACTGCTAAGTGTGTGTCCTGAGGACACTTCAGAACCATAACTTACACCTGATGAAATTTTTCCTGGCCCTTGCTAGAGAAGACTGAAATGATCCCATTTTTGGTTATCGTGTTGTTTTCCACCATTCTCCTGAGTCTTGTCATAGCTAACACTCACTTCCCATTGCTTTTTGAATGGCTTCCTCCCAAACCCCTGCCCCGTTCTCTGCCTTCAGCTGAAGAGCATTTTGGAGACAGGAATCAGAGTAGGAAAGGTGTTTTTCTTCTCTGGAAGAGTCACTGTCTCTGAAAGTGTCTCTGGATGTGGCACTTGGGGATATGGTTTAGGGGGATTATTGTGGTGTTGGGGTGATCTTGAAGGTCTTGTCCAACCCTGATGATTCTGTTATTCTCATTAAAATGAAAGCCTAGAGAATTATTTTCTCAGTTTTATGTTGTGAGATTGAGATGTTTTATGTAGATATAGGCAAATTTCAAACACTGGAAACCTAACTTGCAGCAGTGCACAGGTAATATCATTTTGATGGTCATGGTCCTGACTGGATTTCCTATTTGTCCCATTTATTAGTTGTCCTGTGATGGTCCCATAAATATTTCTGAAATAATCTCTCAACTGTATACCAATTATCACTGGCAGAATTGCAATAAACAGTTCTTAATGGCCCAGTAGGTTTCTAATCTGGGTTCAGTAAGCAATTCCAAACCAAAACCATTTCTCTGAAGGCAAGTTTATTCTCTAAACGAGATTTCAACTGAAAACCTTCATGTTTAAGCATATTAATTGTAGGATTCTTCTGCCAACAAAATGAAGCAGGCTCACTCCAAGGAATAGTTACTGTAATTTAGACAACTACTGAAAACAGTTTTTAACATAATGGTTGTAAACTGTGCAATAGTAATATAGCAAAAATCTTAGCTGGAACCAAAATATACATTATCTGAAGTCAGAAATTAAGCTTCACTTGCATTCTTTTGCATAGTAAATTATCAAATGTCTCTTAGATAAAGCTGATTGCTTTAAACTAAAGAACAAATTTATTCTGGCTGCATTTATTAAAATCTATATTTACACGTGATTCTTGTTTGACTGAGTAACTTTTAATCTCATTTAAACGTCTCTTACTGCATCACATAGTAAAAAATACAATGAATGTGTGACTGGACCTCTTTGGTATAAAAATAGGAGAGACACAAAATAAAATTTTTTAAAATTTGCTTGTGAAAATTAAAAATTTCAAGGCCAAAATAGACAGAATAAATAGTAAAATATATATATTTTTAAATAATCCACACATGAATGCCCATTTCCTGCAATCACTTAGGGGAAAAAAAGCTTGCCATACTTACTCTTAATTCAAACATTATAACTACAAAATTAACCCCCCAAACAAACAAACAACAACAAATTGTTGTTGGTTGGTTGGTTGGTTGGTGTTTCTTTCTATGTGGGATTTTTGCTGTGTCTGCCAGTTTTCTGTATGGGACAATGGTGGTCTTGTCTTTAGGGAATTTTCCTTCATTTAGAAAGCTTTATTAGAACAGAGTATCACTTGTCAGCCTGTACCCAAATTCAGACAATTTGGGAGGTCCATAAAGATCGTGCAGACACAAACACGACTGTATTTCACACTTAAAGCACTTCATCACTTTTAAGATCCCTATACTGGAAACAACTTATTTGAACACTAAACCTCACTGTTAAGAACAATGTGTTAATTTTTTCACAACCCATTTTTCATCTGCCCACTCAAATATTGCTTAGACTTCCTGATTTCAAAATCTGGCCAAGAACTCGAATGGCACTTCTGAGAAAGTTGCCTCAAAAGGACAAGGGTAACCACATGCTGCTGGTTTTTAGCCCTTTTTTATTTCTCTTTCGGAGGGAGAGGGGCTGGTTTTTCTGCATTTTTACCATATTTTGGGTTTGTTGGGTGCTGCAGGTGCAGGGCAGCAGGGAGCACAGCCTGTTCTTCGGTCACTGTGGGAGCACTCGCGGTCTCGCCACCTCAAAAGCCGCCTCCGCTTCCCCCCCCCCTCCGCCCCTTTTCTTCTTTTGGAGAGATTGGGGATATTTTTAGTGTCTTTTTACCTCATTTTTACCACATTCTGCTTTTGTTTACTGCTGGAAGTGCAGTGTTGGAGGTAGCACAGCCTGTTGTTCGGTCAGTGTAGGAACACTGGCGGTCTCGCCGCCTACGCTTCCCCCCCACACTTTTTTATTTTTCTTTTTGAGAGAGAGAAGTACGTTTACTGCCTTTTTACTACATTTTGGCGTTGCTGAATGCTGCAGGTGCAGGGCTGCAGGGAGCACAGCCTGTTCTTCGGCCAGTGCAGGAGCACTCGCGGTGCCGGAGGCGGCTCTTGAGGTGGCGAGACCGCGAGTGCTCCGTAAACAAAACAGGGGTTTTGTTTACCATCCTGCGGCCGGGCCTGTGTGGCGCAGGCGGCTTGAGCCTGCCCCCACCGACAGCAGCAACGACAGCGACAACGACAGCGACCTTCCCTCCCAGCCATCCTCCCCCGGCCGCCCTGAGTGGAGGCGGGAGGGGCGGTCAAGGCGCTCCACTCCCCCCTCGCCACCCTCACGGCGGGGCGGGGCCGTGCGCGCGCCCCACGGGGGGGGGGGGGGGGGGGGCCGGACCGCGCCATCGTGCGGCCGGCCAATGGCGTGCGGCCACCCCGCGATTCAAACGGCGCCTCGCGGCCAATGGGCGCGGTTGGCGGGCGGGCGAGGGGGCGGGGCCGTGCGCGCGGCCGTAACCGTCGCTCGGCGGGGCGGTTGTTCCCTCAGCGCAGCGCGGCGCGCGCTCGGGCCCCGCTCCCGCCGCTCCGCGGATCCGCCTCCGGCCCGGCCCGGCCCCGCGCGGGCGGGCTCCAGGTAACGGGGATGGCGCCGCGCGCGGGCCGGGACAACACACACCCCCCCCCCCGCCCGCCCAAGCCCCTCCCCACGGCTTTCCCTCCGCGGCCTTCCCCGTGGCGGGGAAGCGCTCCCGCCGATCGCCGCCGCGGCCGCGCTCGGGCCTCTCTCGCGGCGGAGCGGCGTTGCGGCGCGGGCCGCTAGTTCGGGCCCCGGGGTTGGCGGGGCCGGGCGCCCCCGCTTTGTTCGCCGCCGCGCCGGGCCCTGCGCCGGGATAGGCCGCCGAGGGGCGGCGCGGCCCCTCCCTTCCCCCGCGGCGGAGGCCCCGCGCCAGGCCCGGGCCGGGAGCGCGGGCGGGGCGGGGCCGGGGGGCTGGGCCTTGCCCGGCACGTGGGTCCCTTCCTGTCAACAGCGCCCCGCCGCCGCCACCGCCACCGCCGGCCGGGCCCTGCGCGGGGAGCGAGAGTTTCTGCCGCGTTCCACCGCTCGCCGTGCTTCCGCTGGAGAGCCTCTTTAAAGGGGAAATCCCTCGTTTCCCAGCCCCGGGCTTGATGGGTTGTTATTTTTGCTTTGAGGCTGATGTGTGCTTGTTTGTAGTGGTGGCGCTGATTTGGCTTGGACAGGGGGAGGTCCCTCCACCGTCTGGAGGTGAAGAGGTGGAAATGTGGAGAGTGTAGTGGTGATGCTGAAAAGGTCCCGCACAGCTCAGTCCCTGGTGAATCCAGTAGCAACTTTCCGTGCAGTCTGTCTTGTTACCCTCGACTGTCAGTGTTCTCTTCTCCTGCATTTCTTCTTGCATTCAAATGGCTTCTTCCTCTGATATAGAGAACATTATCTAGCAGTGGTGAGGTCCCAGAACTGCTAAGTGGAACCACGTAATATGTGTGAACTTTGATCTTCGAAGAGGGAAAGCTTGTTTAGTGTTTATTTATGTATTCTTAAAACTGGGTACCCAACCTCTGATGATGGGGTATGATCTTCCAGTGGCTGCAAGCTGGCAGTCTTATTTTCTCCACAGTGAAATATCTTTCCACATCTCTAGTGAGAGTGCTGTTAAGATAGACCAGAAGTGGATTCATGGGGTAATATGTTTCTCAGCCATGTTTCTCTTTACTTATTCCATTCTTGGTTGAGTCAGCAGTACCTTTCCTTCTTGGCTAACTTTTAACCTCCAGGGAGTTTTGTGTTAATTATCTTGCTTGGTATAGGATACAAAATCTTTTTTTTCCATTCCCTTTGAGTCAGGGTTTCTAAAGGAAAATAATAATGGTGCAGAAAACACAGATTTCATCTCATAGATAACTACAGTTGCAATCTGATGTCTGTACAGCACAGGATTCATCATATGAAATAATCTTCCTTGGATACATAATTTGAAGCCCTGTGAATTGAAAGTCTTGTGTAGGACTACTGTCAACATTAGGCTGATGCCAGCTGATACCCTGAAGATTACCAGGGGTGTGTGTAGAGCTTGAAAGAGCAGTAAATTCAAAATGTAATGTCTTAGGTGTGTTTTTTTTAAAGACTCTCTGTCTTTACTTTTTTTGATGTCAGTAATCATGTCTGTTATCTGAACAGATGAAGGCTGCCTTTAAACGGTGTAGCTTTTAGAAGTGGGATAGAAGGAATGAGGAGGAGCTGGGGTGCAGAACAAGGTGGTTACTTTTGATAGGGTAAGAAGTTATATTTACTTCTTTTAGTGTTTAATGTTTGAGCTTATCATTAAGCTTTAATATTTAAGGAAAAGAATTGGAAAATGTTTTCCCATTAATAAGATTGTCCATTACTTTTGAGTCAGAGGATAATATTTGCACTTGCTTGAAGTTATTTATTAATCAGGAATTTCATATCAGTGGTATCTACATCGGGCTGAATTACATAACATTGATTTAGTTACAGGTCTTCCAACCACATTTTTCAACTTCTTAAAACTAACCAGCTTCTTTTTAGAACCAAGTTGGAGGAGGGGAAGGTCTTCCTGCCTTTCACAAGAATTAAATCATCAGGTTACCTCTTCTTTGGGCTGTTTTTATGTTGGCATACAAAACTGTTGGATTTTGAAGTCTAGCAGAGAATTGCATTTCATATCGAAATTTTGAAGTGGTTGTTAAAAATTGTAAAAATCAGTGTATGTGTCCTTAATAACAACTTCTGAAAAAACTTTCCCTTTTGCAAAAAGGACTTACCCTCCAAAGGTTCTGTATTTCACACCTGTGTCTGAGGATCTGCCACCTTTGTCCTGGTCAGGCTCTAAATTTACAGATGATGGCTGAGGTGCTCCAGGTCAAGAGAAGAAACGGTTGGCTGGAGTGTAGGAAGTACAACAGCAGAGAGGAAATGAAGTCATGTGTGAGGTTATGACATCTAGTGAAAGCTGGAGGACCGGTATTTAGACTATTTATGGAAGAGAAGGAGGAAGCTGTAATTGTGGGAGGCTGGGGAAAGAGCAGTAGTAGACGTGGATCTGCTGAGGAACTGTCTTTTGGGTGAGAAAACTGGCCAAGGAGACATTATGGGGATTGAGATCAGGCTTGAGCCCAGAGGTGGCAAAGAGGGACTGGAACTGCTTGGGTGAACAAGGGCAGAAAAGACAGGAAATGCTGAAAGAATGGGGGGAAAAAGGAGTGAATGAAGAATTTGAAATAAAAATATGGAAGTTGTATTTCATGGAGTCATCAGAAAGAGGGCTGTGTATTTGAGTGGGTTAAACTGACTGGGATAAAACAGTCAAAGGAGTGAGAATTCAGAAAGAATAAGACATTACCAGGAAACTGTGACAAGAAACACTAGTTAGAAGGCAGAGGAGCTGAAAGAGCTCCTACAAGCATAGACTAGAACTCTGATAAATTTTCCAACTGGCAAGTGTCAGTGAAATCAAATTATAAAACTTACTTTTTTCTCCTGCAAATGTTTTACAGCAGAGGAGGTGGCCAGATGTTTCTGTTCTGAAGCAGTTTGGAATATTAGTGGTAAAATCCATATGAGGGAGTTTTGCTGAGTTTTTCGTTTCTTTGACTTGGAGAGCTACACAGGTGTAAAAACTTAACAGCAGCAGCTTTGGAAAATGCCAGAATGAATGTTGATTAAAAAACCTCACTGAGCCCCATCCTGCAAGAATCTAATCTTGCAGGTTAGTTAATGTGTAATGAATGAGTACCTAGTTATCTAGTATCTAGTTAAATACTTGCTTTCACCTCAGTTTGTGTGGCTTCACATCTTATTTATAGCAAACACCCATTCTAAGTTCCTGTATTTGCTGTACAGACGGTGCTATTACATACATTGGTATGTATTTTACCTTAGACTTTTAAGGTAGCCTCACTTGATATGTGAGACCTGAGACTAGGAAATTCAGGTTAAAAGTATGTTCTGCTTTGGATATTTATTTTCAGAAGGCAATGACACAATACAAAGCATTTTACAAACAGTTATATGGGACTTTATATTTAAAAGCAATTTTCTGTAAATTGTAGTTGTGGGGTTTTTCCCAGCACTCGGTGTGGTGAAGCAAGGGTAGTGGTCACTTGCACCATGTTTTGCTAATACCAACTAAAAACCTTGTGGTGCTGAAAGGGGGATAGAATTTAGTTTTTCAGGTTACTGTGTGATTGCTCTGATACTGTACTTTGTTTTCCTATGGGCCCCTGCAAAAGGCAGTACAAGCCTTGTGCTAAATGGGTGGAAAAGAGAAAATAACTCTGCCCAGACAGGAGCCTGAATTCTGAAGCTTCCTAACTTTCGAATGTTTGGCATAATAAATTGAAAAAAAAAAATGTAATGTGACAAAAAATGTAAGTGTCGAAGAGATTGGGAATGTTTAATGTTTAGAAATCATCACATCTGTAATATCAGTGTAACCACAGGGAAAGTGGCTTAGAGGACTCCTAAATACCATCTAATTTGCATTTCCCCCTCTAGATAAGATGAACTGCATTATGTAATTTTGGTCAAATATGTGCTCTGCCTGGTGATGGAGGTTGTGTATCATAGTTGAGTACTAGTCTAATACATTTGAACAGTTTCCCAGAATATGTATCTTCAGTCTTCACTCTATTTGGAAAATAGATAATTGCTGTTTTCTCGTCACGTAACTTTTCGTCTGTTTAAAGTGGAGAGTTGTTTAAAGTTTCCCCTTTCCAGCCTAAATGATACAGAAAGAGAGTAGGGGGAAATGAAACCTAATGTTTAGCTGTCACGTGCACTGACTGATTTATTTTCCAGGGATTGTTTTTGGAAAATGCCCAGCCGGAGGTATGCTGATGGCGAGGTGGTGATGGGCCGTTGGCCAGGAAGTGTCCTGTACTATGAAGTACAAGTGACCAGTTATGATGATGTTGCTCATCTTTATACTGTCAAGTACAAAGATGGAACTGAACTTGCACTGAAAGAAAGTGATATAAGGGTGAGTACACGGGTGTGTAAGTGTCACTGCTTCTAGTGGGAGATGACACCAACTTTGTGATGTCGCTAAAAGTACAACTCAGGACTGGATAGTCATTTTACAAGTTTTTATTAACTGTTTCTTCAAGGAATTGATGTTAAATATTAGCTTTTTCCTATGGGACCTCTCAGGTAGTTAAGTTCTGAAACCCCATCTTTAAAGAAGCCTGATTGTTTGCTTTGTGTTGAAAAAAAACCAGTGATGCGTTTGGGGAAAAACAAGACTGATCTTTGGGAACTCTATAACACCATTCTTCATGAAAAATCAGTTTGGGGTGCCTTATAAAGGCAGTAATCAGAGGGCTGATGCTAATTTGATGTTTTTCCACCTTTAAAGAAGAAAATTTGAAAACAAATGGAAACCTGTAGTTCAGGATCACTGTAAATATAAATAGTGTGTGCCCTTTAAGCACATACTTAAAGCATCTGCAAATAGCTTGGCCTGCTTTAGGTCCTCAAAGGCTCCTTAAGGTATTTTGCTACATTTATGACATTTAGAAACTCTTGAGAAAGGTTCATGGCATATGCATGTGAGCACATTCCTTCCTCTTTACATATCTTTATTATTTCATTTTTATTACTAATAAAGGCCTTTAAAACTCCATATTTCAATTTTCACTTCAGTTTAAAATATGATAATGCGTGAGAAAAAAAAAAACCCTGTTTGAATGTTCACTGTAGTGGATTTTTGTGGCCTGTTCTGAAACCTGCATAACGTGTCTTTATGTGAACTGTAGTTTCACTTCTTGGTGGCAGTGTGCATGCCCAGTAACTGGCCTTTTAGTTTGGAACCAAAATGTTTCTGCCTTGGGGTAATCACTGCTTCAGGACTTTCTAACCTGTTGTTACTCTCTGCTTGCAGGTTAGCAAACTCAAACTGAGGAAAAGCGTTTTGTTGTCATGAAACATTTGTGCATTACAAAAGTTGCATTCTGGAAATGTTACATGGGAAACAGAGAAATCAAACAATACTTTTGTGGAAAACCGTTTATGAAATTAGTTATCACATCTAATTAAATGAATTAGCTGACTTGGATTTTTTTAGTGTTGATTTGATCTGTGTTGCCTTAAACAGGTGATGACATCTTGCAATGTCAAATGCATTAATAAAGCTGAGTAGTGGAAATATGGAAATGAGAGCAGTCTCTTAGGGCTTAAGAGACAACTGTCAATTCACTTCCTTATGCAAAGGATTGAGAGGCCCAAGGGCTTGGTGCTCACGTTGGTAGTTTACATCCATACCTTGATTTCTGTAGTTCTGATAGGGATTGTCAGAAGCAGTTGGACCTGGGACAGGATTGTTTGGGAATTACCAGCAAAATGAGTATGCTGCAGTTGCTCCTTTTTAACAGGCTTTGTTCAGCATCAGTAAAGGAAATTAGAGACAAATCCACAGAGCTGTATGCCAGGGCCCTTGTTACAAAAAAACCCACCTTGTTTCTAACACTGTTCTTTGGAACATAGATAAGATTGTGCTTTTTTTCCCCGCTTTCCTTTAGTCTCAGTCATCATTCAAGCACAGGAAGAGCCAGTCTTCCTCAAGCTCTCCCTCCAGAAGAAGCACCAGCAGATCTCGATCCAGGTCTCCTGGTCGACCAGGGAGAGGGCGACGTCGTTCTACTTCCCAAAGCAGAGAACATAAAGATGACAAAAAGAAAACCATTCAGGAAACCAGCTTAGCTCTACCAGCGGTATTCATTTTGTTTGTTCTTTGGGGGAGGGGGGGGCTTGCTGGATTTTTTTCTAAATTCAAATTTTTGCTATTTGTGAAAGTTTGGTTTCGTATGTACTGGGTTTATCGTGGTAAAGGCCAGCTGTAGGTGATGTGATGTTCCTTGAACAACATAATTAGCTGCAAAAGTGTATCTGAGAACTACGTTTTTTTTGTCTTTGAAAACAGGGTTTCTGGCTTTCAGAGTTTGAGGAAATTCTTGAAATGTACACCTACGTTATCAAGTTCTGTTTGAATTTGCTGTGAAGTTCTCAGAATCCAAACACACACAAATTCTTTTTATCTTTTAATATTAAATCATTGTTAGTCATGTGCTTCTACTTGTGAAATGGGGCAAAGGAAGTTAGCATATTTTTAAGATGTTTTGATCAATACATAGCAGGGAGGTATTAGAATTTTAAATAAAATGAGTTCTATTATCATATACAGTTCATTTACAATAGTAATGAAAAATGTGCAGCTTCTGTGTGAGAACTGTTGTAGAATTCAAGTGTGGAACATTTAAATATTTCCCTGCTGATTGATACTATTGCAGAACTGTTTGCATTATGAAAATGTCCTGTAAGGATTTCAAAGTTTATCAAATACCTGATGTTTAACTGAAGTTTATTGTGTTTGTTCTTGACATTTTTGTGAAAATTCAGAATGAGTGTTAGAAATGGTTCTGGTGATCTGTAAGTGAAGAATAGTAGAGGTGATGTTTCTCTATTAAGAAACAAACAGCATTTCTTCTGCCTCTTGTGCCCTTGAGATAGCTCCTCACTTGACCAAGACAGTCCCTTGAACTAGAAATCTCTTCTGCTGACCTGTTAAAAATAGACAGGTGTTAGTTGGGTTTCAGCTAAACTAAACCAGATCAATCTAAACTAAACAGATAGGTTCACTATATTGCTACTACTGAAAGCACTCTTTGGCACAGAAATTGCTGTGGTTTTTGATTTGCAGTGAAGTGCTTTGAGCTCTATGACCCAGTGCATGGCCTGTGGACCATGTGCTCATTTTAAGTAGTTTATAGCCAACAGCTACACTTAGTTTTTGTACTTCTTGTACCTTTTAGGACAAAAAGGTTAAAATATCTTTTGGTTTTTTCTTATGGCTTCTACTTGAGGAGTAGGATGCAACTATTGGTTGTTGTACAACTGGGATGACCCGATCCTTTTCAGCCGAGCTTGGGATGAAATGAAACAGAACACATGAGTTGTGTCTTCCCAGAGTTGTGTAAGCTAGGCTCATTAAAAGAATTTTTGTAAGACAATTTGTTTCTTCAAAGATATTTAATGGAAAACCAACTCTCAGTCCTGCAGAGCAGTGCCATATATAGGACACTGAAGTTTTCTCTGCTTGCCACTAGCATTATTGAATAGACATGTGTTTTATATTTGGCAGTTCCTAGTGATGAGTTAAAATAACCTGGAAGCTGTATTCTCTCTTAATTTTGCAGTTTATTAAAAAAGAAAATAACCTTTTCCTCTTCCTGTTTGTGAACTGAAACTGTCTGTACTTTGGATATTGAACCCACTTGTTTTCCTGTGGAGAAAACCAGAGCAGTTGCAGTTGACAAAAAAAAAACTAGACAGCGTTCTTAATTATTCATTATACACTCACACTTAATGCAGCTTTTATTTTCAGAAAGCTAAAACTATATTTCTTCTCTTAACCAGAAGCCGAGTGAGAATAACACCAAAAGGTACAACGGTGAACCTGAAAATACGGAAAAAAATGACACATCCTGCATAATCTTGGAGGTATGAACATTGTATTTGCTTGTAGTTTGATGTTGCATTCAAACTTAGCTGTCTCAGAAATTCATAGACAGAGGCACTACAATAATCAGGCAGAAATAGAATGCAATATAAAACTTTGTGGTCAAGCAGATTTGCTGTCCAGCAAGCAAATTTCAGGGGAGAGGGAGGTGAAGTTGGGAAGGGAAAAGTACTAGAACTGCATAACATTCATTTTTCTTGGTTTGTTTTCTTTTTTCCATTGAACCATCTCTGGTAACTTATGTTCATTCTGATGCTTTTACAGTGTGAATATTTGACTGTGGAAAGTGTTTTAAATTTAGCCAAATCAACTCTTTAGTCCCAATTGTTAGTTAATGCACAGCGTTATTGCAGAAGGGAAAGGAGGAGGGTGGGAATGCATGATCTGTGCTGGAACTGCTGCTGATATGTGAATCACAGCATAGGTGGTCACAATGACTCTGGTTTTAGCAGTCCCTTCATGTGAATGCATAAACTTAAGTACTGTAAAGAAGTAGAAGACATTGTACATTGGTGTTTTATAGTGAATAATGTCTTCTGAAATATAAAATACTGGAGTAAAATAAGGTAAAATCACTGGGAATCATTTTAGTAACTTATTTTTATTCGTTAACAGCAAAAGTTAAAACCAGACCTGGAAGTAAAGCATTTTGAACAGTACAGCCTGCGTTCAAGGAAAGATGAAAAGAAGAAAGAAGAGATATATTCGGAGAAAAAGATTTTTACGGCATTAAAACCAATTGAGAAAGCTCCATCAAAAACAAAGGAGCTGGAGTTTGGGGGAAGAATTGGTGTGTGTGCAAACTGTCTTTTAATATTTGAAAATTAGTACTACTTTGTGGGTTTTTTTACTTACTGACCATACTGTCATGACGAGAACGGTTTTTCCAGTTGTTGGACCCTGGTTTGCAGAATTCAGAGTGGTATGATAGTGCCTCACTTGATATGATGGCCAAGAACCATTATTACATTGGTTCTCATGTGAAATACAGTGAAGATCTTGTGCCATCTCTTGCACAGTGAGGTCTAAATATTTCTAAATTAGATTTAAGAAACTAACAAGCGAAAGTTTTACATTTTTGAAACTTAGGTGCTTTGAACTTGATAGTAAAGTGTTCTTTATGTAGTTTTTCGACCAGTTTTAAGGGGATGCAGTGTGTGATCCTTCAGTAGATGGATGACCTTGTGTGGAAGTGAGAAGAATGTCTCTGTACCATTACATGACTAGGGATTGCTGCTGTCTTGCTTCAGGAATAGATAGACAGCCTTTTCTTTGTTACTAAAGTTAATATCAAGCTTTTTTTTTTAAGTGGGATTGAAACTATATTTTTTAACTTTCTATGTTTATCTTCTAATATTCCATGATGTCTGTTTACAGGGACCTTCATGCTGATGTTTCTCCTGCCTGCTACTGTATTGTACTTGCTGTTGCTGTGTAAACAAGATGACCCCAGTCTTATGAACTTCCCTCCTCTCCCAGCACTTGAAAGTCTTTGGGAGACGAGGGCGTTTGGTATTTTTCTTCTGTGGTTTTTCCTTCAAGCTCTGTTCTACTTGCTGCCAATTGGAAAGGTAGGCTGTTTGGTAGCAGCTGGGGATTAATGGGCATTAACATGGGCATCTGTACATTGGGCTGGAGGGTGGGGTGTGTTCTTAATGCAGCAAATTTAAAAGCAATTAGTTTTCCATAATCTGGAATATGGCTACTGCAGATTTCTGTACACTTAAAAGACCACAGTTTGTTAAGAATTCGTGCATTTCAGAGTCTTTCAGTAGAAGAGGCAGAAAGCATTATATAGGCATTCAGATCAAAGCATGAATAAAACTTGATAGAATTCTAGAAGAATTTCAGGTATCTGACCTTTAAACTCACAAACTGTTTGATACTCAATTTCTTATGGCTATCCAAAGTTTTAGAATATAATCTTCATTTACAGAAAGCTATAAACCATTCTAGCCATATGTATATCAGGCAAATGCTCTTTTGCCTTCTTTTGTGATGTTAGGGCTACTAGCAGATTCTGAAGGGACACTAAAGTAGTTTACAATAATTGGAGCAGCTCTGCTTTCTTGAAGCTGGTTAGGAAGAGATTTATTTTTCTAAAATGTTTTTAATTGAAACTGTTACCCTTTTGATATCCAAAGTACGTTTTTTTAGAACAGTCCTCAGATTTGATTGTGTCCAGCTGGTTACCTTGATTTGAATGTCTTTCTGGCAGAGATGTACTTGATTTCCTCCCCCACCAGTGCTCTCAGAAAGTACTTTGTTGAACACTAGTGTTTTACTCTTCCTAGGTTGTAGAAGGCCTGCCTCTTTCAAATGGAAAGAAACTACAGTACCGGATAAATGGTAAGCATGTTGCAGTTGCTTATTCTAGGATTAATTCCATTATGTGATTTGCACAAATTATGAAAGATACATTCTATGGTCAAAATGTACGTGTTGTAAATCTGTCATAACCTAGGGTGAGCCTTTTCTTAGAAGAAGATGGTTATTAATCATCCAGAACTAACTGCCCCAAGAGCGAGACATTACGCTATACAGGGCACCTGATCCGCATTCACTTGTGACTCCTGTCATATCTGTCAGGAAGTGTTAGTGATGCTCATGTGACAAAGGCTGTTGTTCAGGAGGAGTGATCTGAAGAGATCTCATCCCATGTGTCTCAGTCATCTTGGATGTCTCTGATTTACAGGCTAATAAGAAGTATGTTGTAATTGATTTAAGATGTTCTTATTCCTACCTGTCAAAGAACAGTTTAGAGCCCTTAATTAGAACTGATTTCACTTCCTATGAATAAAGCAAGTTTCTCATCTAGTTCAGGAGTATGGTTTAGTGTACTTCAGCAGTTCTGCTTTTTCTGACCTTAATAGGCAAGTGTACTTTGATGCTTTGAACGTACTCCAGTCTACCTATTTGATTTAGACAGTTCAAGGGCGTTGTCTGATAGTAGTGGAATCCAAATGTTAAATTAAAAAGTTGAGGTTTAACATAATCTGTTAAGATGGACCATTTTAAAGGCAGAATGTGGCTGTAAATCTTGGAAACGAGGAATTACAGCCTGCAGAAGTGAGTCACGTTGAGGTTATCTCATACCTTTTATGGTACAGGACCAGTGACAGGCAGTGGGCACAAACTGAAATACAGGAGGTTCCATCTGAACATCAGGAGGCACTAAACTAGATGAGCTCTGGAGGTCCCTTCTAACCTCAGCCACTGTGACCCTGTGAAAGGGTTCACAGAAGGTCCTTACATGAGAGCAGTATAGAATTGCCTGCTCGTGTTAGGGCATCAATCCATTCCACATGGTTTGATACTCTCAAAGGCTACAAAAGTTTTGTGTTCAAGTTTTGAGTTGATAGTTACTTAATGGTTTAGTAAGTGCTATCTGTATCAAGGTATGTATGAAAACTCAAAGATGAAAATATGGTTATCTGAGTTGTCACACTGATAAGATTTTGTAACCTGCTGTTATCAGTTAGTAGTGCCAGTGTTTATTTTTCCACTGAAATTAGATCCTGTGTTATAAAAAATGTAGGAGTGCTCAGAGTGTTCCTCCCTCTTGTCCTTTTGAAGAGGAGCACAATAAATTTCAGGGCTTAGAGTCTCTTAGGTAAATTGCTGTGCCCCAGAAGTCTGGACTGAGAGCATGGGATATGTAAGACTATTGGAATATGAACAAATCTTGGAAGAAAGGAAAATGCAGAAAGCTTGGACTGGGGAGGTTCTACTAGAGAGGTATTTTTTTTATTTTGACTAATACGTCTTTTTTTCTACATCCTTTAGGGTTTTATGCTTTTATTTTCACTGCTGCAGCTATTGGAATTTTATTATACTTTCAGTTTGAACTTCATTATTTGTATGATCACTTCATGCAGTTTGCAGTGTCAGCTGCAGCTTTTTCTTTGGCATTGAGCATTTATCTGTACATTCGGTCCCTGAAAGCACCCGAGGAAGAACTAGCACCAAGTGGAAATTCTGGTGAGTTATAAAATATTTTGGATAACTTCTTTCTGATTGTCTGCTACAGTTTCATTTTTATGAATTAAAGCGTAGGATTTAGGATTTTGAATATAATACTTTGACTTTTGATTTCTACAAATGTTAAAGATAATATTAAAAGTTAACTGGCAAATTTTTGTTCTCACTTGGATACTCTAAAATGCTTAAAATTTTAGTTGGATTTTCTATGGAATAATATCTTGGCTGGTCTAGTCCCCTGTGATGAGAGGACAGTTCTTTCCTTTCAGTTTTCAGTATGTTTTTGTCTGAGAGGCTTGTGTAGTTTGCTTCATAGTGCCCCTGCCTTTTCTTGAAACAACTGAGAATTGAAAAAAACCCCTAAAAAATGTAAATATTTTGTCAGTGGGAAGTCAGGTACAGAACTTAAAATTACATTGTGTTTCTAAACTTTTATTTTGCACATACTTTTAAATCTATTTAACTGAATGGAGTTTTCAAAAAAGATTTTGGTTCAGTCATGAGACTGCCTTCCTAAAAAGTATCAATTATATGCATATGTTTTTGTAGGACAAAGGATAGATTGAGAAATCTGTTAGCATTGAAACTGCTTTTATAAATGTCCATAGGGTGACTAAGAAGGGATGTTTATGGACAGAAAACTTAGTGTATTACAATGAAGTATTCAAATACCCTTAGTTCTGTTGTCAGTGCAGCATGTTATGTGTGTGAAGGGAAATAAATTATCATTTTTTTTTCTTCAAAAAGTGCAGTTCTAGTCTCTGCAGGTAGCATAGTAGCATTCAGTAAGTGTTCTGCAAAGTGCTTATTTTTTTGCTAACTCAGTCCAGGGTATCTTGAAGTCCAGGAATTTTGCTTCTTCATCTCTTTTAGTGAACAGGTAATCATAGCTAAGGGAATTTTTTCTCCCAGAAAAAAGCAATGAAATAGGAGGGAAAGTAGAATTAATTAATGCCAGAAGATCATGTTCATGGAGACTGTGATGTGAGCTTCAGGATGAGGCTGAAAATAAGGAACAAGTGTCAGGGAGAAATAAGCCAATAGTAACTTCTAAAGTGTTTAGTCCTCCTAATAAATAAAATATTTGGGCGTCTTAAAATACCAAGTGTATGGATTTTGCTTTGTATTTTGCATATACTCTTCATTTTTTTTCCAATATAAAGGCTTTTAAAAACTGATAATGAGAGAGCATTAATGAAAAGTAGGATCTTACTTGTGGTGCTGAGTGTAGTGGCAGATGAAAGTAACAGTATTGCTAACAGAGGCTGTGTCTTTTCCACAGGGTATTTCATTTATGATTTTTTCACTGGACATGAATTAAACCCTCGTATTGGCAGCTTTGACCTCAAATACTTCTGTGAGCTGCGTCCAGGATTAATTGGCTGGGTGAGTCAGTAATCCTGGTGATTTTATTTGCTTAAATATTACGTGGAGATCTTGTTTTTTTATGTATAGTTGGTATTAAGGATTTTATATATATTTATAAAGGGGGGGGGGGGGAACTACTGAAAAACGTTTACACGTTGCCAAATTTTTAATGACCATTTTTATTCACTTTAGGGAGATTTCTAGCTTCTTTGCTTTGTGGGAAATGAAAACCCTTCTTTAAGTATTCATTATGTTGAGGTTATGTGGCTTCAGAAATGTGGTTACTTGCAAACTGTAGTGCTTTTTTTTTTTAAACTCAAACGTTGTTCAAAAATACCTGTGTTAAAGTGTCCTATAGTCTAACTGAAAAGACCACTTGAAACAAGGAAATTTTAAAATAAAATATTTTCTAAACTAGGTTGTTATAAACTTGGCAATGCTCTTGGCTGAGATGAAGATACACAATCTAAGTATGCCATCCCTGTCAATGATACTTGTGAACAGCTTTCAGCTTCTGTACGTGGTGGATGCTCTTTGGAACGAGGTAAATGACAATCTGGTTAAACTGTGTTAGCATTTCTAAGTACAGTGTCCAGTGAAGGAGGCTTTTAAAATTCTAAATTCCTTCCTCCTTGCTTTTAGGAAGCCGTTTTGACTACAATGGACATCACCCATGATGGATTTGGATTCATGCTGGCATTTGGAGATTTGGTGTGGGTTCCATTTGTCTACAGTCTGCAGGCCTTCTATTTAGTGGGTCATCCTACTGTGATTTCTTGGCCTGTTGCTGCCGCAATTACTGTTGTGAACTGTAAGTTACAGTAAATGTTACTGTTACAAACTAGTACTGATTTTGTTTCTTTGAGATGTGAGATGGAGCTTTAGCTCAGATGCAGTGATCATATTGTCTGTATTAGAGCTGGTGGATACATGGGCCTTGCTACTATTTAATGAATATATTTATTAAATGAAGGGTAGATGAGACTCTGAACACCTTATTGTTCTGTTGAGAGGCATCTTTAGGTGGATGCTCTCTGGAGTTAAGTGACTTGAAATGTTTTGAATTTGACTTTCAAACATATCTGTTAATCTGAATGACTGTGCGTGACTCAGAAAAGAAGTCAGTGCTTTGTGGGTTGTGCTTTACTTTTTCCCTGGGTTCTGTGTTTGCATCTCCTTCCCTGATGCCCCAGTTACACACACATGTCAAAGGAAAACATCTTTTTTTCTAGCAGAGTGCTTTGAGAAAGGATCTTGCTTAGAGAAAGGATCTTACCTCTCCTCTTTAGGCAACCTTAAGTTTGCACCAACATAGCCTTGTAATTTGTCCCTTTTACCTGAATAGTAAACCTTAAAAACCTGCCTGTTTTTTGTAGACATGGCAAAGAATTTAAACACTTGAAAAAAAGAAAAAGGGGTACAACTTAAAATGTGCAATACTGAGAAATACGACAGCATTTTTTCATCTTCAGTTAATGTTTTTTCTTGGGTTTTTACTTTTTTTTCTTTTAAGAACGTCATTATTTGAAATATATTGTGATCATCTTTTCTCAGTACAGCCTTGGTAAAAGCAAATTTAACCTGCTGTGTGAAAATGATGGGGGAAATTAATTTCAAAATCAGATAGTTCATTGTCTGGTTCTTTTATTGCTGTGAACTTGTAAATAGTTGGTCAATTTACAGTGTAGGCACTAGCAAAATACTGGGCTGCTAAAAGAGCTGTTATTTTACAAAATGCAGCACATTACCTTTTATGTGAATTTCACACTCAGTGTTACATTAATAAACTATATCAGATACAAATGTAAAAAATAGATGTGAAAAAAAAGCTTCTCCAAAATCTTATAAAAGTTAGTAAGCTGTAAGAGCAGGTTTCCGATGGCATTTCTATCTTGTTAGAATTCTGTGAAGAAAATTCTGGGAGAAAATATCAGTTGCATCTCTGAGGAAAAGGCTTAAATGATAAGAGTGAGTTCTTTTGTTGAAGCAAAGAAAACTGGAAAGTACTGAAAATGCAAAATAAATCATATTTATTTTCAGGTATTGGGTATTACATATTCCGTAGTGCAAATTCTCAGAAAAATAATTTCCGAAGGAATCCCGCAGATCCCAAATTGGCCAGTAAGTACATTTCTTATTCAGTTGCTATACAGTGTGTCTTTGTGGTATTTAAATATATATTTCAACTGTTGTACTGACTACAATACTCTATTCACAGATCTGAAATTTATACCCACTGCAACTGGAAAAGGGCTTCTTGTTACGGGTTGGTGGGGTTTTGTTCGTCACCCTAATTATCTCGGAGATATCATCATGGCTCTAGCATGGTCCCTACCCTGTGGTAAGTTTCTGAAACTAAAGTGGATTTTGTAAAAAATGCTTTTATGTTTTGGCATCTGGCTGGATTTGAAATGTAAAGTGATAATTATTTGGGATACTAAACCCTATAACCCACTGAATGGCCAATTTCTGTGTCATAAGTTTAATGCAACACCTATTTTCTCTTTCATCTTACCCTTTCTATCTTGCTGTACATTTGACATACTATAGATTTTACTTGTCTTTCTAACACTTTATCATAACGATGGGACTTGCTTACTAAGTAGTTGTTCCTTAAATTTTTTAGGCTAGTGGGTGTGCTATAGTGTTCTTAAATGAAGTTCCCCAAAAGTGGGAGTTTGCTTGTGCACCAGGGGCTACCACATGTAAGGATGACTGAGCAAAATACATTTAAAAAAAAAAAAAGTCATCAGACACAAAGGAGTGAAATTCTGTCTCAATTTTGGTCAGTGAATACACACTCTTCCTTCCACTGGGAACCCCAGAGCTGGGCACAGCACTCCAGGTGGGGTCTCAGGACACCAGAGCAGTGGGGCAGAATCAGCTCCTTCGACCTACTGGCCACACTTCTCTTGCTGCAGCCCAGAATTTTTGGCTTTCTGGGCTGCAGTCACACGTTTCTGGGTCATTTTCCAGCTTCTTCCACCTACAAGTCAAATACTGTGGTCTGAGCAAAGCTGGACTCACGTCTACAGCAAAAATAGAGAAAACCTTGTGTGGGGCAGTTCAGTGCTGCAGAGGTTTAACTAGAAAAAATGTGGGTTTGATAAACTTTGCATGCATTGAGAGTGAAGTTGGTAGATTTTGTGACTTTAAATTTTTAGGATGACTTTTTGTGGATTTGTGGGTCTTTTCCTGTCTGCATGTAAACATGTCACACAACTGTCCTGTTGAGTGTTTGATGCTTTAGGAATATAAGTCTTTAACAAGTGTGTGTCACCACCTTAATACATGTTAATATCCAACATCTCTGGATTTTTTTTTTTTTTTGTGTATCCAAATTGAACTTCTCACTTTACTTTACAGGTTTTAACCACATTTTGCCGTATTTCTACGTGATATATTTCATCTGCTTGCTTGTTCATCGAGAAGCTCGTGATGAACATCATTGTAAGCAAAAATATGGCTTGGCATGGGAAAGGTATTGCCAGCGTG
This sequence comes from Corapipo altera, assembly GCF_003945725.1. Classification (NCBI taxonomy): domain Eukaryota; kingdom Metazoa; phylum Chordata; class Aves; order Passeriformes; family Pipridae; genus Corapipo; species Corapipo altera. The sequence goes on from NW_020884884.1 coordinate 27,273, forward strand.
TACCATACCGCATATTTCCTTACATCTACTAGAGCACTCCAGATTCCTGATTGGAAAGTAACTTCTAAAGTTAGTTTCTTTGCAGATAAAATATACCTCTTACCTTTGCACTTGGTTATTTGTCATTTAGGCTTTTAAAAACAAACAAACAAAAAAAAAGGCCAAACTTTGGAGTGCGTCAAAGGTATTTACAAGTAAGCTTAAATACATGAGTTATGTGAACTGACTGGCTGTGACTTCAATTCTTAAAATATTGTGAATTTTAAAAACTCTTGGAGCCCTAATTTTTCAAGCTAAATTTTATCTAGAATTCCGAGTTTACATTTTTTTTTTTTTATTGCGTTTAATTAAGCACTGTGATGTAAAGTATATTATTTTCTTAATACAATAAATGCTGAAATTCCATCCAGTTCATTTTTTGGTGTTACTTGTACCATCTGACTTCAGATGTCCAATTTAGTTGCCTGAATTGGAGGAGCAGCAGGGTCTTTTTGGTCAGTGAGCTGGCAGCAGAGGATTTGACCCACATGAGGGGCCTGCAGCCCCAGGCCTAGAGCTGGCACAGCTCAGCTAGGTGGTTGTTCCCCTCCTGGCTTTTCATTAATGGGATTTTTTTTGATCAGGGAGGCTCAGGTGACTACTCCTGCCCTGCATCTACAGGAGGGACTGAGGGATTTAGAACTGGGAGAAGGGAAGGGGCACAGCTGTCCCCTCCTCCAGTCCCATTCTTGAGGCAGTTTCAGCACAGACTGAGGGGAGCTCTGAAGCTGCTGCCTGGTAGTGCCCCTGGCCCTGGATGGAAACCATGCTTCTGGCTCAGACTCCTGAAAGTAGATGATACAAGCACTTGCTTTGGCTGTGGGCAGAGCTGTGGAAGTGAGCAGTGAACCCTTGTCCTGCCTCTAGCATTGAACAGGGGGTAGCAAAAGTGTGCAGTGAATGCACATTAGACAGAAAAGGATCAAATGACCACAGTCAGCTTATTCTGATCTTTGTAAATTATGTCTTAATGTACCATAGCGTTTACCAAGTGTGTATAATAAAGCCTCCACGTTTTTTCTGTACAGTGTTTGGGTTTGAAAATGCAACAGCTTTTTTAGAAGCAGAAGAAATCAGTAACTAAACCAATTTCCAGTAATTTTTAAAAAAAATGTTCATTGAAAAAAGGTTTTTGTAAATTAATGTTGTAGTTCTTGAAACAATTGAAGTGTTCATTTAAATATTTGTATTGACAGATACGCTATGAAAATATAGGAATTGCTCCTCAATCCAAAGTTGTTGGTTTTTTTTAATTTGGCATTGCTACCTCATATGTAGGTGTTGCCTTTTGTACTGTTGCAGATAGAGAAATAGCTATTTTTTTGCTATTGCTATTTAAAACAACATTTTTTACATGAGCCTGTGGTTAAACTCAACCACTTTCTAATATATTTTTGTATATATTTGACTTTTTGACTAATGTATGTGTTCTGGTCACTAGTTGTGTTCTTTGTCTAACTGGCTGTAAATGAGATGCCCTTCTGGTATTTACTTCATAAGTAGAATAATTTTGCTGAAATACTCTTGCATTAATTAAGTAGCTTCTATTCTATTGTCACAAGTAAGAGCTTTTCACATACTTCGCACGTGAGGTTTATAGCACAAATTGCCCTAAAAAGCATATTAGAATATTAAATATAGTGCAGGTACCTCTGCACTTGCTTGCAGGATTGTTCCGAATGAATTGGAATGTTATTTATCAATTTTTTTTAAAAAATTCTTCTAAAATATTGATGTAATTGAAATCTAGCATGCGATTTCTTTTAAAAATAAAATAACCCTCTATTTTGTACATGGGCATTTTTTAAAGATAATTGTACAATTGAACTGTATATAATGTAGCTTGATTGTTGGTGTTGTAAGGAAAATGTTTTAAGACAAGTACTTTGCTTGCTGGCAGCAAATAGCAGTGCCTGTAACAAGACTCAAAAGAATTTAGTCCTGTGAAGTAGCAGATTAAACTGGGATGCTTTTTTTAATCATTTCTGAGTGAATTTATGGGAAATAGAGAAATCATTAAATGGCACTGGTTTGCAGGTGGTGTTTTAAAATGTACTGAAGCGAGTGGGGACAGTTCAGCTTCTCAGTCTGTAAACTCAGAGATGCTCCTGCTGTCCCAGTTTTATCTGTTGCCATGCAAGTTGTTTAAAATGCCATTTGGAGCCCTTGTCTTTCAGAAATGGATCATGACCAATGACAACTTCAGTTTATTTACATGTTGAATTTTATGTGAATTTGATTTTGAAGTAACTGGTTTTAATACAAACAAGCCTTTGAACTAAAATAAAGGTTTTGCTTAAAATTAAGTAGTGGGTTTTTTTTTCCCAATTGATACTGATGTCTGATAAAAATGACATTGATTTATCTTATTAAGTACAGGTGCAAGTTTGCTGAAATTCCTCCTGTACCTGTGGTTGTGGGCTGAGTGTTACAATCAGTGTCTGGTCCTTCCCTTAGCCTGCCTAAGAATTTCAAGGAAAGAAGGTCTCTCCATCTCTCCCTTTTCCTCTCCTCTCTTTATGCAAAAGCTGACAGATCCACCCTCAGCCTGGGAGCACATTTGTTCCTTGGATCAGCCCTGTCTTCAAACAGCTCCTTTCTCATCTGTCCAGCGAGATGGGCAGGGCTGATGCATCACCCCTTTTTGTTCCCCCTTCTGCAACTCAAAAAAAAAAAATAATTTCAGCTGTAAAAATACAGAATTACCACTCAATTTGCCTATATTATATTATGTTGTATTTTCCCCCACAGCTTCTATCAGAAGTCAAAACCAAGCAACAATTTAATGTAATTTTGTGATACAGCCTAAGGGTTGGTGCACAGGAATTAAATGTTGTGTTAGTTTGACCTAATGTGAACAAGCACTGTAGTGGAAATAAAATCCATAACTAAAGGAACAGGAATGATAGTTTTGCTTGCAGGAAGTTACTTACCAGAGGTAATAAAAATGTTTAATGAGCTATGGTAAACGTAATTTAAGTAAAACCTTATCAGAAGCACAGTTCTTGCCTCTTGTGGAGTGAAAGCTGTTTTGGGGAGTGGGTGTAAAACTACTGTGGTGTGTAGATGGAGAACATACTGCACTGTCTGTACAGAAATGTTTTCTGCTGGGGAAGTTCCCTAAAATTAGAAGAAAATACTTTGATAGAAATTTTGCCTTTTTAATATTTTAAAAAAATAATCCTAACTTTAAAAAAAAAAAATTGACTCTTTTTTCTTTTTTTTAAACATCTGTTCTACCTTTTTGCGTATAAAAAATGGAAACAGTAATGATGTTATAGAATATCATGAGAAAAATATTTTGTGCCCCATCATGGGAGTGGAAAAACCTTTTGAAGAAAAAACTGAAGTTGCCAAACTGAAGTGGCATTCCAGCTGCTTTTTTGGGGGGGAAAGTTGTATTCCTATCATGTCAGCATACCATCCGTCTTTCTCCTCACAACACTGCCCTGTGCTGCAGCCAAGTGTTTCAAGTAATTTGCCTCTTGTACCTCGAGGCAGTTTGTTCCCCTGCCATCTGAGCAGGGATAGGGAATGATGATCCGTTTGCAGTCACAGGCGGATGGATTTCAGCAAAACCTTTTTCTGTCTTTCCCAGAGTGGCATATCAAATTGCAGACGCTTGGTGGAGCAGGGTATTTACTTGTTGCTTATTGCTGCACACTGTGTGTTCACAAGTAACAGCAGCTGCCTTGCTGCTGGAAGAGCAGATTTTTTTTTTCCACTGCAACTATTGGTTTCTCTGCTTGTCCTCTGCATAAAGGATTGTAGGAGAGCAGTGGTTTCATGAGTCCACATCCTCTTTAGTTCCCTCCTCCCTCTCTGCCGAAGAGGGAAAGCTGCACATGTAGCAGTAGTGCCATAAAGAACAGCTGCTGGACCGTAAGCCCAGCCTGGGGACGTGTGAAATGCAAATGGAGATGACTTGCAATTGAAAATTTTGAAAGCAGAATATTTGAAGGGGAATTTTGAGGCAGTAATATTTCGCATATGAAATACTTCATGTGGAAGGTGCAGATGCTGAGAAAATTTCACTTGGTCCACACAACATCCCTACTAAATGTCTTTGCAGATGCTCAGGAGAAGAAATATTTAACGGTGATTCTAAGGGTGAGGAACATGACTGATCACATAGATCAGTGGAAACGTGCTCTGACATGCAAATGGAGAGATACACACAGTGCCTTCCTCCCTCTACACAACCCTGAGGCTTGGACTGCGTACACATTTCTGCCTTTCCTAGAAGAAGCTCCCCAGGAGCCTTCCTTACACTGCTTGTATTCCCTGGCTCCTGTATTTCAAACTGCAGAAATTTTAAGTATTAATGAACTGACCAGAAAGATACATCTAAAGCTTAACATTAGATGAAGTGAATTCCTGTGAAAAGTCCTGTAATACATGGTAGATCCCTAGTGATATGAGTGGGAATTAACATGCAGAGAAAAGGAAAATACTTGAACTCAAAGCCACATAAAAATTCAAAACCATTTGCTTTTGGCAACACAGCTTTAAAAAACCACATACTGTAACTATCAGTAGAAAAGCCTGGCAAGAGAGATGATGCTCATGCAAAACTGTTCAAGTAGAATGATGATGTAAAGAACCGAAGCAGAACTATTTCATGCTCTTTTCTACTTGTGTTTTTATAATCCTGTCAAGACTCTGAAAGCAAACTGATACTGTAGACAAAAGGTGGACGTTGGAATCATGCAGAAATCTCTGCATGTGTTTATATCTGCTTATCACAGCCTGCAGGGAATGGAAATTTGCCAGGCTAAAAATTCTCAGTTTCCACCAAAATAAACCTTTAAGTTTCTTGTGAGGACTTGAGAGCTTATTGAAGCTGTACTGTACAATTGTACCGTACAAAATTATGGTCTTGTTAACCACCACTTGTGGAAGTCTACTGTACAAATTTCAGGTCTTGTCAGCCACCACCTTTGGAGTCTCACTAGTGGGCACCAGCCCAATGTGACTCCACAGTAAAGCCCAAGAGTTCCCTGACCCATGGTCTAGTATCTTTGCTCAGCCTGAAGAGAAGTTGTAACGAACCTCATGACCCTACCCATGGGTCATGACATCTGTCCCTCCCTCCACCCTCTTCCTTTCTTAAACCAATGCAACCAAGAAAAACTAGATGTCCTGGTTCTGGCCAGGACAGGGTTAATTGTCTGCAGGAGCTGTGAGGGGACTAGGACATGGAGGTTATTCTCTGTCACCTCCCATCCTTGCTGGAGGCAGGGGAAAGGGGCTCTCTTCCAGCCAGAAGGGATTCCTTTCAGTCAAGAAAACATGGTGGAGGGAGGGCTCCCGTATTTTCCATTATTTGGGCTTGTTTTCCTGTGGATTTGTTCTTTTCTTCTACTATCTGGCATTAGTATTGTTGCTGCTCCTGTTCCTTTTCTTATCTCATTGCTGTTTCCAGTAAATTCTTCTCTCAGCTTGTGACCTTCGCCTTTTGTGCCTCCAATTCTCCAATCTGCTGCAGCAGGGAGTGGGGGGGGGGAAAGGGATGGAGTGAGCGAGCAGGGGTTTGGAGTTTCAGTGGGAACACTAAACTGGGGAGTACCATTCCTAAAGCATGCTGTTCAACAAGAAACTGTTTGTTGTGCAGCTGGATCCCTGTGCTAGGTGAAGGTTTCCTCTCTCAAAACTGCCTGGTGCCTTTTCTCCTGGAAAAGTCTTGCCTATGAGAAACTCTCCTTTTCCAAGACAAGGATTCTTAAAAGAAATGGATGCACAGGGCACAGTCTTTGCCAGGATAGCCACAGTTATTCAAAGCTTTCTGTGTATTGGGTATTGGATGGTTGATTTCCAGGACCAACTCCTGGGCCTGCTGGCGCTGGGTTCCTGACAGCTGTATTTCTGGGAGGTGATCCCCACCCCCCACACACACCCGGCAGCACAGACAGTCCCGCTGGACTGTGTTTGAGCAGCTGCTCCCCTGGGCTGGGGGCAAAGGCTGTGCCTGCATCCCTGCCCTTCTCTTCTCCCTTTAGGGGTCTGCTCAAGGATCACAAGCTGTTTGTCCTGGATGTGACCATGGGGACTGCAGACAGAGTCCTCTTGGTGCACACCAGCCAAGCTGTGGGAGTATCTCTGGCACGCCGGCTGTGCCAGCTTTCAGTCCCCAAGGTGCTGGAATTAAGGCAGGTCCAAGAGGAAGGACAGCTTTTGATGTCGTGTGTCTACTTTAATTGCAATGCCTTGACTAAAGCAGAAGTGATTAAGAATCTGAGGCTGCGTCTGTGGAAATGCAAATCTGAAAATGATCAAGCAGGACATTATACCTTCAGCAATCCTTGTTTGTATGGGTGTGATTTCTTCATCTAATTTAACAAGTGTCCAAATCTTTTCGTAGATACTGAGTCTCTCTGCAGCTTTTATAATGTCTTCTCTCTCCCGCTGCAAGAAAAAACCTCATTGGTAAGAAAACACCTTCTGGACAGGAAAATATGACAGAGTACCAAGGACTGACATGTCTGAAATGAGCCATCAAGGACTGTTGCTGTATTTCACTGTGACTGAATCCCTTGCATGGTGTGCACACACATACAGATTTGGAGAGAGAGAGTTCTTGTCAGATCAAACTGATAGGACTGAGCAAATATAAAGGTTTGTATATGCTCGTGGTTCTTTAAACATGAAGTGATGGGGGAAAAAAAAGGTTTTTAATTCTAATTTTTAAGAGCGAGTTATGTATAGGAATTAGATTTTGAGGTGAAATTATGCAAGATAACACTAAAGATATGGAAAGATACTGAATAAAAACAACAATATATTTTGAACTACCACTGATTTTTTTTCTATTTGTAGACCAAGGACATGCATCCTGCATTTCTGCCACAGAAAGTCTTGCTTCTGTGTTTGGCTAAACCCTCATGAAAATTAAAATAAAGCTGAAATGTGAGTTTCACAGCTGTAATCTTTTTTTTCCTTTTTGCTATTAGAAAGAACATATTTTTAAATATTTATATTTATTCATATATTAATATATATAACATATATATATATAATAATATATATTATATTAGGAATAACGTAATTTTTGCTATTAGAAATAACAGCCCAGATTCATCTCACTGTTTTGCCCAGCTTTAATCCTGAATGACATCTGTTGGCGGGATGAAAGTTGTGATTATGTGACAGCAGAAAATTGGCAAAACTTCCTCTCCATCATCTCAGAGAATATCCTGACCAGCTGCACACAGGCAGCACAGCCTGTGGAGTTAACCAAGGGTGTCCACCTGCTGCAGGAAGTCAGAGTCAGAAATAATTGCGTGTCCCTGCACTCGTTCAGTTACAGGGAGTTATAATTTACAATTGACACAAACTTGGCTCTTTCTACCCGACAAATTCACTTTGCCTGTTTCCAGTATCATTTGGGGATAACCCTGAATGCAGAGTCGAAGCAATGGTTAAATAAAAGGTGGGGATTTAGGTGCTTTAAGAAACAAATAGACATTGAACTTGTGACCATGGAAGTACTGATATTCCATAGCTATCTGCTGTAAACTTCAGGCGGCTCCTCCCTGCCACATGGGGTTGGGATATGTGTGCAGGCAGGTTTCAAGGAAAAATGCTGGATTAGATTGATACCTGACGGGGTGAGAGCTGTAACCCCCCTTAAGCAAGACCCAGAAGGACCACTCTGCATGCAAGTCTCTGTGGGACACACAATGGCCCTTTATCGAACGTGGATGCCGGCTTACAAAGGGAGAGCAGGGATCTTTCTAGAACAAAGGGCGGAGATTGGGAGGAATATTCAAAGGAGTGGCCAGTCATGGTAACAAGGAATGGAACTTATTCAAATATGAATAAGGAAAAACTATCTATGGGGAGTACTGCAATGCAGCAGGGTTGGACGAAAAAGGAAAGGGTTTACATAGAACCAATAGGAGAAAAGTTAACAGGGGTACAGAGAAGGGAATCATACATTCTCATAACAAAACATACTATGCCAACAAGAGAACAACTGCACAACTAAGTAAATCACTGGAAACAGACACTCGTGGTTATGATGATCATATCTCGTGCATGATGGTGTAGATGCACTCTGAGATGTTTTTTTTCCTCTTTCTCTGATCTCTCCTCATTAAGTCTCTTCCACCACTCATAGGACTCTCTTGGGGCACCTCCAACAGATACCCACATCAGGGATGTAGATTGAAATGGTGCTGTAAGAGGAAGACTTCCCTAGCATTTCACATGTCCAGGTTTTCTTTTAGGTAAGGTAAATAATGCATAGTCAGAGCGCAGGAACAACTGATTCTGTAAATTGCTAATAAAGAAACACTAATAAAAACTGGTAAATTTAACAAGAGTCTCGAATGCCAATGAAAAGCTCTTGCTGGTGTAAAAGTGTTCCCAGGGCAGAACTGGGGAGTCTATGAGTCTATTAATCCCATTTAAGGGAGAAAGATAGGACAGCAAACATTCATCATTCCATGCCATTCCTTAGTGACAATGGCAAGCATCTAGATGTGGTATGAGGACAACCACACTGGCTGTGCAGAAAACACTTCAGGGTCCTTGGATATCCTAGAAAGTCGTTCTCACTGTGGAGCATGGGGCAACAACCAACCCAGCAGCTTTTAGGTCTCCCAACCTAAAAGGGAGGGTCACCCAACACTTTCAACATGAAACAGAAAACCAGAAAATAGCTGAGCCTTTATCTGCATCTTTGCAATAGGCTATATCCCAAATTCAACACAATCCAAAAATTAGGTGAGTTTTTTTTGATGGGCTGCTGACTGCATGACACCCTGTAGCACAGGCTTAGGGAAGTCTCACAGTATGCCCGAATTACCAGAGACACAAAAAGGGTATTTTTGCAATAAACATAAAAATAAAAGCCAAGCAATGATTGAACAACACATCCAATTAAAGATAAAGAACTCAGACACGCCAAGGAATTTTCTGATGGTTCTTTCCCTCCAAAAAATTACTTCATTGCATGAAGCAACATGGTCCAGCCTCAACAGCTGAACTTGACAAACATTTTTGCCTGCTGGGGATTTCCAGGGATTGCTTTGACTACTGATAAAGCCTTTAGCATTATGAAGTTAAGTTACACTGAATGAAATATTCAAGATGTGCAAAAAGTCCTACTCACAAGGATGAACTGTCATTTGGATACAGTACCATGTTACTATCACTCATTCACTGGCCCTTGAAAGACAGGGAAGATGAGATACTATCTTGTTAAAACATAAAAAAATTCATAGTGTCTTTATTTTGTATATTGCCCTGTTTAAACATGGGCACCAAGGTAGTGTTGCCCATTTGTTTATACCTGGCCTGCAGAGGGCTCTGATATATTAAACTTTATTCAAAGGCAGCTTCCAGCAAACCTAGAAATCACAGCTGGATCTGCTGCTCCTCAGCCCAAGCTGCTTTCTTCAGTCAGTGCTTTCTTGTGTAACTTGGCAAGTGACACCAGCCTGTGGTTTTTAAATCCCCAGAGTATGTCCATGGAGGTACCTGGGTTCAGCTGCACATATGTTGGAAGTCAATCAGTGCACCTGTCTGTGGGTTCAAAAGTGGAGAGGAGCGGCATGGGACAACACACTTTTCTTAAGCACAGGATTTGCTCAAGCAGTATCCAATTATTCATGTTAAAAAGCCTGGAAAAATTATCTTTAAATAACAATATAGCTCTTTTGACAGATGTGTCGACTGATGCCTTTTTTGTTCTTTCATATGAAGAAAATGTGAGTTATTTTCCTCTTTATAATTACAATATTATTAGTGATGTTATAGTCTCACTATATTCCACTTTTGCCAGTGTGGCCCTAAACTCCGTGAAAATAAAAGTTAGATAAAACTGAACCTGATAATATACAGTCACACATGCTGATAAAAGACTTGTGCATTAGGCCCATCATATGAGAACAGGTATATTAAGTGTTTGTGATTGCTCAGATACAGGTCGGACTTGACTAGGAAGCAAAAGCTCCAGTCATGGTACCTTCTGGTTGAGGCTGAAATTAAATCATCATAGAATTGTTTGGGATGGAAGGGACCTTAAAGATCACCTCATTCCCACCCCTCCCCAACACAGGCAAGGACATCATCGGCTCAGGTCCTTTCATGCTTCCCTACAGACCAGGAACCAGGAGCATTTCTTTGCCAATTCTCTGAGCTAGAACACTTATGGCAATAGGAAAAGTTATTCCCATTCATCCATGTGCTCACTGGAACCTCAACAGGGCAAGTGCTTACATCTGCAGCCTTCCTATCCTCTGTTTTTCTTTTGCATTCAGTAACACATTTTGAACAGCCTTGACAATTGTGAAAGTAAAATTATTGACTTCTGCTTTTTTCCTCTTTAGTCTGCACACAATCCAAAATGTTCCCACATCGCTCTTGAATGTGTGCAGTGATACAGCACATCTGTAAATGTGTGATAGCACTGAGCTAGTGCTGGGAGCCTACTGTGGCACATACTGCTGGGTACAACTATGGACAAAAATACTGACCCATCCTTACATCTCTGAACCTCATAAAGGTATGTTCTCATATTTGCCTAAAGAAATATAGCTATTTTTTCTTAAATATCTTCATTAAAACAAAACAAATACTGTAATTTTCATTATTATTTTAATAGCAAACCCACAGATTTCCAATCTCACCCTTTCCCTCCCTGCTTAACCTCATATTTTTATGTGCTTTATTCCTTTGATGCAGTTGGTATTTTATAGAGCACTAGCAAACAAAAGAAATTGCTCAATGTCCTCTTAATTTTCACCAGCAGTATAAACTGTAGTTTAATACAAACCTCATTAACTTTTGAAGTAAGGGCTTGGTTATATAATTTGAGCTACATTAGCTGTACCTTATGAAGTCCTACACTTTTTGGCTGCAATGCTTCCCCAATTGGTATTTCATGGTCCAGACAATTTACAGCAGCTTTTGCCTATAATGACCCATTATTTGAGCTGTACAAATATGCTAATCAGGCATACTCCCTCTGAAATTGTCAGCATATACAACTATAATGCAATGACTCCCCATTTATCTGCATGACTCCAATAGCTTTTATATGTGTAAAGTACATACTCTATCACATTTGTTAATATTTCTGATAACATATGTCTGTATTCAGAGGTGTAATTATAAAAGAGTAATGTAAAAGTGCAATCTCTGTTTATTAAAAGTACCTAGCATTTTATGCCATTTAAAAAAATGTAACTAAATGAAACAAAAATAAGTATGTTCTCATGACATTATGAATACTCATGATTAATATTGAAATGGTAATAGTACTATAGATAACATGACATTAAACTACAATAGTGTAACATTTCCAATATTATGCTTAAGACTGCATGAGCCTCTCCATTATGCATTTCTATCTTGAGAAGTTACAGAATATGAGATGAAGGATACATAAGCTCCTCCATGAATATGCTTGCTTAAAATTTCTTCCATCAAATTAGTCATGTGTTGTGCCTGTGTATGCTATTACAGAAATACATAATTTTCACGGCTTCCTCTAAGTGAAACGTTAAGTGAGAAAATAAGAAAACACCATTAAAAAAAACCCCATCAACAAAACCAGCTTCTAAGTAGTAATGTATTAAAATAGTGATGGGCAGAGAACATGTGAAATAGATGCTGAAATCTTACATTTGCCTTGTTCTCCCAGTCTGCCTCTTCTCGTAAAAGCCTTTGTGCTTCACACCTAATTCGTGCAACTGGCTTGTTCTCAGATGCTCTGCGAGGGAGTGTCCTGCAGCCTTCCTCCCACTTCAGGTAAGTATCATCACATGTCAGGAATGTGGTTTATGTTCATGAAAAATATATTGAGACTGGTCTCTCTTCAGTCTGACTAGCTTTATTTGTCACTGGGTTTGCATAACTGCAATAATTTGCGGTCTCATCATGCTGGGAGAATATACATTTAATAGAAACATCAAAGTCTACAAGAATTTGTAATCTGAAATAAACAATGGAGGACAAAAATTTTCATCAATTTTTTACAGAAAATGAACATAAAGACTAGAAGTTTGCTGTAGGTATCTGGGTGATGAAGATGTGTTGTTCATAAAGACATGCCCATCCAAATATCTCTTGTGGAAACAGCGCACCAGTGGTTCCTGCTGAAAGTTATTAGGTGTGTGTGGCATTGAGGAAATTAAATTAAACTGGAGCTGCCATAGTATAAGACCCAGGAAAGACCACCAGCAAATTAATTCCCAACTAAGATAAAATTCAGAGTCCACTGTTTGGAGAAAGTGAGGATGCACCCTGGGAATAACCTTATCCCAAAAGAGCAGATGAGCAACAGGAGCCTGGGTTTTTTTCTTACTGTTTTGAAAGATGTGGCATCAAGAAAGGACACTGGCAAGTGAAGCAAGAATGAAGGGCTTCCCCATGCTGGCTAAAAGAAGTGAATTTAAATTTCCTAGGAACAGATCCTTAACCAGTCTGCCTTGGCTGGGCAAGCCCCCAGGGGATGTCACTGTAGTCAGATCAGAAGTGTCACATTCCATCTTTGGGCAGGTTCTGAGCAGGTGTGGCTCTGAGGTGTACAATTTTTAGTTGCTGAAAGAGGTCTCAAGAAGGGAAGGAACCTTCCCGAGCACCGCAAAACCCCCCTGCATGGTCATTTAACTTCTGGGCTTCTTTCCTAGTGTTATACAGCATTTTAAATCACAAAAGAGAGACAGAGCCAGCACCCAGAGCACAAAAGCCAGCACCCAGACAGGCACCAAAGCAATGTAGTCCTGATTTCTGTGAGTTCAGGTTTGGCTTGTTAACGCTCAGTGGGAGCATATTGCAAATTAAGAATTAGGTGGAGTTTCAAATGACTGCTTTGCAGTTCCATATGCAGTCTTACTCCATTAAAAAAAAAGAATAAATCCCATTTTTGCCTGAGATCTTACTGAATGAACCCTGATTGGTGCACAGGGCTCCCTCTCATAACATGTTTGCACAAGCCAATTATGCCAAGGAGAAATGATTTTTATGAAATATGTAAATCTTAGGACTTCCCAGCATCTGACACTAAAAGATAAAGAATGCCTTTAAAGGATTTTGTCCTATTGGTATAAAAAGATAAAGCACAACTAATACTCAGTATATGGCAGCAAGCTCCTGCAGCGGTTTCATGTGAGTTTGGTAGATTTCAGAGACAAACTAATTTTGTGACTCACTTGGAACACAGACAAGTGCAAGGTACTTGGAAGAGTCCTGAGAATTATTTCATCCTGAAAAAAAAAAACAGTATAAAGAAAATCAGCTATCAGAGATTTGGTTTTTTCCTTCTCTAGCAAATTTAATTGCTCTCAGAAAGAATAATGAAGATGGGAAAATTTTGCCAGGTGTATATGGACTTTCCTGTTAAGTAAACAGGATTTCCCATAAGACTGAAGTTTTGTTGGTGGACTGGATTAGAAAAAACTCAAATGAAACTCCTCAAAAATATATCATGAGAACAAAGGATTGGTCTTCAATCTGATCATAGAATCAGAGAATGGTTTGGATTGGAAGGGACCTTAAAAGATCACCTAGTTCCAACCCCAAACAAGGAGATACAAGGCTGAAAAAGCTGTAATCTAAGAGAGACAAGGTATTTTTAGGTGTAGGAGATACTTTCAGTTCTTAGAGAGTCCAGTGGAAGACATGAACAGTAACAAAGAATGTGATGTGGCTGTAAACACAAAACATAAAACAGCCAATTTGAGAAAAAAATATTTTCTAAACCCTGCTGGTGTCCAACACCTGTTCCAGAAGGAGGACAAAATAGATTCTGATGTTTAAGTTGATCTAAATGTACAAAGAAAGACCTGGCAAAATGTCTGTTGGGCACTTGAACTCATCAATCTGTGAGACCTGGAGTAAAACCAACCTGTCCCAGGCAGTGACCAGGATCACCAGTTTGCTTTGATTTTCTTTTTTTCTCCCAATGAGAAGCAGAGAAATTTGAAAAAAAAAATTTCCTCCTGTGCAAGCAGGAAGAGATCTAGAGAAGGCAGTGACTCTGGAAAGTAATTTTGTGTGTCTCTTGGTGATGTCTGAATTAAAAAGCTCGGTCCTGGAAGACCTCTAATTGTAAATAATAGTTGCTGAAAGATCATCACAAATTTCTACTAATGTCATAGGAAACTGTTGGCCAGAAATGTTGGGCCTCTGAGATCTCAATTTGATAAAATTGATTTTATTCTTTTAACTTCCTAATAGTTTCTGAATGTTGTGCTGGTCATGAAGATACTCTAAGCTAAAGTGACTGCAGTTTGTTGCAGTTAAATACCACCCAAGATTTTGGCACATTTCTTCACCCTTTTCATTCATACCTCCGCTCTCTCAGTTAAGTTTCTCATGACTTTTGTGTTGAACAGGCTCAGGAGGGGCTCTGTAACATTTATGCATGGGTACAACTGGTTATTTTGTTAATGTCATGACACAAATCCAATCTGGCATAAAAAATGAATCCATCTAAATTTCTGCTAGGAGACAGTCTAAGTGGTGTAGAGCATTTGGCTTTGTAACTTGCAGTGGTTGATTACATTTTGGCTCAAGATAGGATACAGCTTGTTAGAAATATTGGGAACATGGTGAAATGTATGTGACCAGGCATAGCTGCAGCAATTAAATAGCACTCAGTATATGCCATTTCAACCTTTTCCATCAAGACTTTAACTTAAAGAGTTACAAGTTCAGAAATACAAACAAAACCAGTCCCTTTTTAGAACAACAGATTCTCAAACTTTAGGTACCTTTTCAGTTTCACTCAAAGAGAAATGAAAGAACTTCTAGTTTTTTAAACTGAAGTTATTTTCAGACTTTAAAATCTTTCTCAGGGCTGAGGGGCAATTTAATCACTGCCTTGTATCAGAAAATATTCTCACAACTTAGAAAACTCAATCTGTTTTGGGTGGATACTTGAATATCTTCCTACATTTTATCCTCTGAAGTAGATTTTTTAATATCTATAAGACCTCCCTCCTTATTGTATAAGGAGTTCATGCAACTTCAGAGTCCAATATGAAAAAGAAAAAACCTTTTGGTCAAAATGCTAGAGAGCATTCATTCTTTTTAAAGTATTCATCTGATGTGCTGATTCCTCAAAAATATCTACCCTATTATTGGAAAAACTTTTTACAAGGATGGTAAAAAAGGAGGAGGGAGAACCAATGTGCAAAAATATGAGAGAAAATTGTAACTGATTTATTTCTTCCATTGCTTAGAGGAGCACAATCCTCACCCAAGGAAACATCATAAGCTTTCTGTGGACAAAGAAACAAGAAAAAAAATGTAAATACCTGACCTAACATTTCAAAATGAAATTAAATTTTAGAATGCAAAATGCAATTACAACTACTAATTTTCTACTGTTCAATCTTCTTGCTCCATCTGGAATAAATGAAAGTTTATTTCTGAGACAAGATGAGATAACTACTTCGAAATATTATCTAAAATTATCTGAACTTTAAATTAAATGGGGGAAAGAAAGAAAAGTGTTTGGACATAATAAAACTTGTCAGTAAAACTAAATAATCTCATTTGAAACTACTTTTCTAAATGATTAAATACTTCTAACCTAATTCTGAATGCTCAAACCCATTAACACAAATATTTATGTTTTACTTAAAAGCTAGAATTAAAAAAAAAAAAAAAGGGATATATGAAGTCCAAAGGTAACTGACTTCATTTGTCAAAACATCCATTTAGGCAGCTTCATTCTGACTTCTGTGTCACACGCAAAGTTAAAAGTTAAAATAGAGCTGATAAGTCATAGATCTTACATTCCTTGTTACCTTATTATATCCATAGATATCCACTATCGTTATTTATTGAACTGGCAAAAAATTCTAGATGTCAAAGTTTGTTTATGGTTTCCCTGACAAGAAGACCTTTTACTACTACTTTTAACAGTAAATATTTTCAATGTGTTCCTCACCAAAATTGCAGTAAAGTAGGAAAAAGGAGACTTTAAATAATCACTCACTACCATTTGCAATGTCACCTACATTAACTTATCTTAATGGACTGTAAAACAACATTTCTTAAGATTTCCTGTTGATATATCATTCTGTGATTAAAAAACGATACTGTAAAATCAGCTGGATGCCAGAAAGAGAGAAATTCTAGTGATATCGACCCCCACTATGAACAACAATTATGTTTTTCTGTGTGTAGGTAAGAATTGCTTCATGTCAATCTGTCATCCACATTTCTCTCATTTATTTAAGCTGTGCTGAAAATTAGAGAGAGAGAATTCACAAAAAACAAAAAGCCATTGTTTCAGTTGATATTTTCCCTCTAGTTTTAGACAAAAGCAGAAGACCAAGCAGAGTCTTTTGGTGGCCTTTGGAATTTAAGGTCATAACACTTCACTGATTTGTCTATGTCTTATGGTTAGGTCAAAGAAATAGTCTTTATGCCTTTGCTCTCTTTCATCTCTCAGAGACAGGCAGGAGAAGGACATGACTTAACCTCCCAGCTAACCCTGGATTTCTCTAACATACAGGTGTCCAGGATGCTCTGAGGGCTCATATGAATAAATATGAAAAGCTGCTTATGATGAGGAACAAGCAGAATACAGATAATGTCTGCTTCACACTCTAAAATAACTTTAAAATACGGTGCCATTGCAGTAACCCTTTGACAGCCATACCTGGTACAGAATTAAATTTCCCAGGTGCCTAGCTGTATGTCACAAAAACATTTCATGCTAAACCTCTGCAGAAGCTATTCAGTGTGTAAGGTTCAAATTTTTATATCTTGTAATAAAGATATGGCCTAGTCTTATCTAGTAACATAATCTCATATGATCGTTCTTGGACGTAAGATCCAAATACTTATAAGAAGTGAAGTAACTGATAAACCTGTGATTTTACATAAAAGTTTAGTTGCTAATGTAAAAGCAGCAGCTGTAATTCTCATTGAAAATTGGATTTAAAATCCAACTGTTTTTCAACCAGCTTCTGGCACCAGTATTTTTTCATTTGGACACATTGGACTACAGGAGTTGTTATGCACAACTTAGAGCAGAAGTTATTAGAATTTGATAATCTACTGCTTTGCGAAGGATGTTCATCAAGTCATAAAAAATATCAGTCAAAGTAGAAACCATGGCTGATATAATCTAACTCTCTATCTTTTCTCAATCATGCTATCAATTTGAATATGACTGTGGCTAATCCTTATAACGACAGACATGATCTGTGGGAGATGATCTGACATTGAATTTGAAAATAGAGAGAGAATAACTTGTTGGATTTTCTTCTTAAATGTACAAAAATCATATTCAAATAGAAGGCTTTTAAAACTAACCGTGCATATTAATTGAAGGCTTTGGTCTTGAAAAAATTAATAACATAGCAGAAATACAGTAATATTGATGGATGACACATAGTATGTTTCACATACAAAAAAAATATGAGGGTGTAGTTCTCCTTCACTTATGTCATGAAAGAGATTTTTGAAACTAAACGTTATTTCTGGGGTTTTTTTGCAAGAGCTTCATACAGGGTGTTTATACTAAGAAGAGAATCATCTTCATATTCATCCTCTCATCCCGAAACATCTCTAGTTGCCAAAGTAAATGCATGGAGTTTTCCTGATAATGACTGCAACTTATCAGGACACTTTTCCAGAAATTATTTCTTTTTATTTTTTTTTTTTGCTGAATGAATGAAACAAGAAAAAATAGGACAGTATTTTAAGCAGATTGTTGTGATCTTCAAATATTTCACTGCAACAAACTAGCATACATTACAACTTTTCAGTACATGTCATATAGTTTTATAAAAATATAGTCATTGATATTTTTTAATAGTCCTTGTTTACTGGAAGCCAAATGGAGTGTGACACATTAAATTACTCTTAAGAGGGTAAATAATTTTTCAGTCCTGCTACTGAAATTCAAAATGCATGAAATATGAAAAATATGGTTCTAGATTTATACTGCTTTCTGCATAACTATTCCACATTTTCAGGTAGGGAAAAAAGCCTAAACTACCCTGATAACATTGTATGTGCACTGCACATGCACAAGGCAGCACATGGTCTTAACCTGTTTGAGGCTGAGATTTTTTTCTTTTGGGTTTGGTCCCACCAGGGTATGTGCATTCTGCTCTTCCATGTGTTTTGATGAGACCATAGAAGATCACGTATATTGTCTGTTGGGTTTTTGGGTGTTTTGTTTCGATTTTATCTCCAGCTGATGCATCCTGGGTTGCATCAACTCTCATGGAAAAGCAGACAGGGGTGGAACAGACTGCAGAATATGCAAAGATATCACCATCTCAAATAACTTTCTGGTCAATAACTTTGTTTTCTCTATCAAACATTTGTCCTGCATGTATGACCCAGGCAACCCATGGATTATGATGTTAATTGCCATTCAGGTCAAATGGGATCAGTTTTCCAGATACAGAATCCAATTTTGAAAGTTCTTTAAGGTTGTAATACATGGGAAAACATAAGCAGAGATCCAGGAGCTCCAGAGATGTTCTTGAGCCTACACGTGTGGCTTAGGGTGTTACAGAATGTCCTTCACCTTTGTTAGCTCCAAGCACACTTTGTAATCTTTAAATAGCAAGACTATCTAGAAGGTGAATCTTGAATGAAAACTAGATTGACTCAACTGAAATTACCAGATACCATGGTTAAAACTACCAAATAAACCCACATTTTTTTACACTACCGTTGATTAAATTACATAACTCATTTATTTTGCCTGCAGGAAAAATGGCTTTCTGTGAAAACACAAAATATAGCTGTCTTCTAACAGAGAATTTCCTGGAAGATAGTTACACCTTTAGCTGTTTGCTGTGGTTTTCTGGACAGAACCTCCAGCTCAAGGTGTATCTTCATGTTGCCAACGTCAGGACAGTGGTAGTAAGGATTCTTGAGGGAAGAGTAATTAATTTTGTAATTAGAAGGATATATTTTCTCATATGATTTCAATGCAAACTGGGGAGCAGACAGTGTTAAAATAAAAAACACTTCTTGCCTAACATTAAATGTGACACACACCTCCACCTATAGGGATGAACTAGAAGGCTAATTACTTCCAAGCAGCAGAAATATGTCTGTGTCCACAGAAAATCATTGCATGCTGTCAGCAAAACTAGAATGGAACAGAAATCCATCAAAGTCTGATATCTTCTTTAATATAGGACAAAATTTGTCTTTACAGTCTTAAATTGGAAGCAGCTACAGCCAATTAGCTGACTTCATTTAATATTTCAGTTTGCATAGTCAGCACATTGCAGCAACCCATGTAATCTTTGAGAAGGCTCAGGACACAGTATGAGGGAGATAAGGAGATAAAATTTGGTATCTTGGGAAATTTAGAACTAGAAAATCAGAGCCTTCATAAGCCAGTATCCAAAATGCCAGGCTGGTATTACTCTGATGAGTGCTGGGACCATACATACCATTAAGAAATTCAATACAGAAACTAGACTTCACCTATTTTAATGGTATTAATATAAGATTAATGAATTATGTTTATCCTTCAGTGGTAAGAGTTCACTGCAGCAGCAGGGAACTTCCCTAAAGGACCATATCACAGAGACACTCTCTGAAAAATGCAAGGCAACTCGAGGTCATCATTGTTAGAAGGAATT
Source organism: Corapipo altera (assembly GCF_003945725.1). Taxonomy (NCBI): domain Eukaryota; kingdom Metazoa; phylum Chordata; class Aves; order Passeriformes; family Pipridae; genus Corapipo; species Corapipo altera. The sequence continues at coordinate 46,898 of NW_020884884.1, forward strand.
TACATGTTTATTATTTAATTAGCCTGTCCATCACCATCTTCAGAGATTTTTCACAGCACCTTTCTAAGGCATAGACATGTCTGCAATTTTTTTTGATGTTTATATAAAAAGATTTATCCTTTTCCAAACTTCTTTGAAGCAAACTGTTAAGTCTGTCTAACTATGCTTGGAACTTTTAATAGACTTTTAATAATGAAGGGTTGCCATCCTTCATTATTGTGGTACTATTAGTGAAAAAGATTGTGTATTTTTCATTGAATCTTTGAATATATTTATAGTCTATATAAATATATACATATAGCTAAGCTTTGAAGTAAATGCTTATTGTTGTTAAAGATTCCAAAAAGACCAAGTAAGCAGTTTGACACCAGTTACTCAAAGTCACTGCATTAATATTTACTCCTTAGTTTCAACTAGCAACTGGAAGAAAAATTTGGAAGGGAACTAGCTTTAATCATGCTACCCTTTTGCCACAACATTAAACTGCCCCTTAGGGTATATTAGATTGCTTTTTGTATAGAGTAAACAGTAAAATTGCTGCATCATTACACAGTAAAGAAAAAGCAGGACAAGAACCACATCAGAGATGTATGTCCTTGAGTGTTCATGTTGTCTGTTGCTACTTCTAAGACGACAGCTTTTATCTTTCTTCTTTGTGACTTTGGTTATAGTTTTGCTCAGCCCAGCAATGTGATCACAGAAATCTTCAAGAGTAAAATTGTAGCAGAAAAAAAACTTATTAAACTAAAAAAAACAGATACAGGTACTTGTCAGAGTAAAATAGTCCACATCAATATTGCAGAGAAAGCAAAAAACCCTGAAAATCCCATTCAGTCATGAGTTTACCCTGGACTAAAATTTTGGCATCTCTTACCATCTTAGTGTTTTCTCTGCCTTTTACCTTTAAAACAACAAACTATTGTTCAAAATGTACAGACAAATATCACAAATACATGGGATAGACACAAGGAGCTCACAAGGAGCAGAATCTGTCAGTAAGGTAGTAGTCTTCTGGGTATTGCAAGTCAGATACAAATCACTCAATGTTACTAAAAATTATTGTTCTACCAATCACCTATTTGTTAGCTGAAAGAATGTACTGAAAAACATGCTTTTATAATGCTGTTTCCAGAGAAAAGCATGACTTTAGAATGCTTCTTTTACAGAAAAATTTTTTTTCTAATACTGCTTTTAATTGAATGTCATGTCCTAAGAGAAATGCGACACATTGCAAAATAAAGATGTCATATTTGTCTCTGTCCAAAGAAAAAACACGCATTTTAACAGCTTAAGGATTTTAATTTAAACATACGCTTGTCAGGAAAAGCTTATAAAAAGCAAATGAAACCCTTCTGCTCAGTTTCCTGCTTGACACAAGAATTCAAGCTTTAAGTTTAGTATATATGATATTTCAGTCACAGACTTTTTCAGCTTTGCTTCACTATTGTCTATAGAAGCCAGACAAAGTCTATTAACACATATACTGAAACACCTGTTTCCTTCTAACTTGCTTATTTTTACTAGGATTTAGTTTTGTAACATTTTTAAAAATAAATTTTCTTAATTTTGGACACAGAATATGAATTAAAAAAAAAAAAAAAAAGACAAAAAGGAAGTTATTGAACCACTAAATAAAGTCTATCCTAGACTTGAAAATGAGTAATTTTAACACCCTCGTCACTGACAGGAAGGACATAACCATTCTCAAAAATTGTAGTAGGTGGAAGGGGCCTTAGAAGATTGCATAATCTTTTCTTCAGGTAGAAGAACACCAAACTATCATTTCAAAAAGATATTTTCTTAAGACTATTCTCCATAAGTAAGGTTTCTAAAATACCTGAGGACAAAGTTTGTAGATTTTAGTAGTAATTCAAACGTAGTATCCAAGCATACAGTTACACATTCCTTGTAACAGGTTATTATTTTCATAACCAACCACCAGCTTCCGTTAAATTTCTCCCAAACCTAAGAAAATCAGAATTTTATAAAATTTAATAGTATGCATCTATCTGTGGGGTAAGTTTCTAATAAGTATATCTAAAAGTCAAAGAAGCTGGTCTTGAGATGTTTGCGAGATGCTCAGTGTTTCCAACTGTACCTCAGTAAATTTTAAGTATGTGTGGTTAGACATTCTGGATACATCACTGTGGAGAGAGAAGGTAAAGCAGAAAAGAGTTAAGCCAAGTCAATTCACTCAATAAAATGGTTGACATTTTGCAGTTATGGCACATGAGCAGTTATGGTGACCCTCAGCAGGCTGTGGTGCTTGCTTGCTTCTTGTGGTCACAATGGTGTCAGCCTGACTGAGTGTTTTCAGCTAGAGTAAATGGCAGTAGTCATTCAGTGAGGTATAAAATACAGGATATTTGAAACATAAACCCTGGTTTTGTCAGTAACCTGTGTTTACCATACATATTCCTTAGAGGTGCTCTAATTTTGGAGTATGGTGGAACACAGGAATCTGGACCCAAAAGCCTTTTGGTCCTGGAATTAACAAAAGGGTACATCCAACCTCTTTCCCACATCTTGACAATTTGAATGTGGGTTGGTGCACACTTCTAGATAGTAAGGTTTTCTGAGCATGAAGTTTAAGAGTAGCACTGACCTGCAAAAGAGATGGGAAGAAGGGATGTAGTGTAAGACTATGTATCTTGGAGAACTCCAGCTATTGCTAATAACTTCCTCTCCCCTGAGTATTAGTATGCATAATATTGTTTCTTATATTTTGTATATTTATTCTATATTTAGATGATGCCAAATGCCATAAAGGCACAATGAAGTAGAAGAAGGTCTTGGATCTCTTTATACAAGCACAAACCATGACACCCTTTTGCCCAAAACAGCACTGACGTGGGTGACATATTGATTAATTGAGGGGAGCCAAAATCCAGATGGTTTCTCTGGATACACTTAGGAAGGAATGAACTTCCAGCACACAAGAGGCTGTAATCACCATCTATCACAGTCTGAAAGGGAGGCTGAAGAGAAAGCTAGGAGACCTGTCTCTGGAGCTCAATGATATAACCTTAAAATGCCATGACATTAAATTCAGATCTGACAAAAAGCTTTTGATAATGTGCGAGTCTGAACTTAAGAAATGAAAATAATAAACCCAGTGTAGTTGGTTGCCTGAGCTGCTCTCAGGTGACTGTGACCTTTCTTTCATTGCAATTCTTAATCGAAAGAGAAGGGAAAGCACAGGAAAGGAAAATCAGTAATTTGCACGTAGACCCAGTACCTGACATCGAGTCATTTGGCACAAAGTCACAGTAGGTAACCTGTCAAGTTTGGTACACAGTTTACATGACAGCCAGATTTATGCTCCCAAGAAGTGCTAAAATCATCCTCTTCTGGAGGAGGGATACTATTTTCAAAGCCAGAGCATAGCAGCAGGCAAACTCCCAACAGATGGTTGTGAGTGCTGAAGGAAGGACCAGTGCATGGACAGCTTGATATCAGAGCTCTGTTATCCAGTTTGCTGCTGGGTATTCCAAGTTTGGAGCAAGCCTTGTCTCCAATGTGTTCTCAGGTACTGACAGAGCTGCTGGAGCTCGCCAGCCACATACTGCAAAGACTTGAGAAAACTCCCTTTTCTGCAATTCTCAAACATTACCAAGGAACCTGCGGTTAGAATGGACCCTATACCTTGAAGAAAGAAGTGGGTTAAGGTCCCACTTAACCATGTTGCTATTAAGCACCCTATGCCCACTTTAGAACATGCAAATATTATTTAGAATAACTGGCTGCAAAGTCTAACTTTTCCGAATATCTAATTTTAGCATGTTTTGCCAGAAGTATTTTCCATCACCTTGTGGGCTACAGCTGTCAAATGGCAAAGAAAAATAACTGTTGGAGGAGGAAAAGGTTATATCACATGACTAGGACTGCTAATTTTGATCTGTACATAAATCTTTTAATAGAAAAATACCCAAAACAAACCAAACAATAACAAAGTAGAGTCTATCAGTTCTTGCAATTGAGTTGTTAATTATAGTTAGACAATGTTTGCTCTTCCCATACAGCTTGAGTGAGCTTTAGCATATTTATATCAAGCCATCATTACACTCACAACTGCATGGCCAAAGAATTATTTTGCAAAGGAGCAAGATCCAAAAAAAGTTTTGTTTGCATACTTTAATAGTAGTTTGATTATTTTTTCCTCCATGTGCATTATTTTAACAATTTGATTTTCAAAAAATAAGCACAGGAATTGGTGATTGTAAAACACAGCTCTAACATCCCTGCTTGGGTTCTCTTTACTTACTAGCATCATAACAGAAGATCATCATCAGGAAAAGTTATGGCAGATGTGCATATTTCTCATGGTCAGGCATTTCAAGGCTTTCTTTCCACCACATAAGATATTAGCTAAGAATCCTGCATCCTTTCTAGAGATTTCCTGGAACACAGCAATAGGTTGGAAAGTACTGCCTAGTGCTGAAGTTTCCAATTGATTATATGTTCTCATATTGTTATTGTATTATTCTCGTTGCAGTCCTCTACACCAGATAAAATGGCTGTGGCAAGCAAAGGATTCACATTCCTGACCTCAGTTGAGGCGGGGAAAATCCTCTGAGATAGAAGGAGTACAGCTAGTAACGTTTTATTTGATTTTTTTTTTTAACAAATATTGGCATAGTTGACTTACTGGAGTACGACTACAGATCCCGGAATTTTAAGGTCACGAAAAACACAGCCAACTTTGGAGAGACTGATAATTAAATTAATAGGGGCCATAATTAAAATAAACTCTAAAGTCTGAGCAAGTAACATGGAGATCCATCAAGAAAACAAAATAAAATTTTACAACCAATCTTAGCACTCCTCCTAAGAATGTAGAAACATTTCTACATGCATTTTGTGTAAGAAAGAAGCTGTTCAAATGTCTAGATCCTTACACTGTCTGCATCCATGCCTAGAAATGTACAACACAACAAGTATCTGCGGCTTTGTGAAGATGTAATATTGATTCCATTCTAATAAATAATAGAAATGCAAGAGGTCTTTGGTGACACAATAGGTTAATTTATTAGATTAACTTCGTATTTGGGAGACCAACTTCCAAAATTGTCTCACATGAAAGGTTAAAATAGATTTAAATTGATCAAGCTGTGAAATTTCTACAGCTAATCCAGTTAACAAGTCAACATTAGGTTATGCAGGACTCAAACACTGAATGCCTCAGTTGGGAAATTGTGTTCATTCCGTTGAAGGAGTATTTCATGCAGAATCTCTACTTTGCAACAAGCTGTGATTGATATACATCTATATATATACATACACACCCCATTTCTGATTCACTTTCAGAAAGCACTTGCAGATTGTCCACAAGGTCACTTCCAGGATCTTCTTAAGATGTCACACGCTGCTCATTCTTTCTCCATTCACTCTTGTATCTAACCTACTTTCCCAATCAGAGCCATCATAGGTTATGGAATTGATTTATATTGATATGTGCCAAAGCACTCATGGGAAACCTATCCATAAAAGAAATGCCACTGTGGTATTTCTAGCATTGCTTTTTAGTGTAAAATTCAAATAATTCTGCATAAAATAGGAATTTGGTTTTGTTTTCTGCAAAGTCATCCTATTAAAACTAAACTATAAGCAGCAAACATCCCTAAACCTCATGTGCAAAGCAAGCTCAGCATCTAATTTTTTAAAAAAATCTCTAGTTTGCAAAAGTACCAAAGATTCTTCTTGTTGAAAAAGTAAGCAAACAGAAATCTCAGGAAAAGACAGGCAATGTGAGGCATTCTGAAAGATAAATTTATGGAACACTGTGGGAATTTGTGATGATAATGAAAGTGGAAAATGGAATGCAGTATTTTTATCACTTGCTATTCCTGACTCTTCCTGAGATTTCTTGTCGAAGCATCATAGAACAGGGATCCACACCCCATCCTCTCTTGTGGAATTCATGAGAACATGCAGTGTCATTTCAGTCTTACCACATGCAGAACCACAAATATATCAGAGTTATTCTGAGGTTATGTGAGGACAAGAAGAGTAGGAAATGTAGACTTACTAGCTTCAAAAACCAAAGTTACTGGGCATAATTTCATTGAGCGATGCGCATTTGCATGATGGATGATTCCAAAAGTAAGCCTCTAGACAATTGTGGTTCTGGAATCCTTCACAGAAATAATTGTGGGACCACTCTGTGGAGTTCTGTATCTGTGCTGGATGGTTCAGAAATGTTCTACTATTTAAAGAAGACATTTAGTCACAGGTGGGTAAATAGAAAAGCATAGACATGAAATGATAGGTCATGACTCTGTAGCTGAAAGAAACTGGAATGACTCTGTCTTATTAAAGAGAAAAGAAGGTGAAGCATCTGTGTGCCTGTCCCAATAAAAAGCCTTGCCAGAGTAGACACTTGCACATTCATTTTATGAATTTGATGCAGGCTATCACACACACCTCTTTGAGACAGAACCTTACATGCAGTTCAAAGTGCCAAGCAGACATTATAAATGTCTAATGACATTCTGTCAAGAAGCAGCCTTTGATTTCAAAGTATCATTGAATTTTAAATACAAAATACAATCACATAACATATTCTCATTTATCTCCATCAGTGTTTATGTCTTACCAGCTATAAATCCACTTAACTGAAAGAGAGGTGAAATAATTTCTTCAACTTTATTATTCATAGACAAATTGAAGGCTGTCAAAATACAGAAGGCAGTCTTCTGATCGTTAAAGCTTTTGACTTTGATCATGCAGATATGCTTTTCAGTACCATTTCTACAACTTACTGCAGAGCATTTGTATACTTACCTAGAAGGTTCTTGAAATCTTCTAAAGATACTTGTCTTTGTAGTGTTGGTTTTGATGTTTGCCATTATGAACCATGCTACGATAATAACATATACTGTTTGTTGAAGGATTCCACTTGTGCCATTTAACTACTGAGAGACAGAAGAGTTGTCATCCGAAGATTTAACATTGCAAGAAAAAACCCTGTAGGTTCTGTACATTAAAAAATGCCTAACTCTTAACTGCAGTCAATTGTCTACTGAGAATTGTTAGGATTTTTATAGGGTAAGGACTGCCTTAACATATTATACTTGTAATTGCAATGTTCTTGAAGTGTGCACAGTCGTATGTGAGATGAGATAGAATAAGCAACTCAATTTCAAGTAATAACTTAAACACACTCTAAACTACTGCAACTCTGAGAAACAGAGTTGTCAGAAAGGCAAAATGCCATAAAGAGCACACAAATGTGTTTTCTTACATTTTTCCTATTTGTTATTCTATGCAATCATTTTAAACTACTTCAAAGCCTGCCTAAAAATTCTTTATTTATGATATCAAGATTTTCAGTATTACTTCCCTCTTGGTATCTCCCTCAATGTTTTGTTATTATAATATTAACTTTTCAGGACAAGATATTGCTTAATTTTATGTAGCAATGGGACTTGAATATAGACTTTCTGAATTACCTTCTACATTTCAAGTACTGTCACCACTCAAGTCAGATTTCTTGATCTTGTGACATATGCATTGTTTTGGTAGAATAAGTCTGTTCCCACAAGTAGTTCCCAATCTGGCCATGGTTTTAGACACTTTTCACCCTTTTTCGTTACACCCTCCCTTCATAGTAAAGAATCGTGACACAGGTTCCTGTTGAGTTATTAAAACCAGATGGAGAAGGTTCACACAGCAAAAACTTCAACCTTGCCTTGTGGGAAATTTTGTTGAGAAATTAGTTACTGTACAGTAAGTATCATTTTTCTTACCTGCATTCCTATTCTATTTTTGTGCATCTTCTCCATATAAAATTAACATTTTGGTCAGAAGCATCCTTCAGGGTAGTGCCTGTACTGTGAATATCCCTGAACCTTCAGCAAAAAATGTAAAAAGGCATGTTTTCTTCCTTCAGTGATCAGTTCCTTCACCATAAAACAAGGGTGCTTGACATGGGTTGCACACAGGTCTGTTGCTGAAACTGTATCACAAGATCAGTGTGTTTACATAAAGGATTCAAAATAATTTAAATACTTCACTGTAAGGGCAGAACTGGGTTAAAAAAACCCACTCCAGAATGGCACAGTAAGCAGGGATTGAACATACCTTATTCACACATCTTAAAAAACCACTCCAGAAAGAAAATCATAATTTTGAAATTCAAAATAGCCAAGACCATTACACTTGAGACAGAGGAATTTCTAAATAAGAACAAAGAATGACGATGAAAGTGGAGGAGGCAGAGCAGCTGAATGACTGTTCCTGAAATGTTATACCAAAAAAGAAGTGGGACAGGAAAATCCATACCATTTGTCAACTGGAATGACAAAATTAACTGCCCTGAAGTTGTTAGAAGTTACATATGGTGATATAATGGAGCAGTAAACAGAGAAGGAGAAAACTTGTAAAAAACTTGTATTCATTCCTTGATCTGGTTCTTATTAGAGGGGTAAAAGAATTGCTTCTACTAAGGCTGCAACTGGTGTTATTTTTATTTCAGACTATGTAGAAATAATTAGAGGTCTTAAACTTAAACGTGTGCAATATTCCTATGATTTCAAAATGCAGGAGCTTTGGCTTCTTTTCACCGTTGCTGACTTTTCAGAAAAATGGTGTCAGAAAGATCTGAACAACAGAAATGTCAGAAAAATTTGGGATTTGCAGCAGTGTCTCTTCTAGCACTATTTTTCCCGGAAGTTAGCTTTCTCTGTGGTAACAAATCTTAATTTCACCTTCAAATATTATGCAAATTTTTAAGGTGAAAACTTAGGAGAATCCCAACTGATAAATTTGTATCTTGTTTGGAAGCAAATAATTTGATATTTCTATTTGTACTGATTATTTTCTTATTAGCGGTTTTTCTTACTAAAGAACTCCTTTTACTATTTAAGTTTTTATTTTTACTTGTAGGACTTTGTTCTATTTCAGCTCTTTCTGAAACCTGAAATTACCTTTCTTCTATTTCTGAAGAAGGGGGTTTTGTCAAAGTAATGTGGCTACGTCTGGCAAAGTTCCCATCAACAGATGACTTGGTCAACCTTAACCAGAAGTAAAAGTAATATCCATTGGTTAAAGATTTTATCCACAACCCATACCTCCAGAGCAGATATTCTTATAGCAGCCTTGCAAGTATGCAGACTGCTATCAGACACTGTTCGACAGAAAGAAGACAACTTTCTTATGTTTATTCATCTGAATTATATTCCTTCTAGATCAACCTCTCTTGGTTTACAAGGAAGGAAAACATGGTCAGCAAAAAAGAGCTTAGTACTGATACCATAAAAAAGAAAAAATGCTGATGCTCATTAGTAAATTCCGAGATTGAGCAGAATGTGGTTGATTGTGGTACTGCAGGGGAACAGTGATAAATTATGGGCTGTACATGACAAATTATGGACTGTATATGACAAATCAGGTACAATAAATAGCAGCATTCTAGTAATCAGTAGTGGAATTATCAAGGCTTAAACTCCTCTCACCGCATTTGCAAGAACAGCAGCCAGTGGCAAGTGAGCTCTGAGGTACCAAATGATGTCCTGGTGGCTTTTATCATCAGCTGCTAATGGGTCCTTGGTGAGCTGCCCTTCAGATCAGTCAGGCTATAGAAAATTCATGGACCTTGAATATAAAAAGAATCAAGGGACATGTCTAAAAGACCAGTGCTGCTTTGCTTTTGACATTCCAGATTTCCTTTGTCGTCTAAGGATTTATTAAAAAAAAAAAGTGAAGAGCAGGTTTCTAACACTTGTGAAAATCCTTACACAGTCAGATATAGCATTTTCCCAAGAGTCATAGTCTTATATTCTAACCTAGCAAGTCCAGAAAGCTGCTAAGTGTTTGGTCTTTCCTAAAATATTTGTGGGTTTTTTCACCTTACATAAGATTCCTCTTGCTGCTCTTTGTTCTTAGAAAATAATTTATGTAAATCTTAGACAATTTTGTCTGAATTAATATAGCCAATTGTTCAATGGCATAAATGCCTGAAACCATGAATAATCCAAAATCTGAGAAGGTAGGACAGCTGAAATGACAGCAGAAATTCCTCTGTTTTACAGATAATTCCTTTATAGTAAAACCATTAAAATACATCACACTAAGTAGCAGGAAGGACTAGTAAGGTGATGAGAAGCAGCACTGAGTTTCATACCTTTGTCTGGTAGCACTGGGGAAGGGGTCTCTTCAGTAGATGCTCCTTATAACAAAATATTCAGCTCAAGTTCTGTGAGGGAATGCATACCATAAAGGAGTGTTGTAACGGGTAGAATAAATGTCTAAGTGGGCTAAGACCACAACTTCTTGGTTTTTTATGACAAAGTCATTATGTGGTCTCCAAAACATAGGCACTCTGAGGTTTCTTTTGGGTTTGTGATCTGTGTGGAGCCATGTGTGCTCCTCTGTATAGAAGACAGAAAAGAGAGCAAATAGCCAACATGCAATTCAAATGTGTTTGCCTTTCATTATCTATGTTTGAAGTATTCTTGCTAATGACTTTAAAATAAGGAATAGCCTAGCAAAATGTATTTATTGCATGAATTAACATCAAAGAGCTTGCCTCAACATGACAGGAAATGTAGAAAATTTGAACAAGTCCAACGAAATTACTTTAAAATTGCTTTTCTTAACACATGGAGATCTAAACAACTTCAGGAAAAGTCGATTGCGTGAACAGGCTGTGTAGTCAAAATAGCACTAGAAGTCCTGTGATTTCCTTTTGAAAACATATCCTGCCCCAACTCACTTATGTGAAGGTCCTATAATCTTTTGTGAGCAGCAACATACTGAGCAATGAAACCAAACTCAAAAAATTCAACAAAACAAATTTGTGGACTCTACAGTGACTATACTCTTTCACCATCTTTGTTTACAGGAACACCTTATCTGCAAATTTCTTTGAAAGCTGAAGTGTGGAGAGCATAAGGATTTCTTTTAGCTTACAGAAGGGTTACAATCTAAGGTCATATGATATTGGGACATTAAAACATTTCCAAAGACAGATCTGATTTTGATAGAACATACTAAAAATATTCTATAGTCAGGTCATTTAAAGTGCCCCAACTGAATTTTGATGAACCTGCCACCTACAAAAAATCTGTTTTTAGAGAAAGTACTATGTATCTGTTAAGCATTAATGTATGAATTAATAAAAATGTCTCTGACTAATGCCAAGCAAAGAGAAAAGATTATTTTTTTCTCTGAAGCTGACTCATCATATATTATTTTTAATGATACATTCTGTAAATGTCAGTTTTCAGACTTTATGCAATTAAAACCTCTGTTTACTCAAATACTTTTCCTATTTCAGCAATTTTAAAATTAGACAAAGGACTGCCTGATAGTTTATGACTTTTCCACTGGAGTGTTCAAGTGGAAGAACAAGGCCACCAACCTTTCCCAGTTCCTTGCCCCTAGGTACAAGTGAAAGGTCTAATCCATATACTTTTAGCACAGGGCAGACCCCTAGAAAGAAGTCTCTTCTTAACACTAGGGCTTATTAAGAAATTATAAGACTTCTATTAACTATAGGATACACTTCCATTAAAGGGGAAAGCAATCTCTTGTGAAGAGTTAACAATGTCTTTGACATCATCAAACTTACACAGTACAAATAGTATTTACATGCTAATAAAGGATGGTCCTAAAGAGAACAAATAGATGAAGTTGATGGGATTCTGTTTACTCACCTCAACATGCAGATTGAATTTCATCTTCTCATTCAGCCCATATTCAGCCTGGATTTTGTGCAATCACTCTCATTTTACAGTGTAACACTGTATTAATTACTACTTTCATTCCATTTGTAGCAAACATCTCTAGTCATGAAGCAGAATCCCACTGGGCTTGGCACTAGACAAACACCAAAATAAAGCTCAAGTTTCCCCAGACTAAAATTCCAGGCTCCTACACAGCAAGATGACATGGCCGTAAAAATTTTATCAGAGTAAGTCTTCCATGCTGTTATCAACAGGCACTGTGGCATTTGTATAATGGTCTTTGTTGATTTATAAAGGAAAATAAGATAAAAATTGGTTCTGTACAGCAGGAGATCAAGTTATCTTTAATTCTTCCCTCATGAAAAATCTACATTCAAACTGACCTGGACATATTCATCTTCGTTCTTCTAACACTGATTTTTCCAGACTAGAAAGTATTTTTTCATTCCAGGAGTAACAGAAATAATTATTTATGCGTGTAAATTTTACAGACTGTCACACCTGCTGTCACAGAAGCTCATTAACAGCACTCGGGTTGTTGGGAGACAGATGAAGATCTATTTAGCCAATTTCCACTTTCCAAACCTACTCCCAAATGTTGCCTCCACAAACTCTTCATCCATCTTGACTCATTTATGAGAAGCAGAGCTTGGGCAGAGGCCTGTTGTACCCGCAATCATCATTGTACTGTCCACATCAGTGGACAAAGGAAAGGCTACAGATGTCATCTCCCTGGATTTCTGCAAGGTCTTTGACACGGTCCCCCACAACATCCTTCACTTTAAACTGGAGAGATGTGGATTTGATGGGAGGGATGAGGGATTAGTTGGACACACATCCAGAGGGTAGTGGTCAATGGCTCAGTGCCCTGATGGACATCAGTGACAAGTGGTGTCCCTCAGTGGTCCCTACTGAGTTTGGTGATATTTAACGTCCTCATCAGTGGTGTAGACAAATAGATTGAGTGCTGCACCCTCAACAAGCTGACTGGTGCAGTTGACACACCTGAAGGACGAGACACCACCCAGAGGGACCTGGACGAACTCAAGAAGTGGACCCATGGGAACTTCATGAGGTTCAACAAAGTCAAGTACAAGGTCCTGCTTTAAGTTAACTCTGCCTTACGTTAACTACACCAAGCTCTGATGTGGCTGGTTAGGCTCATTACCAACTTGATCCAAGAACTTCTTTGTAAATTGGACCTTGGTATCAGATGTTTCTTGTTGAGGCAGAGGCTCAAGATAGGATAACAGTAGAGGCCTTGAAAATATGGTCACAGGGTGAAAGCAAATGGCCCCAGAACCTATAACTCACAGTTACTGGGCATTGACAAAACACAACCCCCAAAGCTGGGCAAATATTACTTTTCCTTTAAGAAAAGAAACAGCAGCTAACTAAGGAAAATCAACAACGAAACAAAGAAACAAGTAAAAACCCAGCCCAACTCCAGGACAATGCACCTGCAGCAGCCTGGGAAAGTACTCACCAAGTTTTTGCAACAGTAGCCCAGACACAGAGCCCAGCTGCCTAGAAGCATTATGAACACAATGCATTGATAAAGGGGCAGGATCCTCAATGTGGTCGGGCAGACAGAAGTGATGTAACATGCTCATTATTGCTTCAGCTTCCCTTGATAGACAGGTTTTAAGTCTTACTCGCTGAACCTCAGTGACCAGGGCAGTGAAGAACTGTGTTATACCCCACATTAGCTCTGTGGTACTGCATAACCTCAGGCAGGGAACGGGAAGGATTAACTGACTATGGAGTGATAACAACTGATGATGGATATGAACTAAGCATTAGCATCAAGTGTGTAGTTAAAGAAAGTCAATTTACTAAAATTTTACTTAAAAGTTTAAAATTGGCTTATCTGTCTTCTAAACATTCCTATTGCAGAAATCCTTAATTCTCTAACTGACACGTATACACACATATTCAATGACAGCAAATGTTACCAGAATTTTGTGGAGCAATGTAATGAAACAAGATCACGATTTCTTTGGTTAATTTTTATATGTGGAATGTGTAACCGGCAAACATAAAGCACAGTTTCAACTATGTGTGAAATTTGTGACTCAAACCAGATTCAACCAGAAACAAGCATTTCTCACTAAAAATTAATGAAAAAATATTGAAACAAATGTGTAGGAGATTAATGTTGCATATTTCTCTAAGCAAGAGGTCAAAATTCAGATATCAAATTTTTACTGATGTTTCCAAAACAGACAGACAGAAGAACATGATCATTTTACCACTAAATATTTTGTTCTGATTTTACACTACATAATTTTCTTAAATGCTTTCTATATAATGTGTGCAATTTCATACAGTCTATGTAGCACGAAAGAAAACAAATGGAAAAATTAACTTGCCTCCTAAAATTCAGTGCATAGGAAGATATTACTACAGATATTCTTACTTTTTCTAAGGTTATATAAGGAAGAAGAAACAAAAAAATACTAAAAGAGAAAAGAGGATATTTAGGTCCCTTAATAATTTAGACATAAGATTTTGAGTAGTCTTTGGATATTGTAATTCTTGAAACTCCTGAATGCCTGTGTGAATTAACACAATAATAAGATGGCATTTTAACATATAAAGATATTGAAAAATTATTACTACAATTGGTTAATTTCAATTTATTTTTTTATTTTCTTGCATAAAATTGGAAAAGAAATTAAAATTCAGTAACTCATAATACAGCTGTCTTTCATGCAGCCATTTTTCCACCAGTGTTATTTCCATTTCTCCTAAATTATAACCTTCAGAAAACTAGTGAAAGAATCAAGAAAAAATATAGAAATAATTTTCAAAAAGTATTTGGCAAGCGTTTCCTAGTCTTAATTGTCGAAGACAAAAGGTATGAATACTGATGGCCTCAGTGGTGGCAAAAAAATCACCAGGTTTTATTTTGTCTACCAATGCAGTTTTTGTTTAATTTTGAACAAGCTTACAGTTGCTATACCCAGAGGGTGGTCACTATAACACCTTCTGACAGCAAACTCCAAAAAACCCTCTCTTGAACCTCTGCCATATCTTTTAGGTAGGAAAACAGCATCTTAGAACCAACTCACAACAGGGTAAGCAAATAGAGTTTAATTCTTCAAAGAGAATGTTCACGCCTGTGTGAAAGGAGATTAAAATTACAAACTGTAAAGTAGAACAATTTTCAAATTATGGACTAGAGTCTGACTGGCAAGAATCTAGTGAATTGGCAATGGGTAGGTATACTTTTGTAGAAATCTTTCTTATCTTTCATAACAGTATGAGAGAAGACTGGCTACTAAGCACTAATTAATTATTTTGAATGAATTGTTCTGTAGTTTAGCCAAAACAAATAGTAGATATTTTATTACAGACATATGTGAACAAATCGCTTTATATTTAAATCAAGGCTGTACTTTAAATTTTTATACTACAGTAAGCATTCTGAAGGCAAAGGAACAAGGTTGTAGCCTCTTTTTCCCCAGTCAGGTTCCCAACATTTATTCTTTTCTTGCAATTTAGTTTTATAAAAACTTAATACATCTTCTGGTAGAAAATGTATTTTCCCCATTTTAACAACAGAAATTACATCAGTTTCTAAGCTATGCCTGTGATTTTCTAACATTCAAATCAAGTATCTCATACATATAACAGGAAGTTTAGCATCCAGCAACAATACAGTTATGTAAATTATGCAATTATCACTTAATCCATGCAAGTTTAGTGTCATACTAGGTCTAAAATGTATTGATGAAAAAGATGAAAAGGGCTTCAAAGTTGAGTGGGCTTCAAAGTTGAGTTGTCTTCAAAGACACTTAAGAACTGATGAAACATCATGTGATGTGATGCTCATACTCTTAAAAGGTATTCTTTTTAGTGATTCTTTTAGGAATATCAGTACTCTGCTTCTGGTGAGATGGCTTAGTTCTCTAATTTGACTGAAAATTAACCAGGTAAGGAGGTGCCCACATATTTTAATTCATTTTCAGCTGAATTAGTGACATGATCTTACGTACTGGTCATGAAATCACCAGTACCAATGTCATGGAGAGGGTGTCTTAGAGCCTGATGTGTTCACGGTAGAGAAATTTGTCAGACAACCCCACTATGGTCCAGCTGGTCCTCAGTGATCAGTGGGCTGGGTGTACCTGGGTTTAATTTCTTTTTCTTTAGTCATACATATATTGCATGTCCTCTTTTCATTTGCATTCTTAGGGTTTGGAAGTTAATACGTAAATGAGCGAGGCTTAGTGAGGGTCTCAATTGCTTTCTGTCAGAATTTGTAGTCGACACAAAAGGTAGAAGAAACACTTTGGTACTCCTCCACATACTGAGGTAGCAGTAAAGGCCGTCTGACCTTCACCAGACAGTGTTTGTGCACATCTTTATCTCCTTATCGGACCAGATTTACAGCAAGGCTTTTTACACACAGTGAAGGGGGAGTGAGACCAGTGGCTGGTAGAGAGGCACAGGTGCTCTTCCAGGCCTCACTGAAACATCAGACTGTGAGAGCTCCGCTTCATTCCAGACATCCTGCAGTTCTTAGCCTTTGCTCGAGCCCTGTGCAAGATAAGTGAGGGACTCAGATCAAGTTTGCCCCAACCAGCCTCATCAATTCTTCACCGACTTAAAGCAACATGGGACAACTTTGACCATTCACCACACCAGGAAAGGCTGAATGTCCTTATGCAGCTACTGGCACCTGCAACCATCCATCCATCCATCCAACCATCCATCTATCCATCCGTCCTCCTTCCACACTGATTTTGGGCAGTTTCTTCAGAGCTCCCTAACTCATGGCAATGGGAGACACTGGCTTCTATGCTGGGTAGTAGAAATGTGATAGCTCACCCAAAAAGCTTTTGAAACAGCTCCAACAGCAACCAGACTGCTCAGGCTTTTTTGTATCCCAGTGGGATTCAGGAGATGCTCACACCCTGATGGAGGAGGAAGAAAGGATGAGCACTCTCACCATCATGGATAGGTAACTGTTTTGCTCAATGACGCATGAGTAACAAATCCTGAGCTGAGACTTAGGAACTGAAGAACTTGTCAGTTAGAGAGCTGTGAATTAAGTGGTGAATTCATGTGCAAAAGGGATGGAGCCTTTCTTTTCTTTCCCAGGGAGCTGATGAGATAAAGTTTAATTTACGGAGTATCTTGTCCTGCAAGTTTGAGAGGTCCAAGCAGACCTTGACCTATGTGCCTTAAATCTTTTCTGCAGAAAGATTTCATTTTGCTGTTTGACACAGGATCTGTTGGGGAGCAATCTGTATGTCACATCCATGAAGCAGTCAAGTTAATGTAGTCTGATCAGTGTCACTGTAATTACTGTGAAAGCACTTCAGTGTGAAGTGCCAGGCTGCACTCATGACAGGCAAAGAATCACTTGGAAAAACACACAGCCAGAGAACATGACACTCAGCTGGCATGTGTTGCATGTGAAGATTCATCATCCTCTGAAGGTATACAGGGTACAACCATGCAGCAAACCCAGGGGGCATTTGAGCTGGCTGGGCTAGGAGTGCCTCAGAGGCTGCAGAGAAACACTGGGTTCTATAATTTTTTTGTCCTGAAAATCAGCATACCCTTCTTATTGCCCATACCTCTGCAAAAACCACTCACAAAGGCTTCTTCAAGAAATCTCTTCTCTGCTGCCGAAGAGTGTCACTGGAGCATGAGTGTCAGAATGCCTTGGCCTCAGAAGCCAGGCATACCCTTTGCTGTTAAGGGCCATACTTTGGTACTTCACCACCACTCTAAAAAAGGTAAAATACTGTTTTTTCTTCTGAGGGGTTACTGGTTTTGCTGCAAAAATACACAGGATTTAGGCTTCTTAATTTTATTACAGTGAGTAAAAATTTTGCTCTGTTAGTTCCTATAGTAGCTGGTTCATAACAGCTGTGAGTCTGTAGGTATTTATCAATGTCATTCTTGGGATTGCCAACACAGTGAGACCTTCATGTGTTACAAATATTCATCCACATGACTACAATACAAAAAAATCAGTGAAAATATGTAGTATTCAGGTGGATCTCAGCTATGCTGCTAAGTGTGTTTCATTTATTTTTGGTTGTATACACTGAATGCACTATTTAAAGACTTTTACTTAAATTTATCTGAACTTATGAGTCATACTGGAAAACTATGGTTCCTCTTGACATTCTCCACCAATTCCAGAGTGCCCTCAAATTAGATTTGCAAAGTTTTAGGGTCAAAATTCTTTTAGAAACATTACTTCATATCCCCCAATGAGATACATTACTTGCTTTAGGAAACAGTACATTTGTCAGCATGGGTTCATTTTGATTTTGTTTGCTTTATTTGGTTAGGAGCATATTATCCTTCAGTCAATTTTGCAGTAATGTTATTTATCTTGACACAAATTTCCCACACAGAGAGAAATTACCCTACATAAATCTACAGAACATTGTGTCAATACAGCCATATGGAACAAAAAGAGGTGAAAGGTTGGAAGTTCATTTCAAAGCCACACAGAATGTTCCTGGTTACAAGTATTAATCAGATTCATGCAACTGTTTAAGCCAACAAACATAATTGGAACTGCTTCTCAAATTAATTGCAACCACATTCATAGTAGCACTTAACATAGAATTTTTTATTCTCATATTAAAGGAGAAAATTTTTCCTCTGAACCTGTCCTAAAATAATAGGATAGTACTCAAAGTCTTAGCTCTCAGGAGCCATCCTCTGTACGTTTCATAAACCCAAAACTTTTACAAACATAAAAATCTGCAAATACAAATCAAGACATATATCTCAACTGCTGGAAAATACTACCATTTTTTTTCCCAGTATTCCAATTTTCTGTATTCTTGTAAGTGCTCCATGTTAACTACAAGTATATTCAATAGAAGCTTTGCATGTAAATCTCCTCTGTGTAAGTGGGAAAACAGATGAGTTTCCTGCAAGGACTGAATTATTTGTTTTGTCTCTTGAGATTCCATTTTCTTAATATGACACTTGCAACTGATTCACCAAGCCAGACTTATTAATATTAATGTGTTTGAAGAAATCATATTTTATTCAAGTATTATAAGTATTTCAGATTAACAAATAAAGGCTTAGTCACCATTTACATCTTTAGGGAAAGCCATGTATGGTCAAGTCAAGTATGGATGAGTTAGTCCTGAGCAGACTTTTATTTTCCCTTTCAGATTTCTGACTGTCTGGTAGTTTGGATAAAATAGCCCTACATTTCTTAAAGTATATTTTGTTCTTTTAGTTATTAAAAAAACATTATGATTAATGAGTAACAAGCTGAAAGCTATAAACTGTGTACATTGGGGACTCAAGAAAACTGATCTCAAGATACTGAAGTATCAAGTAATTTTACCTCTAAAATATCCACTTTGATGGATCATCTCTTTGGTGAGGGGGTAGTAACATCTGATTATTTCAACTAAGTTTTCATTTTACTAATGTCATCTTGAACTTCCTGTGGCTTGAAGAGTCTCTCTGTGATGCAGAGCCATACTACAGACACTACTGAAAGAAGTTAATGAACTCATTTACTGTTGGCTTTAGTTAGCATTATGATGGAACAGTTTTCACCAAAAATTAATCTTACTTCACCTCTCAGTTGTGGGGCTCCAATGCTGCAATGACCACCCTCTGGTCAGCATTTGGTATCTCATGAACCAAGGAGATAACACTAATATGTCTTGGTTGTCCTGCCCCACTTCATTACAGCACCAAATGTGCACGTCTTTATTTATGCTTATGCCTAAATTTTAACATGCATACAGCAAGGTATCTACAATACAGGTGGAGATTCCAACAAATCATGTGTTTTTCAAGCAGATTCACATTTTCTCCATATTTTTTTGCTGGCAATTGACAAGACCATGTATTTTGATTGACCATCAGCTGGATTTCTTGTAGTATTTCCTTATATT
Organism: Corapipo altera; assembly: GCF_003945725.1. Taxonomy (NCBI): domain Eukaryota; kingdom Metazoa; phylum Chordata; class Aves; order Passeriformes; family Pipridae; genus Corapipo; species Corapipo altera. The sequence goes on from NW_020884884.1 coordinate 66,489, forward strand.
ATTTGGTCAGTTGAGTCCTTAGTAAATTACTGATAATCTTTTAGACCCCGACTAATCAATTTTAATCCTTGTGCCACAACAAAATGTAGGTTTTAATGTCGTTTCTAGTCAAGAAAAATGAAATGGCGTATTCAGTCTTCTTCAGTCCTCCTTTCTTTTTATCTCTCCCACCTTCCTATGCTCTAAAATTTAAAAAAATGAGTGGGTCATAGTCATCCCCTGTGTTCTCCCCAACGATGTTACACCTTAACATTAACAGGAGGAGATTGTAGGTGTAGCTGGAAGGAGATCTGTCCAGACCTCTAATAGTTTATTCTTAGAAGAGATGTGAGATATTACTTCTGCATGTCTATTGCTAGTATAGCTGGTTCTGTATTAAAAAAATTACAATAAAAAGTATCTATATAGCATTATTCATGTATATGCCCCTCGAGGCATAATTGAAGTCTTTTTGGATCTAGCTGGTGTGGGTGAGGTGTTTATTACTACTCAGTTGGAGCTTGCCACTTCCACAGTTGTGCTAACTTTGCCTGTGAACTGCCCTGATCAATTTTGGTGCACAGTTAATTGTTGTACTGTTTTGAACCATCTGCTCTGTACTAAATAGTGTGGAATCATAAAATCATAGAATCAGCTGAGTTGGAAAAGACCTCTGAGATCATCAAGTCCAACCCTTGATTCACTACCACCATGGTTACTAGACCATGGCACTCAGTGCCACATCCAGTCTCATCTTAAAAACCTCCAGGGATGGTCAATCCACCATCTCCCTGTGCAGCCCATTCCAATGTCTGATTACTTTCCCTGTAAGAAATTTCTTCCCAATATCCAACCTAAACCTCCCCTGGCAGAGCTTAATATCGTGCCCTCTTGTCCTACTGCTGGTTGCCTGGGAGAAGAGACCAACCCCCACCTGGCTACAACCTCCTTTCAGGGAGTTGTAGAGGGCGATGAGGTCTCCCCTGAGCCTCCTCTTTTCCAGGCTAAACAACCCCAGCTCCCTCAGCCTCTCCTCATAGGACTTGTGCTCCAGTCCCTTCACCAGCCTTGTTGCTCTTCTCTGGACCTGCTCCAGCACCCCAACATCCTTCCTGAGGGGCCCAGAACTGGACACAGTACTCGAGATGTGGCCTCACCAGTACAGGGGACCACCAGTACAGGGGAAGAATCACTTCCCTGGACCTGTTGACCACACTGATCCTGATCCAGGCCAGGATGCCATTGGCCTTCTTGGCCACGTGGGCACACTGCTGGCTCATGTTCAGCCTCCTGTCAATCCAAATTCCCAGGTCCCTCTCTGTCTGACTGCTCTCCAGCCACTCTGTCCCCAGCCTGTAGCGCTGCATAGGGTTGTTGCAATCAAAGTGCAGGACCCGGTACTTGGCCTTGTTGGACCTCATCCTGTTGGAATCAGCCCAACTCTTCAATCTGTCCAGATCGCTCTGCAGAGCCCTCCTGCCTTCTAGCAGATCAAGACATCAACACTCCCCTCCAGCTTGTGTCATCTGCAAATTTGCTAATGGTACACTCAATCCCCTCATCCAGATCATCAATAAAGATATTAAACAGAACTGGGCCCAACACTGATCCCTGGGGTACACCACTAGTGACTGGCCATCAACTGGATGCAGCACCATTCCCCACCACTCTCTGGGCCTGGCCCTCCAGCCAGTTCCTAACCCAGCACAGAGTGCCCCTGTCCAAGCCATGGGCTACCAGCTTTTCAGGAGTATGCTGTGGGAGATGGTGTCAAAGGCTTTACTGAAGTCCAGGTAGACACATCCACAGCCTTCGCCTCATCCACCAGGTGGGTCACCTGATCGTAAAAGGAGATCAAGTTGGTCAGACAGGACCTACCCTTCCTAAACCCGTGCTGGCTGGGTCTGATCCCTTGTCCATCCTGCAGGTGCTATGTGATTGCACTCAGGATGATCCACTCCATAACCTTGCCAGACACTGAGGTGATGTCTGAAAGTGTGTCGATTGTGGGAATATTAGCTCCTATTTGAGTGGTAAAAAGTGGTGAGGAAAGATCAGCACACTGTTCTCCTGGGATGTGAACGGATGTCCTGGATCTAGTAGGAGTCGTGTGAAGGGATTACTGGCTGCGTTGCTTGCAGCTGCCTCAACAGCTAATTCTCACAGCACTTGACTGCTGAAACTGTTTCAGACTGTTAAAAACATAGTTTATAAAGTAATACTACAAGAAGGAAATGTGCCACTTCTCAAAACAGAATGCTCTCATTTTGTCAAAAAAAGTAATGTTACCAAATGTTCAGAAATAGAGTAAACTTCCACATTAGTACTAGACCAGGATTCAGCAAACCTCTTCAGTACATGGTGAAATTTAAAGTATGATCATACTTTACCATCTTGCACTTCATCTTTAATCCAGTGAGCACAGGGACCTACTGCCACTGTGTATATAGCTAGATCTAAAGAAAACTATGATATCCCAGTCCCTGGGATAAGACAAATTCTGTTTCCTTCCATTTCCTAATTTCAAGTGGCCTCAGCCCTGATGCACAGGGCTAAACGTGGATCCTAGAGACATTGGATAAGAACACTGAGCTCCAGGGATCAGCTAAGTTTGCAGTCTCATAAAATTATGTTCGACTGTTGAGTTTCCTTAACTCCCACAGGAATGAGAAAATTTGGCTCATGGACTCAGTATATTGAATTTCAAAACCCAGAAAAAAACTCACTGTGGCCAATGACTAAGATGCTTGCAAATTGAATGTGAAACATAGCAAGATCTTCCTATTTTATCTATATCATACACATTCTTTTTACATACTATACAATAGCAAATAACACTTCGAGCAGTATTTTTTCTTCTATGTACTCTGTTAAAATCATTGAAAATGTAATATGCAACACAATTTCAGTGGTCTTTCTCGAATTTAACTATTTAGCCTAAATAGTTCATAAGATTTATAATGAAATGCAAATAAAGCATCTTTTTTACTAGAGAGAAGCTATCGGGACATCAGTCACTCTTTTAGTAGGAAGTGGGAGTATTTAATTCTGAGACACAGGCCGTAAGCTACTATCATGAAATGAAGATGATGAAGGAGTTGTGTATCCTGCCAGACTACTTTCTCCCATTGCATATCTGCCTCTTGTCCACCACGAAGGCCAAACCAGAGGAAGGAGGGAGCTGCTCTTCCTTGATGCTTTTAAAGAGATGTCAGCAGAGAGCAGCATTTGCAAGTGGTGGATACACATCAGGCTGGGTTTATGCACTGAAGCAGCATATATCGAGCCAGGTCCTATCCCCGGTTTTGCAGATATGGATTTGCAGTAATCTCTTTTGATCTATTTTTTATTTTATATATATTTTCAGTTCATAATTAAGTTCATAACACTCGACAATTTTACCAGATTATGTGTTATCATGGCTGGGCTTTGATGATGTTGTGATTTCGAAGACTGTTGAGGAAATGGAGAAGAGAGACTTAACCGGGAAACTAAGCAAATCTGGTATCAGAGTGAGACTTGCAAGTCAGGATTGAAGGCCTCTGGGTTTTTCTGATTTTCAATGCTTTTTTACTCTGTATTAATATCTTCCTGGTTAAAAAGTACAGTGATCTTCTTGAACTGGATTTCTTAGATTATTATTTTTGTCTGTGTTCAGGATTTTAAAAAATCCTCAAAATATATTTTCAGACTCTTTCATACTTTCCATAGATATGTATACGGTATATGACACTTAAAGCATTAAGAAATTATTTTTTTTCTTGTAGACTTCCTTATAAAAGTGTGCATTCTTCTTTTATCTAAATTGTGACTAATGCAGTCAATGTATTTGCCTTTATAATTCCACACTCTTAATTTTTTCAAAGCAAATAAATGTTTAATTTACCACTTTGTGCACAATTAACTGGTTTTAATTTCTCAATTGTTTTTAATTTGCAATGCTACAGAAGCAAATATCCAAACACCACCTGATTTCTAATAAGGCATGCAGATCTCAAGCATGAAGTTCACGCTGAGGGCATAGTGGGGAGACAGTCATTATTGCAGATTTAATTCAATAGTTGTTTTCTTAGTATTACAATGAAGGATACCTACCACAGATGGATGAGGAAAACAAAATGCTGAAAAAAAATGAATATCTCATCTCCAGTCTGTACCAGAGAGGTCAGAAGTACAGCTTGTGGTAAAAGGCAGGTATATGTGTGTGAACTGGTTGACTGCAGTGAGAAAGACAGGAGTGAACTATGAGATTGTGCATGACTGTGAATTAGACTCTGTGCTAATGTTTTAATTGCAGTTAATATCCTCTGAGCTGTAGTTCCATTATACTAAAAGTCGGACTTAGAGTTTACTGTTACTATTATATACTGCCTCAAAGTAAAGTTAAATACGAAAGTATGTGCCCTCCTGAATTCTTTCGAAATCTGGGTGCCCAAAAGTCCAAAATTAGATGGCTAAAAATTGTGGCCAGAGTCTGGTAATCCTGGAGGCTGGGTTAGCTCGTGCACTCATAAATTAAAGGAAGTGCTCATGCATGTGCAGTTCTGGAGAGATCTCTGGGCTTGGGCAGCTGTGGTTGTTGGAAATGTAGCAGCACTGAGCTGTTAAAGGTGTTGTAAGAATGGTCCAAAACCAAAATAGAAACAACTTGTAGTAGAATATAGGAGCCTTTAAAGGCTCTCTTCAAGTCTTAAAGTAATTTTTGCACAACCGTTTTCCATTTGTTTATTTTGTTTTATTTTTTCCCAATGTGACACTGGGAGTATTGGGATGTTTTGAAAGACTGAAAAAATAGTCTTATGTGTAGGAAGGCATTCTTTGGTTGCGTAACCTTGGTATACATTGGATAATCCTAGATTTAGAGTATTTTTATGCAGAGTATTTAAACTTTTTTTTTAAAGTCTGCCTTCTGCCTGGGAAAATGTTATGTGAATACATGTTGATTATGTATTTAATGCCCGTGCAGTCGTGGGAGTGAAAGTCTTCCTCCTAGGAACCTTGTAAGGAAAACTTCAGAGGCTACCTTTTATTGTGAGGTCTTTTCCTGCGGGAAGTATTTGATCCTGAGTAACAACTAAAATATGGGAAGTTGGAAGAGAAGTGGTTTTACTTAAAATCCAACTACAGTTCTGCCATTGGTGGTGGAATCTCCTTAAATTGTTATAACCCACTACTCTCTGTGTCTCCAATGGAGAGCCTCACCTTATTGAACTGCTCTTACCAAACATGCTACACATGAGTTAGGCTTCATCATCTAAAGTATCTTCACAGAGTAGTAAACTGAAACTATCAAATATGATATAGAGACATTATACTCTGTTTTACATTTTGTTAGCTTTTTCTTATTCAGTGTAAACTGTTTATTCTCATGATTCATTTAAAGTAACAAACTTCTATTTCATGATGCTAAACTGAATAATCTCTACATGTGAATTCTTTACTCCCTCTATAGATCCACATAAATGAATCTAATTTACATGATTAATTGAAGTATTTCCACTTAGTGTTTGGCTCAAGTGTCCTGAACATCAATGATCTGTTGTTCTAAATTTAGAATTTCTATTTCTGAAGGTTTGTAACTATTTAGGGTTAGATTGATGGAAACTGGTGAAAGCAGTTTTATACTCCATATGAAAATACTGACACAAATTTTAGTGGTTTGAGCGCTGTTATTTTCAAGTCATTTGCCAAGGTGCATTTTATAAGTAAATTTTCATGCAAGTAAAATGCTGTATATCTTAACTCAGAAAATTTCTTTAATGAAAGCTGAGTTAAGCCATCAGTTGGTCTGAAAACGTTTTCCATATCTTTGGAAAACAGGGAGGGAGCCACTTTTGAATATATGACCTCTCACCCAATAGTTATTGAAATAAATGTATTTATCTGCTTTTGTTCCCAGTCATCCCCAGTAGAGAAGAAACACTCTACTCTTCACACAGCAGTTTACAGAGCAAGCACAGAAAGGAAACACAAAGCAACAATAAAACATGTGTTTTGAAAATGTATGTGAAATTGTATTTTTTTTATAATAACGCTTTGTTTTCTCTACTTAAAATCTGAAACAGCAATGGATGTCTTCTACTGAATTATCTGCAAATTCTGTGAAGCTTGGATTGACACTTCTGCATAAACTTTATAATTTTTGACTATTTTAATAGCATCTGATGTAGCTTATGTCACTGAAAAGCTGGAAAATTGCCAGTGAAGTCATTGCAGGCAGAGTACAGTGTAGTCAGTGGAGAATGATATACTGTATGAACCTGTGCAAATGTATTCCTATGTCCTGTGTTGCTTTCACATGTATAAAGGAAGACAAGTATGATTATTTTTCAAGTTTATTGATAGAATACAATGACTGAGTTGATTTGATTGTTTAATGGTTGTTGTATTGAAGTGAAACTAAGGGAGTGTTCATATTGCTCTCAAATGCTGCATCAAAAACCTTTGAAGTGGCATGACAAGGTGAAGGATTGATCTGTACTTGCCAAGAATTGAAGGTTCAAAAAAATGGCTGTAGTGGGATTGGTGAAGTCCAGAGTTCTGTCTCTAACATTAGCAGGAGCAGAAGCTATTTAGGGAGACCACACAAGCCTGCCTGCCTGCCTTCTGCTGCCATCTCCCATCTCGCCCTCACATCCAGAATTATTGTATTATGAATTTTTGGAACTGTAGTGATGCCATGTATCTCTTTGTGAATGCATTGACCATGAAGTTCATAATTCCCAGTCTTCTGTCACAGCTCAGTTTTTTGATTTCTTCCCCTTTTTACAGGAATGCAAAAATTTTTCTGAGGCTGAAGAGACAAGAATTCCTTCTTACAGGAAAACCTCCATTCCTGAATTTTGTAGATTGTATTAAAACCACACTTGGGATATTTTAGTCTAAATTCCTTTTTTTAGAAAAGGTTGAAGTTTGTCTATCAGTTTCTTCTCAATGAAGTTTGAACTAATTTATCTCTTTCATCTAAACTTAGATGAGAGTTGTAGACATCTAGAGGATATGAACTTCTCAGTTTGTGAAAAATGAGGTTTTGTGTAACGGAACCTAAATTTTCATCAGTTCTGAAATGTGCAGAATGGTCTCCATCCCAGACACCACAACATACTCAGTTGCTAAGGATTCTGGCTTTTATCGAATACTTGCTGCTAATAGTCTTGTTTAATTAGTAGTGATTTGAGAGAAAGCAGAGAGGAGGAATCCAAGCATGGAAATTGAAGATGGAAGTATTTCTGGGGAGTGATTAAAGAGTATTAAAACACCAATTAGGAAGCTGCCAGTCTTCATTAGTTTCAGTGTTCATGGTTCAACTTATTTAGTATTTGTGTATTTTGCTCTCACACCCTTTTTCAGAAGGGAAAGCTCTTTTTAGCACAGAAATGCTAGAATGCTATGCACTGGTTATACCATCCACCTCTACATTCTACTTCTGCACTCCTTTTTTTAGGTTTTTCTGACAAGTTTCTGTAAGAAATCTCCTCTGCTCCAACTGTGAGACTGTGAAGAAAGGATTTATTGAACAGTTAGCTCCTATTCCCAAACCCAAAGGATGTCCCTATATCTTTGCATTAAGGAAGATAAAGTCTCCATTCATAGACTTGAATACAAGATAATTGTGAAATACCACAGTCCTTCTTTGCAGATAGGGAACTGGTTTGCAGATATCTCTTATATTTAGAAATAATTTTGCATATTTGATTGTATGTTATTACACAGAAAATGTAATTAATAATGAATGAGAGCTATTACTGATGAAGATTCTGCTGATCTACTGGTCTAAGTAGGATGACAGCAGACCAGCACGGTGCAGTATTATGTCCAAGCTAGAGAAGTGATTAGTATTAAAAAAAAAAAAGCTGTGTAGTCTTCACCTAGGACATGCAAACATCAAACTTTATTACAGTGTAAAGAATACAATCTGTAAGACTGTGTTAGCATTTGCCAATTTATACTTCTTCCAAGAATTCCAGACATGAGTGGATACTGGTGTCTCACAACATGACAGTATGATGAGGGAGATGAGGACTTGTCTGTTCTGGGCTCTTGTCTCCTGCATCTATGTGCTGCTGTGTGACAAATGTGTCTCAGACATGTGCAAGGGAGTGACTGTGGTCTCTTCCAGAAAATTAGTAAATTTATTACTATCTAAATAATAATTTTACACTATTATGTAGATAGTAGATAATCATTGCTCTGTTATCAGGTCCTTTATCCTATCTTCCTGAAAAGTGGCTGCTGTTCCTGTTCTTTCTGATTAGTCTCTGAACAAACACATGGGACATTCATGGACAGCTTTGAGGCTGAAGATCTCTAGCAGAGTCATACTGAAAATGCTAAGGTAGCTGTTATGTCTGGCTAAGACTGCTGGCATGTCAGGCAAGGTTGTTTTTTTTGGTCAAAGACTTGACATCATTCTTCAGAAGAACAGGTTGCTAAGTGTGCATGTACCAGGAGAAAGAAGTTACTGCAAATAAGTGCCAAGAGAAGAAAGAAGATATGAAATAGAGTAACTTTTTTTACATGAACAGGGCTCACCCTGTCCTTCCTTTTAGCAGTTTGTGTAATGAACTTCTTTCCTGGATGAGAAACAAGACTTGTGTTATTGACCTTTCCTGCTCTTGTGGGAAGTATGTATGTAGTCTGTGTGTGCTGATAAAGCAAAAAGAAGATGACATCCAGGATCCCATGCATGCTCTGTTGGCCAGGAGAGCAAATCCCCCTCCATCAAGGTCACCTCCAAGGTCATGGAGCAGGAACTCTGACAAACATGGACGATCTCTTGCCCTGAGTCCCAACAGCTGCTCTGCCCCAAGGCCTGGCAGCCTCTTCAAGGTGTCTGTCCTTTGGGAAGAGGGTAGTGTGATGCTGTGTACACAATGTAGGGTTTCTCTGAGGTCATGGTTTTCTCCCTCTTACACTTCTGATTCTTTCCTGCATCCCACTGCGGAGGAGTGACTGAGTGAGTGGCTGTGCAGTGCTGAGCCAGGTTAAACTACAACAGCCTGTGAGCAAAATAGTTACCTACTGATGGTGAGAGTGCTCATCCTTCCACTTCTGTCAGGGTGTGGTGTCCCCCGTATCCCACTGGGGTGCACAAAAGCATCAGCAGTCCAGATGCTGTTGAAGCCACTTCAAAGGGCTTCTGATGTATTTATCCCTACTAGTGAGAAAACACATTAGTTTCAGGAGAAGAACAAAGATGTTAAGGAACAGGATTATATGTTTAACCAATATGCTATAAACCAAAATTAGTAAAAATGTGTTGCTGAAATGTAGAAACCACTGAACAAAACCGTAAGCATACTGCATCAGAACTGACAAGACTTCAGACTAGACTGTTCTCTAATCAAAGCCATTGTCCTTATGAAACCTTGGCAATATTGTTCTGCACTCTTTTTCATATTAACTGAATCCCTTCATTATTCTTTCGTTAAAGCTTTAGTCAAATTACTCTTTATCAGTGTGAAATACTTTCACACTTACTTTCTTGGTTTGCAGGTACCAACAACACAGAAAGTGTCCAGAGTACTGGCTCTGTCATCCTTGGGGTCAGCTCAGCTGGCAGACCATTTCCTACTGGGAAGAGGAAGGCAGCCTAAACATTATACAGAGGTCAGCAACAATTAGTACTTAATATGGTAATTCCTGGTAAAAAAATTAAACACTTAGTGATGTTTATAATTTATATTAAAAATTTTCACTTTATGAGAGCTGAGCTTTTGCCCTAAAAGTTGGAAACTCCCAATTCTTTCAAAGTAAACTAACAAGGTTGTTCATGAGCTTGCGTTCTATAGGATTTGTCTTCTGAGTTTCATTTAAGATGTAACAACAAATGCTAATGTGCACCAGCTCTGCAGACTTGAGACTGAATTTCTAGCATTCTGCAGGGCTAGTCTAGAACCTACAAAGGGAAGTCAAATAATGTTCTTCAAACAATATTAATTAAAGACAGATGAGTTTCATTTTCTTTAAAAGCATGACTTTGCTATACAAGTCCAACTATTGTTGGACTCCACTAAAATGTTCTGTGTTCTAGTTTTTGAAAAAGCCAGAAGGGAGAAGCACATACTGGCAATAAATATACAGTCAGGTGCTCGGTCAAGCTCTTGCAATTTTTTTTTTTAGAAAATGAATGTGTTTCATGTAACACTCTGAAATTATTCACAGGAAAGTATTTTGCCAACACATTGGCAGAAGGTTATGGTCCACAGTTCACAGTGGCTTTCATCACCTCCTATTACCAAAAAATGTTAAAAGCAGCAACTTGGACTCACTAGCCTAGAAGTAAACAGCTTTCATTCCATAGAACTGAAAGAATGAAATGAGGAATAGGAGGTTAGGAAAGGAGAAAAATTTAAAAAGTTGCTGGTCAAAGATTTTATTTTGAGAAGTCAGAATCTCAATTGTCCTATGGATGGTTATGCCGCTATTCGCCTCTATCTCTAACTCCAGTAAGTCAATAGCTGTCAGGAAATGCCCTTTGCCATCTGCCATTACTGGTTATTCATAAACTTAATGCAATGCTAAGGAAGAGTCTGGGCAATCAGATGACTAAATGCCTGGTGCCTTAAATAGAAATATTAAATAATAATTAAAACTGTCAGCCATTAATGCATAAATACAAACATGCACATAGAATTTTTTTCTCATTTTCATTTCCAGATTGCTGAGAAAGTATTGAGCTGACAAAGATATATATCACTGATTGATTATTCATGCCCATCAATGCTCTCATTTCTCTGGACTGCAAGATTCAAGCTGAAAGCAGTATCATGAATAATTTTTATATTCATAGAGTAAACTGTGTATTTGCAATCCAGTAAAATGGTGCTGCTGCTGGCACAGATCATCCATAGGAAAAGGGAGGGATCTAAGGGAACACAAAATTGTTTGGTATTAGAAGCGATGATAACGCAGAATTATAGTAGCTGCAATAATAAAGAAAAATCTATTCTATTGTGCATCCAGTAAAAATAAAGATGATGAAGCTGCACCCACAATTCCAGTAGAGTGATTTTAGCTCAATGTCAAAAGAAACTTTAGAAACGTCCAGATTTCTTATGAAATATCATGTTAGTTTCTATAAACTAGTCCTCAAAATTAATCCAGGATTTTTGAAATGAAACTCTCACTGAATCTTACAGAAACCCACCTTGTAAGCAGGGTAGTTTGTTCTTAAAAAAGAAAAACAAAACCTAAGCACTGTGTTGTATTTCCATTAACTGTAATCACATCAGCAGGAGACCACGGAATCACATTCCTTTGAGCACAGCTCCCATTTTGTCTAAAGAAGGGAAGCAGAGGTACATCAAGAAGTGCATTGTAGCAGCACAGCCACCATCAGCTCTGCATTTTGCCTGCCTTTCTGCTGAAGCTGAAGACCTGCATCCTTTGTGGGCTGGAAACTGCAGCTGAGCTCCTGTCAGATATGAAATGTCCAGTAAGAAACCTCTCTCTTGATGCAAACTACAGTCCATCCTTAGACAGGTTCAAAACATCAAACAACCAAATGTTATTAAAAAAAAGATGAACATTTATATAACAATATTTACAGATAAACAGGAAAAAGTAACATTTTTTACAAGAATCCTGAGATGGTCTAATCGTGACACAGAACAACTAAGGTACCTTGCTTCTAGTTATCCACATATTTGCCTCAGAGCTGGTTCCTCTCCCCTACCCTATCAATGTACCTATGTATAGGAAAGTTCATCTTACAGTACCTAGGAGATACAAAAAACTTTTCTTGTGCTAGGAGATGATAAATACACACATGTTATCTCAGGCAGAAACACTCATGCATGCTAAGATGGCACCAATGGCCTCATCCTGTTCCCCCTTTGGATGATCAGGATGAAGGTCCATTAGTGGAAAAGATAGACATACACCATGGCCCTAGCACATGGCCCGTAGATCCTTATGACTCCAGTTGCCCCACACACAGAGACAAAGACATGCAAACTGGTATCAGGCAACCCCAGACCCCTTGGTCTCACTAGTAGCTGGCTTGGACCTCCTGATCCCTCCTTGTGACATTGATCTCTCCAGTATATGGCCCAGACTCACAGTCAGCTCAATACCTGGCTCCCAAACCTCTTCTCCTGCCTACCACTTGTGGATAGGTTGCTAGTGATCGTGCCCTGGCATATGCATCCAGGTGATGGGTACAGACCCCCAACCCTCCCGTTGTGGGCACAAAGACATGTGGGCCTGTACTGTGACCCATGCTCCCCACCTCAGCTGCTGGTACTTAAATCTACACACACACACACACACATACACAGAACAGAGAGTTCCCTCACTCAGGGCAATAGTCAGAAATGCTGTTTAGTGAGAAAATGGAGCAGACCATTTACGAGGCACAGGGACAGTCATACTGACCAGCCCTGCCTACACATGGCTGTCCTCTTTTATCCCCTTATCCTTCTGTTTTGTCATACTTGTCCCTCCTCAAACCATGTTGATCCTTCCCTTTCCCCATCTTTGCTTCCTATTCTAAACATTCTACCATAGGTCTTGCACAATTCCTAAATGTTCTTCTCCTGTACCATGTCCTATACCCCCAGGTAGTAACCCAACTCCCTGTCTGAGTTACTGGGGTTTCCCACATATGCATGGTGCTTCTATTCTTCCTTTTGCCATGGAGACGAGCCTTTAATCACCTAACGTAAGACAAACTGTTTAAAAAATCCCTCAAAATTTATTATGATTTATGTACTGAGTGAATTCTTATCAGATAGTTAATAATTTATAGGTGCTTCCTCTAGAAGGTGTACACAAAAGTCACTGCCTGAGATACAGTTATTTCTATGCAGAAATCTGACACACTCTCACTAATATTACAGATATATTGTTAAAGAATTTCAACATTTGAAACCATATAGAAGACAAGGAAAGGGAGGTTTAATTGCAAGAAGCAATCCTTGAATTAGCATGACAGACCAGTTTTGCATAAAATCACACCGTGAGAGATGATCTGGGACTAATTTTTCTCATCTCACAGGAACACTGAATGTTTACTTAATTTCTTTTGCTGACAATTTTTTAGTTAAATCATGTCTGGGTCACCTCTTTTCCAGTCTTGATAATTACTATGGGCATTTCTAATATAAATTACATCCTGCATTGTTGAATGCAATTTCAAATTGTTGGTCTAATTAAGGAGTCTCAGACTCACAAAACATTAATTAATCATGAAGCATCCAGGCAGTGTGTGTATATGTGTGCTCAAAATGAAACAGCTAGAAAATTTTTCATTGGGAGTTGTTTTTCTTAGACAACCCATTATAAGGAGCTCATAAGTCCAAAAGTCATTGTTTTCCTGGCAAGTTTGCCCAGACAAAAAAAATACATCCAAGTACTCTGCAGCATCACATGCCCAACAGTCAGCAGGAGAGCTGCTTCGTTGTGTGGAATTGCTTTGTTCCTCACCCACTGCCTGTCTCTGCTGCACGGCTTCACACGCACACGATGTCAAACACAGCGGGGAGTGCTGTGCCTGCCCCTTTCCTCTCATGCAACTTGTTCTGACATGCTCTAAGTTATTCTCATACTTTGGAAACCAGCCATGATGTGCTGTGCTCTGTGTCTCAGGACACAGGGAAACCATCGCTGAGGTGCCACAGTATTACCTGTTCCTGTGCAGTGGCTGCTTGTCTGGAAGTGCCACACCAATGGTCTGGTCCCACACACGTAATTCTGGACAGCAAAATATAAATGCTATGGTTAACTCAGAGTTAGTTTCACACAAAGCTAGCCCTCATTTTGTCTCAATAGTGAAATTTCTTCCATTTTGATTTATTAAGAGCATGTGATTTGGGTAACTATATAGTTATTTTTCAACTGTTATGATCTTGGACCAATCATTCAGCAGAATAACAAAACTCATCTCCCTACAATCCTGTGAATATGTGAATATATGCATCCTCCAACAAAAATTTCTCTAATGACTGAGGACTATCTCTTCAGCCTCCAATAACGTACACCCGGAAAAGCAAAATGTACAGGAAAGGTGATGAACTGTAATGCTGGGAAAAAAAAAGGTTGGGTCTGAAAAACTGACTCCATGCTAAGTTAAGCAGAAAAGGATAAGTGTCTTCCTGGCATCAGGAATAGAAGAGGAAGTTTTCTACACTTGACCAGGACACATTTAACAAAACCACAATGCCAATTGAATAAGAGTACAGAAGATATGCCCAAGCTGAAAGTGAAGTTAAATAGATACGAAACTGAAGTTGTACCTAATTTTGTCATTTACTGTTGTTATTCAGCGAAAATTATAGGTCTCCCATCCAAAATCTCATAATTTTAAATTGTTATTTAATACATATATTTAAATCACTTATTTCACCTTTTTAAAGAAAGACCTTTTTGTGCATATAGAGGACAATATATTACTACAACTTTGCAATTAATCTTCATTAAAGAAGGTTAAAGTAGCTCAATATCATACTTTTCTTTAAAACTGAATGCAAGATATAACAAATGATTCGTTTTATGACCACTAGGTATGCAAAGACCACATTAATTAAAACAATGTGGACTTTTACACTCACATCTCATATATAAATTGGTTTTAGTGAACTTAAGTTGATACCTCAGTGCAGTCTTGTGCCAATTAAAATATGAACATGAACATGTAGAGCAGTAGCAGGAGTGTGTAATGTTCTTCAGATCCTCTGTGCTGTCGTGTATTAATGAATGCCGAGACTAAAGGTCATTTTTGCTTAAAGGACTCTTTGTAGTTAAGAGAGAATGTATCATACGAAGCCCATAAAATATGCTAGACCACTGTGAAACCACTGTATTTCTCACTGACCATCAGAAATTCTTATCAGCCTTTTTCTCATCAATCTGCTTTTGGTGACAAACAGCACCAAATGCAGAGTAAGGAACTGCAGACCTGGACTTAGTGACAGGACAAGAGGGAATGTTTTAAAACTGAAAGAGGGTAGGTTTAGACTAGAGATTAGGAAAAAATTCTTTACTGTGAGGGTGGCAAGACCCTGGAACAGGTTGCCCAGAGAAGCAGTGGATGCCCTATCCCTGGAAGTGTTTAAGGCCAGGTTGGATGGTGCTCTGAGCAACCTGGTCTAGTAAAAGGTGTTCCTGCCTATGGCTGGAACTAGATGATCTTTAAGGTCCCTTCCAACACAAACCATTCTATGATTAATTTTAGGAAATAGCTTTTACAACAAATGACAGTTATGTAAAACTAAGTTCAATAAGTTGATGTGCCAGGATATATTTTGCTAGTAAAGGAAAAAAGTGAGATTTATTAAGTCACATAAACATCACAGAGCTATAGTTTGCATTTTGTATCAGGGAAAAAACCATCAAAACTATAAGAAGAATAAAACAATTGCAAGTTAGTCTGGGGAAATAGGAAGTAATATAGATAAAAGTAAATAAATTCTTTTGAAGAAATAGTGTTTGCCCAACACTACTTCTAAGGACATAATTCAAGCTATTTAATGAAAAGGAAATCTAGGATGTTAAGGCTTCTACTCAAGAAGTTAAGAAATAGTAGCATCTAATAACCACAGCTGCATAGAATCCAAAAACCATAGAGGTAGTAATTTTCATTGCTCAGTCCCCTCAATCCTCTGAGTAAAATTCAGGCTATGTTGAAGTTAATGGGGAAAAAAAGAAAAAAGAGGGGAAAAAAGCAAAATACTCCACAACCCCAAGTCTGTGCAGGGCCAGAGCTGAGCCTCATTCAGTTCTCTGAACTGTTCTTTCGCACAAAGTTTCCACCTACAGATCTTTCCCAAATAGGGAAAGAACTTGTGAGGTGCTTGTACATTCACATGTTCTGTACAGCCTCTGAGCTGTTAAACCTGAAATCAGAAATACAACCCCCAAAGACTGGAAATCCTGTGTGATAATTTTTGTACTATTGCAGGTATTCCAACGCTATGCACCAGCAGCCACATGATTGCCTCCATAAATAGCTAATCAGACCCATTACAGTTAGTAAAAACAAGTCAAAGTTTAAGCCACCGTGGAATACTCAGCCCTTGGCTTCAGTGCATGAATGAGTTTGAAAGGAGCAGGCAGTTACAAAAAACCCCCAGATTTAACTACTAGCTTGTATTTTTTTTCATGGAAGAAAGCATAACAGAGTAGTTTGGGCTTAGAAGTTTTGATGGATTAAAAGGTAGAAAGAAGCCAAATGAAGAGCAACTTTGGGCCTTATCTTTACTGTCACGTAATGTGGAATTTATAAGCAAATTTAATTAAATAACAGATACAGAATGATCAGACTTCAGTCATGACAGCAACAAGCTCCTGCAGTGCTTATAATTATCATTTATTCTGTGCCATGAGACAGGTCTCATTAGAAATTGAAATGAGCAAGCTCCAGTTCAGAATTGTACTCGTCACGATTATTTCACTCCTGTGCTCTGAATAATTGCAAGCTTCCCAGTCTCCACATTTGGAATTGTGTTTTCTTGGAACTCAGATGAACAGTAAGAAACATATATGTACAGACAGGACAAATGTATCATTTTAAATTCTCCTTGATACTCATCTGTCCTTCTCCCTTGCTAGGTGGATTTTTGCCTCTATTCCATTAATTAATTTTGCCTTATTACCTGTCTGCTTCTCTTGACATCTTTTTTCTTCCCTCCTGATTCCAGAGCACAGATGCTCAATTTATAACTTTATCACCAAGTCCTTCTAGTTCAGTGAGACAATATGAAGACCAAATATTTATGAGTTATGCTCAGATATTGTGGTAACACATAAGTACAGCAGCAGCTCTTGGAAGCAGCAACTGCTGACCCTTGCCAGGCAACTCTAAATTCCACTTAGGCAATTTTACATGCCAAGAAATAAGTCACAGTCTGTTGCACATGTTAGTTTGTGCACAGATTTTGCCATTCACACAAGCGTTCTATCTAGTCCCTCTTTATGCAACAGTTAACTCTCTCTATACATCACATTTACAGAAATTGTACAGTTGCATTTAGACATACAGTTAATATAGGCCATAAACTAAAATTATATTTCTTATGTGGCATTTCCTAATTAATAAAAAAACCCCTGACAAACTCTGATGTTTTGTTAAACATGTTTCCCTCTGTTTGATTTACACTGTAATAAAGCTGTCAATGTTAGTGCAGCACTTAAAAGGTCTTCTGATCCTTCCTCCTCCTGGAAGCCTCAGTCTGGAATATGAAGCACAGCACCTGCATTAGTATTCACTCTGTGCACGGCAACATTGACCTTGTACCTCAAGTGGTTTTAATATTTTAGAGACATGAGGATTAAACTCCATGGGAACATAGAATGTAACAGTGGCAGGGCAATAGGTGATGAATTAAAAGAGGTAAAGAAAAAGTCATATCCTGTGTGATCACACATCTTCATTAAAATGATTTTACTGTAAAACCAGTTAATTATGCAATAAGTAATTAGGCAAGCAGTGTCATTATTCTTTAAAACTTTCAGAGAATGTTTAATTAGTAGATAGTTGATAGAGACATAGTGATAGTGATATCTTAGGGGATAGCTGATGACTTTTTTTAGTTCCTCCATCACCTGCTGTCTAATCCACAGTGTGTCAAATGTCATCACTTCATGGGATGAAGGACTTGGATCATGAGTACCCATAGTCCTCAAGCAGACAGTAAATATCTATTCAGTAAGATGGAATTCTTAAAGTAGCTGTGCAGACCTATTTTCAAGTTCAGACTGTTTATCCTTCATCTCTGTCTTCTTGAATCTTCAGCTTGAAACAGGGGTAAGAGCTGAGGCAATGCAGATGCTGGAGTAAGGTACAGGGATACAGCCATTTGCTGGGCAAATTCCTCCTATGTGGCAGAGTCCAGCACTACTCCTGTGTGTCACATCTTTGTTTTAACACTAATAGAAGTTGGAAGCCTCCTAGATTCTATGAAATCATGCATGGTGCGTGAGCAAAATGTTGTTTATGTTACAGGATGTTGTTTTATGTGCCATAAAAATAATAAAGTGGCTGCAGTATAGAGAAATGGGTATATTACTCATGAAATACAGTCTTTCAGAGTGATGGATGATTCAGATGCTTCAGAGTAGGGACTGAATTGTCCCTTCAAACTGAATTCTTGCACCTTTAGCTTTCCTGCTTTTCTCTTGGATAGAGTTTCTTTTCCTCTTAGTAGTTGGTTACAGTGCTGTGTTTTGGGTCCAGTATGAGAACAGTGTCAACAACACACTGATATTTTGGTTGTTGCTGAGTAGTGCTTACTCTAAACCAAGGACTTTTCAGCTTCCCATGGTCTGCCAGCGAGGAACTGCACAAGAAGCCGTGAGGGAGCACAGCCAGGACAGCTGTCCTGAGCTGTCCAAAGGGATATTTTTGTTATCTCCCTTTTTGTTACTTTTATTACTACTATTATTATTACTAGTAGAAATAATAGTAATATATTTTATTTTATTTAAATTATTAAACTCTTCTTGTCTCAACCCACAGATTTTACCTTTTTTCACTGGGGAGGGAAAGGGAGTGAGTGAGCAGCTGCATGGCCCTTAAGTTATCTGCTTGGGTTAAAAACTACATCAGCTTATTTGCATTTGTAGCATTTTTTTTATATTTTAGCAATTTTGCAGTTTTACCATTTTGTGGGGTTTTTTTCTAGTTTTAGCATTTGTGTGTTTCTTAAGGTTTTTTGCTTATTTGGTGGATTTTTTGTGCCTGTTATGTTTTATGTGATGTAGCAGAGTTCCTTCATGTTATACTATTTTCTGCATTTTTTGCATGCATGCGGGTTTTTTGGTTTTATAATAGGGTTTTGGGGTTTGTGTTTTGCATGCTTGGAGCAGCTTGGTGTGTTTTGGTGTTTTAAGCAATTTCTGATATTTTAGTGTGGTTTAGCATGTTTTATCAGAGCATCTACAGTTTTTTTTTTGTTTGGGTGTTTTTTGTGTATATGTGCTTTTTACTTTTTTTCACATTTTTTAGTGGTTTTAGCAGTAGAACATATTCTTTTTGCCTTTTTCCAAGCTTCTTAGCAGCAATAAAAACAGCAGGGAAGTGAATCTGTCTGCAGGCTATATCAGGCTAACCATCAATTAACTCATATGTGAAGATAAGCCAGCATATTTTTCTCAAGATACTACCAAAGCAACAGAGAAAAGTAGAGAAAACATTTTCAAGAACAGCCTATTTTTAAAATTTATAAATGGAAATTAACATTTTTTTCTTATTTTTCACCTCCTGGCTCTAGGGAGTATTTATAAATCTTTCCCACTTGGAAATGAGGAAGTCACATTAGGGCCTAGGCAGAATATTCTCAAATTACAAATAACCCAGTGAACAGTTTGGTCTCATTCTGAAACTAAAATTGTTTTCTGAGAACAAAGATATAAAATTGAATTCTTTGGTATCTATCACAGCTTGAGCTCAGACAGTAAATTTAATGTATAAAATTAACAGCAATTCTAGCCTTATCATAGTGTCAGAGCACAAGTTGTAGTAAAAGTTTAGAGATGTTGCTTTTAATATGTTTTCTGGTATGGAGATAGGAAGGGACTTGCTATTCCTACAATAAATGAAGTGCTTTTACAACCAAATACAAACCAAGTCAACTCTAAATCAACTATGTTCTTTACATCAGTATTTTAAAGACCCTTGGAATTTCTGGCTTTTTCACATCACTGGTGTGAATGACCCAGTCCCACCATGGGAACCACAGTTCAAAATTTGGAGAACAGAACCATAACATCTCCTTAAGGACTTCCCAAGATTTCAGCCAAACTTCCTCATGGCATAATAAATACCTAGCGTGTCATGGGGGTTTTGGTTTTAACTGCCTTTTTTTTTTTTTTTAAGCTAGGAGTATAATGGAATTGCTATATCACTGTGCAAGCCCAATGTGTCTAATAAGCTAAATACTCTAAATGAAAATGAATGCATTTTTGCTCCACTATTAGAAATTGTTTCTGTAAGTCAGATCTCAACTTGCTGGGCTGCTGAGAGCAAAAATTGCACTTTGGTAATTGAAATGAGTTATCATGTGTCAGGTACCAATATTAGTCACATGAGTTTTCGTTCTCGAACAGATTCTCTAGGGAATTAACTTCACCAACCTGAGATACAGAATTACAGGAGCACTATTTCAGAGAGTGCCTCAACAATTATTTCCCCCTTCACTTGATTAATGTGAATAAAACTAGGTAATTCTGATAACAGTCAGCCAGCTAGTGTAATCACTGGAGCTATCAAGCAGTCAGACCTGGAAAACTTCTATGCCATGTGTCACAACCCACAGGTCTATGAACAGCTCAGTGTACTAACAAAATGCATCAGGTTTCTTGCAAACAGGATCTGAACTGACAAACTTGTTGGGCTGTTAGGAAAATAAGGACTTACAATTTCTTAAGCACAGTGCCATTCATTTAACAGTGCCATTTTTAAGGTTTCTGCTGCCCAGACAGTTTCCATAAGAAGAAATCTGATTTGTTAACCATTCAAAATCCTTTGATTTCAAGGGACACAGCATTTGTGAGCTGTGATATTGACAATATCCTCTCTGATATTTTCCATATGGAAATTTCCTTATTCATTACAAAATAGGATATTTCAACATTCACCCAATTTTGGAGAGAGGGGAAAATCAATGTTCTTAAAAATGAAGTGACACCTCATAGACAATAAGTCATTAGAATAATCAGAAATAAACCCAGGCTTTCCTGTCAAGTATTAAAAATATTAAAATATGCTGCCTCTCTTCATTAGAAAAGAATTTCTTTTGTAAGTGAAATGTGTCACATTCAATGTATTCGAATTCCTTTACAAGCTACTGATAAACCTTACAGTGCAGTGTCAAGACACAATATCTTGATCTCTATTATAAGGATGAAATAACAGCAGTGTAGAAATGTTAGGCCATCTGACCATGATTACATACTGAACCTGTGTCAGAGTACAATAGTTCATCTGCTCCTCAAGTTTGCAGCAATGACACGTAAAATCTACCTCAAAAATGGTAGATTCAGATCTGTTCAAATGACCACCTACCCATAAGACTGATTACTAAAACAAACCAGCCTCCTCAGATTGGAGGAGCAGAACTGGTTGTTTAGGAAGAACAGAGCTTTTGCTTTTTTCTGAGTTTTCCCTTCCAGACCCAGAAATAAGAGAATGATAAGATGATCCAAATTCTCTGACTCCAAAAAGATTCAGTCCAGATTTTAAGGCCAGGGCAGTTTCGGTTTTATCTGAATGCCTTTTCTCATTCCCTGAGACACCTTGAACACCAGAAAAACAACCAATTATTTTCCATGTAGGGTGTTTAATGACTCCAGTGGGAGTTCCAGCAGCTGAATCTGCTCCAGGAACTTAACTGCCATGGATTCAGATGTTTCTGTTTGTGGTTGCCCAGCCTGCATCAAGCCAGAAGTAGCAGAGGTAGCAGATGTGTGCAGGTCCCCAGACAATATGAGTTCAAATGTAAGCTAATTTTCTCCACTGATGTGGATTAGGAAACACACATACAAACCCACCTTGTCAGCAGACAGGTAGGAGCAGTATTTTCAAGAAGAGAAATGGTGCTAAGCATCTTGATAAGTGGCTTGGAGAATTACTGCTAAAAATTACTGGAAAAGCAACTCCAGTCATGGGTAGAGATCTCTGCTTGGGTAAACTGATGGGCCACTAAATACTCCAGTTTCTCTGCTATGAGTATGAGATGGATTCAGAACTTATACGTTTTTCGTACTGTCCTGCTTCCCTCTAAAGGTAATTTTCTTCATCCACTTTTGTGTTCCTTCTCTCCTCTCCATCTTACAAAGCCGCACCTCTTGGTTTGAGAAATTGGGATGAGTGACACTTCTGTTGGAGGGTGTATGTCTTTCAGGTGGCTTGTCAGAAATAATGCTTCAGCTGCAGAGCAAAGATGGTGCCCCATGGCCCTGCTTGGTCAACAGATTGTATGTCGCAAGGGCTAACACACAGCTTTATTTCAGTTTCAAAAGCAGCTGTTTTGGATTCCAAATCCAAATGAGGAATTGGTCCAACTGGACATCTCAGTTCAATCTGCCCAAATGGCTACGTGCCCAACTGGCATCACAGTTGGAGAGCTCAGAGAATACTTCTGTCATGACAGCTGTAATTTAAACATTAAAAAAAAAATAAATTCACAGTTGCATGTGAAGCAGAATGATGAATAACACAGAGAATACAAAAATGTTGTTCAAATCACCTGAACTAAAAAAACATTAAATTATGTTATCACAGAAAGGGAGAAAGTCTGAGATGAGGCTAGAAAAATAGGTGAGGAAACTCTTAGAATTCTGGTATTGCTGAGTAAAAAAAAGATTATCTGGTTCATCAAAGAATTTGATAACGAATACTGTAGAGATGGTACATCGGGAACTTCTGTCTTGCCAATCTCATAAACAAAGGGAATCAGGACTTTCAATAAAACTAGGATTATATTCCAAAGCAGCAAAATAATTTTTTGTCCCCAAACAACATCTAATAAAATTCTAGAGCCCATAGCAACATAAACCAAAAAAATCTAGTTAGAATAAAAGGGTTTGAATATTTGCAAATATTAAAAATGTAGTTTTAATTAATGTTTCAAGGATGTTCACTCCAGGCTGTGGAAGCCTGTACCTGTTCTAGCTATAAATTTAAGATAGATATAAATAGAAGGACAGATCGTACCACAACTGTTAATGCACTATTGGATGTTCCTCTAAGACTCTGGCCACTGTAGGAAGCAGGTTACTGGTCCAGGCAGTCGGAATGAACAATTACGTGTGAACATCCATGATACAAGCATCCCAGGCACTTCACAGGGTTTAGGATTAGCAAAGATTGGCATCTATCACAGGATGAGATCAGTCTACTTTGCCTGCAGTGAAGACTCGGAACATAACCCACCTCATCCACACTCTGCTGTCTGAGCCATGCATGGACATCTCATGTAAATACTCAAACTTTCAATTTTTTGTGAAAAGTTGTAGCTCCAGACATCACCTGGCAGAAATTGAGAAGACAGGAAGCTTTCCAGGAAGCAACAAGGAGAAAGAGCCAGAAGTTCAGCCACCATGACTGATCAAGGAAGTAAGATCGATCAGGAATCCAATCAGTAAGTGGAATCTTCAAGTGAAGAGGGATCACTAGTCACAGACAAATGAATCACAAAGACTGACACTATGAGAGTTTCCTGAACATTCTGGAGAAACTATAGAATCAAAAGGCAGGCTTTAAAAGAGTACATATCACTTTGAATATCATTTGGTCTCCTCTTTGACCCACTACTGATGAAGCAGTTTTCCTGACAAATTCAGCTCTGCACATACAGCCTGTTAATTCATCAGTGACTGAAACCGAAATATGCATAGTTGGGTAGAACTGATAAACATCTGTCTGTCCTGAGAGGATTAAACAACTTGTATATTTTTGCTGCACCTCCCCAGTGTTACTCTATCACTTTGATATATTGCTGAACAGAAACACTGGAGAAACAAAGCTAGAACTGGCAGAGTAGCCCATCACTTAACATAATACGAAAGCTGATCTCAGCCTGGTCCAGATACTTGCAGCTCCCCTTGGGAACTGCTCCAGCAGTCAGAATCAGTGAGGCAGGATGGAGTCCTCCCAAGAGCCCATCGCCCCCAGGCATTGGCAAGGTCATGGCAAAGCAGCTCTGCTCTGTTTTGGCTTTGTAGAGTGCCAGAAATCTTTTGTAGATCAGTTGCTTTGTCTTCATGAGAGACTTGAAACAAGGCAGCCATGTAGATATGCCCCAATCCAGGTGAAAAACTATATCCAGGATTTCTGCAAGTCATAAAGTTACTGGGCAAACTTTTAAAAGGACAAGTTATTTTTGTAGCCAACAATACTGGTGACTGCAAAGGTTGTGTTAACAGTAAACAAATTTCCAGGTCTTTGAGTTCTCAGTAGTTCTGACTCTAGCCTCTAGCAGAACGAGGCACAAAAACAAAATGACAAAATAAGAAATGACAAAAGTAATGTCCTCATTTGAGAACACACTATTTATCTCTGATAAAATCTGTACCATGTTCTGGGAACAAGATATGTGCTGGAGATAAAACTGTGTTTCATGGATGTCAGAACATGCTGCAGAGAGAAAACAGAGCTCTATAATCGAATGAAAAAAGCATCATCAATTCATAATTACTCCCAGTGCTCCAGCATAAGAGACTGTCTCTAGACACTGTCAATGGATTCATTATACTTACAGCAACAAGATCTATATCTATATCATCCATATCTATATCTATAGATATACACAAAAATTTTTAAAAGGATCTCTGTAGTCTGGCAGTTTTTATTGGGATTTCTCTAAAAAATATACTTGTAATATCTGGTACATAGTTTTTCATTTACATCAGAAACACAGGAACAGGACTTTCTAATCCGGTAATGTATCAGTGCTCAGCACTGGGCTGAGTGCTCATAGAGAAAAAAAAGTAGATACAGTCACAGCAAATTGCCTCTGAACTTTTTTGAAGCTTATAAAACTGCTATTACAATCCGAAGAAAGCTTGACAACGTTCATCAAAGATTCATCGCTTGTTGTTGTACACTTCAAATGATGAATGAGAGAAGTTACATTAAAATTCTGTTGCTGCCACTACCACTTCAGGAAGCTTTTGGAGGATAAATACTACTACTTAAAGGCAATGAGTCACATTTTCCAATACAACCTAACAATCTTATTTAATAATTAACTTAAAGGGACGTTGTCTGCTCTCATAAGGCAAAACCATGCTAGAAAATATAACAGATTCCTTCACAGATATTCAAAGCCAAAGCACTGGCTGCTGCTGGAAATATGGTAGTTCTCTGGATGACAGGTAGGACTGATCAGCTTTGGCTTTCTCCTGCAGACCTTGCTAACTGCATTTAGGTTTTTGAGGCCAAAGAGCCAAAGAATGAACACATTCAGGGAGTGTCTTCAATATCCCTTGAAAAAAGGCTCTCAAATGACCTGAGGTGGTGTGGCTTACAATGACCCCACAGCAGCTCCTCTGAACCTGCCAGCAGCGCTTGTCAAAAATGTATTTTAAAATAACATCTTAGAAAAGCCTATGTGGTCCAGAAATACAGCTTTCTTTTCTTGCTCAGTATAACCCCATAAGTAATATTACTGTTTGGACCTGCTGTAAGTGGCAGATACACAAAGATAACAGAAGAACACTTCCCTTTGTTTATTATATTAACAGGCAAGAATTTATTTAGCTTCTAGATGGCTTGTGTATGTATTTCAATCAGCATGTAGTTAAATAACAAAGTATTTAAAGGCCTATAAATGGATGACAAAAGGGATATAAAAAAACTTTAGATCCCTTTAGAGTTCATCTTATGCAATCTCTTAGACAATATATACATAAGTATAAGAAAAAAGTCTGCTTTAGGGTTGAACTTGAGGATCTAGAACCAAAATATCAGGTGGCCAAATTCAAGGGTGATATAAACTGTGGTGGAAGAAACAAGGGTTAAAACATGTGTCTGCTTTATAGAAGTTCGGCACTGTTTAATATACTGACTTCCCAGGTGGTTCTGCTTCCCTGGTGATTACAAACACCAGTCCCACAGTGGGGTTGACCTGTGAACACTCCTCAGAGGCTGCAGTGCAAATTCAAGGCCGTTGTCAAACGCCCCCCAGTGACCTGCATGACTCCACACCATGAAAGGTGACACCAGTGGCTGCAACTGGGACACGCTCCTGCCTGTGAACACGGCTCTGCTGTTCTGCAGCTAGGTTATATCTATAAAAATATATCATCCTTTGCCAAATTGAGGCAACTTCTGTGCTGTTGATCTGGCCTAATAACAAATTTGTGCTAATGCACATTTAAACACCAAACTCCTGTACAAATGTGGCTTTATTCATATACCAGGATGAAAAGGATTTCTGTCAAAACAGCTGATTTCCATTTGTACCTGGTTAAAACCAAAACAGGTTAATTTTATTCTCCAATAAATGTACACACAGATGAATAATTTGGATTAAAATCAGTGTCATTGTTTTAGTCTGAGCTTGCACTGGATTTGTTTTCAGTGCAACACCAAAAGGTGCCAGGATGCCACTGTATCATAAAAGAACAGGATAAAAGGGTAAAGCAAATAGGAATTAGGAGGGTGCAAAATACTGAAATGGGGAACTGTTTGGATCATTTTATTCTTTACATTTTAGTGCTTTTTGGCAGCATCAAATTACAGCATTACATGCATTCAGAGCTAAAGCACACTTCAGTTTGTCAGTAGGCCCTAAGGCACAGCAACAGACCAGGTCAGGTACCAATCTTGGTGACAGGAAAAAATACATTTTGACTAATTCCATTGAATTCTGTTGTTTCCTCCCATGATAAAAAGTATTAATTATTTAGGATTATAATACCATCTAGACATGTAATTCCCAATTTCAGCTACACAGTGCCAAGCATTACTCAGAGAAAGAAATGGCTCCATCTCACAAGAGCTCATAATCTAAACTGACAAGACAGACAAAATGAGGGAGAAGAAAGGGCCATCACCTCCAGTTAGGAGACTGTGAGCTGAGAGATTAAGTGCCTGCCCAAAGTGACAAAGGAAGGGTGTGTAATAGGCAAGATCTGAACTCTCATTTCTCAGTTCTGATAATTCAATGATGAGAACTTAATTTCTTAAAAAAGGATTATCTGGTTTTGCCTTATTTTTATATCCGTTTTGGTTAGTTGGTTAGAGCATGTACCCTGCAGTTAACAGAAGTGAGCAGACTGTACCCAAATAACACTCTAAAGTGTCTAAAGAATTCAGAAGTCTAAGGGTTCATCTGTTGGGAAAGTGAATCTAAAAGAGCAACAAAGGACCAAAGAATACATTAGCTATACTGCATCAACTTCCTCTGTGGGCACTTCCAGTGCAAACTACCTGTGAAACTGCAGACTTTGCTTTACAAGGTTGTAGTGTATTGAGAGCAAACACAAGGACCTGGTGAGGAATAGCTACCATGGGCCAAATTCTTACTGCTCTCTCCTGAGTACTGAACTCTTGCTATATCGGCAAGTCTTTCATGAGGTTTTTAGAATTCTAAGTAAATAAGTATTTGTGAAAATTACACTTACACTCCAATGTCATTTAGGAGATTTTGAAATTTTTATCAGTGTAGAGAAGTTAATAATCTGAAACACAGTTTCCAATTCTGTAGATGTTCTATGGTCATTCAAGAACAGAATCTGAGACCTTGAGTGAACACAGCAATGGTCTATGTGGTTTCAGCTGCCATCTCTAGATGTTTCAGAACAAAGTGGAAAATACTTTGTACCAGATAAGCAGGTGATAGGGTAAATAATCTGCTGAACTCAAACCACTGGCAATTGGATGGCTCCTGAAAGCTGTAGGTTTCTAAATCTTCTGTAGTTTTATTCTTTAAAATGTAGCTATGGAAGTGTTTGTTATCTGCATAAGGGAATAGGTTCAAATGGAACAATACTGAATATTGGGTGTCCTGATACTTGTATCAGTTGTGGCAATGTGTTCATTGATTAAAATCTTTATCTTTCTTTTCATATTTTGCATCTGTGCCTCACATTTTCTTTCAGTGTTCTCATTGTTTTTATGTTATAAGAAAGGATACATAAGAGTCCTCCTCCCTGAGTTATTTTATACAACTTTATAATTCATTTATATAGCTCTTTATGACTGGGCAACTACTGAGCACTGGAAGATCAGGAATACTGAAAATTAGACCTGTGGAGAAACACATTTCAAAGACATGGATTTAGTATGCTTTGATATGTACTAAAATGCACTAAACAAAAGGGAGCTTGACCAATGCTTCCAAAACCAATGTAGCAATGCTGGTCATTATGCATAGAAAACAACTCTTCCTTTCAGACAAAATAAAAAACCAAACCAAACTGAAAAAACCACTCCAAAATAGTGGAAGATGAAGCTCAAGAACAGGTCAGTGAAAACTACTCTTGCTTGATGGTATTTTTCAACCTGGAGACCAGTACGTGCCTGTAAGGGCAAGGTAGGTCAACATCACTGGCTGCAAATGGCTGAGAACAGTTTTGCACTGTGATGTTCTTCCCTTCTAAAAGGTCAAGGGATTCAAAGTGACAAAGTGGATGTCATCTGCTCTGCAGGAAAGGTGGCTACATGTGAGATGTTTCTGGGCACCTGGGAAGATATAACCGAGTGTGCATCTCCTCATATTCTTGCTGAACTATTGGTGTTGGCAACGGCAGCATTCAGGTGGACTTTGACAGTCCAGAGACCCACAATAAATGACATCAAACCAAGAAATTTTCTTTGAATAAGAAGGTTGTCTAGAAATTTGCTAAATAACCTGCCATTTTTGCTGTATTTCGTATTTGCATTTTATTTGGATTTTTTGTAATACAATTAAAGTTTCTATATACTGAGAGTCATGTAAGGTCTGTAAATATGTTAAATATGTTTTAGAAAGGAATATGGATTCTTATTCCAAAAGAAGCAAATGTATGTATTGCTAATGCTACCATTAACACCAGAATTTGCACCTCCAGTAACTGCAAACTGTCAATAACTGTCAGAAACAGTAATTATTTGAAATGTTTAGAAATAACTATCCTCAAACTCTGCATTCCTGTTACCTGCAGTAGCCTGATTATCTTTGGTCTTGTATATTATATTGCTTTTTACAACAAGCAAAATACTGTATTACCAAAAAAAAAAATGTATTACATAGAGAACACAGAAATACAGAAAGAAATCCTGCTTTGCTTGTACTATTTGACTTGTGCTATGTATTACTTATATTATTTGATTGTTACTTTATATTACTATGCACAGGTGCGAGCTATTCCATAAGACTGGATTACTTCTGTGTTACTTAAGACATTTGCATAAATCTTGGGGTGGCCTGTAGGAGCTACGCTGTCCAGTCAGTGTTTCAGTGGTGGTAAATCTGTTTAAAAAGACTGAAACTGTCAGAACAGTGGGACAGGCAGATTTCTTCAGATCTGTCAAGAGACCACTGATATTAGGAAAAATTCATGGAAGAAAAGGAGGAACATCTCATCAAAATTTAGACTAAGTAAGATATTTTAGCTTTTTAATGCTTCCTTTCACTTCCATAACATATTACCCAAATATAGGATGCCATTCTTAGGAAAAAAATAATTAAAATGCACTTTGTGTTCCTCAGTTTTACTGAGAGTTTGACTACAAAGAAAGTCACAGAATCAGGCCACAGAAGTATATTTTCTCTTACATGAGAAGTTGGCCACCAATTAGAGGCAATAAAATAACTACTTTAAGTGTGTAAGCACCTAAAAATATTTCTAAAACTGTGGTTTGTTAAATTGCATCATAATATCATCTGCAGCAAACAGTTTCATTCTTCAGTTGAGGTGTACCTTTGAAACACATCATCAGAATTTTGTTACAGCATGTTCACAGGTTATCTGGGAGAAAAGAAGGGGAATATTGTATTTCAGAGGAGAATTTTCCCTCCTTCCCACTTACAACTGCATTACTGAGTAGAACAAAAATAAATCAGAGCAATGTGTTCATGAGCAATAAATGATCAAAAAATTCACCAGAGCAGGAATATGGACTGAGATCAGCAATGTAAAATTCAGTGCAGCAAGGATGGCACTCTAATATTTGTTGCTTCCCAAATAATAAAAAAACCACCTCTCGCTTTGACTTTTTCATCTCCTGTTCTATTTGTAGCATCCCAAGCTTTATCTAACATCCAATAACATTTTTGATTAACTAAACTTATTGTGGTTGGGGTTTTTCCTTTTTTTAATTTCAACTGACCTCTGGGTAGAAGTTGCACAATGGTAAGTGGGGCTCACATTAAAAGAAGAGGTATGATTTCCATAAACTTCCATGAAGCCAGATTTTTACCAAGTTGATATAACTTCCTGTGACAGTTTGGCATGAGCATTGAAATGTTACCCTTATCCCTCAAAAATGGAGGTTCCTCTTCCATTAACATAATTCAGTTAAATGGATGTGATAACCAGATTTAAAGGATGGGATTTCTACTAGCAAAACTCTAGAGAGTTTCCAGTGTGACCTTGTTTCCCATGTAGCTCTAGAGTAATGGACATTATAGATGAAGTGTATCAGAAACAAAAGAAAATGCTCAGTACATTCAAGGATTTTGGATCATGCCCTGTACATTTGTTTTTTTTAGCAAAAATATCTGTGTGGAGATGGAATGGAGAAAGGAAAAGCAACAGATTGCTAATACCCCTATTAATGATGTATGAGTAATCATGACCCAGCAGCAGTGCCAGATCATAACAACCCCAGAACAGTTTCTGTAAGAAGGTGTAGGTTACAGAACTTTCTCTTCCACTTTCACTGGCTTAGTGCAAAAGGAAGAGTATGGCTCAAGGAAGCAGATGGAAAAACATTTCTGACAGCTTAAGTATAGCTAATTATTTGTAGGCGAAGCATTCTGCTATCAGCACTGATTTGCTGTATTTGAAACTGAAACAGTCATAGCAGCAACAATTTTATTCAGCATCACTGCAATTACCTGACTAAAAATAGGACAGGCAGAACCTCAGAGCAACACCTTGCCAACAGGGCTGCCTTTTCATCCCTTCCATGAACAGGCAGCTACAGGCCAGCACAATGTGTTAGCTACCCCTTGGGTAAGCAGCTCATTCAGGTCTTATCCTCTTCCACTTTTTCATGTTCTACCTTTTTCCTTTAAGCAGATCCCACAGTTACGGGGGAAAAAAAAAAGAGTACTACATATATGGAAAGATTTCACAAGCTAGGTTCACCTTTCTCACTTCACAGATGGTACAAATGAGGAAAATAAATACTTACTTAAGCATGTGCTCACTGCACACTTGCTTGAAGGAGCAAAGGGAGATGACATGTTTTCTTATGCCTTTTCTGGGATCTATCTGTATCACCAGAGCATGTAAGAGAAGAGAAGAGGACTGCTGTGCCTAAGTAATGACATTAACCCATTCAAGAAAAGAGACAGGAAGGAAGCAGGCTTGGGGAGAAAATCTGTAGCCTTCACCAACCAAAAGATGGAACTGGAGACAAAAAGGGGTAGCATGCATTATTCTCCCTAAGAAGTGTGGCAAGGAGAAGAGACTTCCTTGTGACCAAAGATCACTTCATTTTTTTCTGTTCTTCAGCAACAACTATGCAGTTTACTTCCCTTGCTTTGGTTAAAGTAGAATCATAGAATATCCTGAGTTGGAAGGAACTCACAAGGATTATCGAAGTCCAGCTCCTGGCCCTGCACAGGACAGCCCCAACAATCACACTGTGCGCCTGATAGTGTTGTCCAAGTGCTTCTTGAGCTCTGTCAGGCTTGGTGCTGTGACCACTTCCCTGGGGAGCCTGTTCTACTGCCCAACCATCCTCTGGTTGAAGCAGACTTAGCTTGTAATCAGTCACATACATGGTGAGGGACTAAGAGAGCAACAGTTGTCTTTCATCCTTCATTCTTCCTTCCTCTATTTGTGCTTCTTTTATCCTTCATTCTTCTTTCCTCTATTTGTGCTTCTTCTCTTATAACATGGCTGACAAGTCTAACAGAGAAAATGACAAATCCGATCTTAAGAACATTCACTGTATATGAGTTCCTAGCAAGATACTGCAACCCCTGGGTAACAACACAGAGCAAGGAACATGCTGAGGGCTATATCTTACCCTGCTGTCTGTGAGGTCCAGAGCACTAGCAGCTTCTACATACTGGCAGACACCTTTGAAGGTCTTGACTTGCATTGAAACTTCCTTCAATTAATGCTTTGGCCAGTTTCATAAATTATTTCTGCTCAGGAGAAGTTTCACTAAATACAATGAAAGGGAAAATATCCTAATATTAAACAATTTTTCCATCGACTTTAAACTAAGATTTATCTTGAAGAGAAACAAAATGCTGTTGAGAGCAGTGTGATTACTTTTTTTAATAAGGATTATTAGAAAGAACTGAGAACGTTAGCTTTCATTGTCCATTCATAGTGAGGATTAGTCGAAGTAAGATATTCTCCAGAATACTCTGACCAGCTGTGATCATCCACTCTTAAGAAAGATTAATTTGACTGGAAAGACAACAGAGAAATCCTTTAAAGAAGATATGGGGAATGGAGAGCTTTTCTACAGGAGGACTTGAGACAGCTCACTCTTACAGAATGGAGGCTGAAAAGGACTCCTTTCTCTGTATATTGAAGTCTTAAGCAGCATGAGAGAAAGTGTATTTAGGCTAATGTTGGCTCCAAAGCAAGTGGAATAAATTATCTGAGAATAAATTTACTCTGGAAATAAAGAAAAACTTTCTAGTACCAGAGCAGTGAGATCCTGGAAACACTTGCTTAAAGTAGTAGTAGGATCATACTAAGTGTTCTGCTTCCAAGTGGAGTTTGATAAGTATATTGATGAAGTTGCCTGAAATAGAGAACCTGTTTGAAATGACCTAGCAAGTCCATTCAAGCATTAGGTCCTTGAAGTCACCTGAAGGTTCATTCAGAAAATGCACATATGCAAAAGCTTCCTGTGCAAAGTCAAGAATTACAGGACAATGCCAGTTACAAAAACTCACAGAGCTTCTATCCAGCCCTGTAGGCAAACAACTGACCTGCTAGTAGTCCAGCTCATGCCTAAATCTCAAGATTTGAAAACTGTGTGTTTTCAGGCAAGATGTGATCAATCTTTCACCCATCCAAACACACAAAAAAATTCCAAGCCTTTTAATGAAACTGACTTTAAAGCACGTATCTGAAATATAGGAAACCTGAATTAATTTCTTTCCATCTCCTATACATCCTAGAAGATGCATGGAAGGATTCAGTCACCTACTCAGAGTTGAGAGTTTTATGAGGTAGCAAGATATCTAGAAGTTATTCACTGTAATTTGTTCTTGTGAATCTAGTTCCTATAATTCTGCAGAACTAGATGCATTAGTTAGGTTGTAGAGAAGAAATTCAGTTACAATCATCAATTTTTTATGAGTTGTGCATTAATTATACCACAGCAGCAGAGCTTTATGAGTTAGCTACGTAATGATCCAGTGAAGTTTCTTAGCTCAAGCTCACTGCAAGCAAACACATCTGTGTTGCTTGCAGGGTCAGTGTGATTTCAAGAGCAGTTTAGTCACCTCTGTAGTGTGTGCAATCCAAACTTATGAACTATAAGAGCCCAAATTAGCTTTCCAAGTAATCTGATTTGTCAGCGTTGTTGTATGCTTACAGAACTGGGAACATACTTGTATGAAGCTAAACTACATCGAGAAAGACCTACTGGCTATGTCTGTACTTGTGAACTAAAGAATGTCAGCCCTTGGGACAACTTCATCATCTAAATACTGCTAGAATGAATCCGGTATACTGTTTGCTCAGACCAGCTAGCACTCTTCCAAGCAACGTCCAGGTGTGATTCCAGAGTTGGCGTGGCCCAGGAGCAGACAGTTTGCATGCAGGTACTGTGCTCTGCAGGCTAACAGGATTTAATTTTGTTAACGTAGCCAGATTAAAGCAGGAAGAGTCTTGGCACTGCATACACACAGTAACTCCAGCTCAGTCTGGAACCTGCCAGACATGGGATGACTCACACAGCCATGGCTTCTGCACCATGCTCTGAAACAGGGTATGTTAGCACAGAGGCAGTGCTGAACGTGAGACTCCGTCTCTCCTGCTGAAGTCCTGTACCCAGATGAAAAAGATCTCAGAGTCTGGATACAGGAACAGTTTACTGGCTCTCAGTAGCCAGACAAAATTTGGCTGGGTCAACAGTGAGCTAGTGCTAATGAGATCAGCTGTAAACAAGCTGGGGTACAGATGGGCCTCTCTGCACTGTTCTCTGCCACATCTCTGTTAGCAACACACCCAACTGTTAGCTCATTCCCAATGTAAGATCCAAGCACTGTCTGTGCATGCACTGGTGTTAGTCTTGAACTTACAGGCTTGCCTACTACCCAGAGCACCAGTGACTTTGAGGGAATGAGCCCAGGTTCACTAGGTTCAGTGCTGAAATACATTTAGCAGCAGTTCTGGACACTCAATGCCTTTGATCTTGATGGATTAACCTAAAATGTAAATAGATTGTATTTATGTAGATGTGTATTTGTATATATATATTTATATATATAAAGACATACAGCCCATATATGTGAATTTAAATCAGACTTGTATGATAAAATTTAAAAACTTTTAAATTATAAAAACATGAACAACTTTCAATATGAATGTCATAAAAGACAAAAACATTTTGTGTATTTGTTCTGGCTTAAATTTTACAGCAGAAATAAGCTGCAAAACAGAATTACAGGCTATGATTAGCTGGTCCAGCATTTGTTATCCAGCATTGTGATGAATATAATACCTATGTTACAACCCTCCTTAATATATGCAACTTTTACCTTGGATTTTTTTTTCCAGTCAGAGGAACACTATTCTGA
This sequence comes from Corapipo altera, assembly GCF_003945725.1. Taxonomy (NCBI): domain Eukaryota; kingdom Metazoa; phylum Chordata; class Aves; order Passeriformes; family Pipridae; genus Corapipo; species Corapipo altera. The sequence goes on from NW_020884884.1 coordinate 100,841, forward strand.
TAAGTGCTTGGCATGATTAGGTCAAACCCAATGTATTTATACATATCACTGTATGTTACTGGCGTATCACAAATGAAGTACAGAAACATACTGGGTGTTCACCTGCAGGAATAGCATATAATCAGAAAACAGAATATTGCAACTGCAAATTCTTTTGTCATCATCATTTTGGTGGAAAAAAAACCTAAACAAAACCACTGAAACAGTTCTATGAGATTTGACATCCCTGTTTGTTTAGTATCATGTGAATATCCCTTCAGGACAGTCATATATCTTATCTGAAGTCCACTCAGTGCTCATTTTCAGAATGTGTTGTATAGGTCTTCTTTCTGTGTAAGATTATCTTGTCCTCTGCTTCCTCAGTCCAGAAGAGTCCTTAAGAAAAGAAACTTTGCTCCCTGGAAGACAGTAGGGACTACAGTTTATAATGAATCCACTCAAGCAAGCAGCATTATCCCTGGACAGGTGAATAGCTGTGTAACTTGGCCCTTGTTGCATTTTTTTGTTTGCTTGGATTTTTAAAGTCATTTACTGCAATACACTGAGAAACAGGAGACAAAAACAATTAACTCAGCCATTCTCCCATGGTCATCTGCTTCTTCTTGCTGGGTCTCTCTTTCATGTACTTTATTAACTGCTTGGGTTCAAATTTTTCCTCGTTGCTTTTTTAATCATGCATCACTTGGTTCACTTGTCCTTGCACTTCCAGTCTTTGTTGTTTTCAGTCTTTAACGATGATCTTTCAGTTAAGAGCTCACCAGAGTGTAGATCATGCTGAATGTAAAAGAAAGACACACTATGAAAGCATCCTTTTGAAGCATACAGAGTACTTTGATTTTTACAACCCTTTGCTGTCTGTTCCTCAGGTCTGACTGTAATGGCCTGTGCCTTCCTTTGCATTCTTTCTATCTTTCTAAAGCATCTTAATTATGGTGCATTCAAGATGGGTATCAAAAGGCACTCAAGAAATAACAAATTCATTATCGACATTCTACTGCACCACAAGCTGTGTTTGAGCTTTTTAAAGCTCAGTCTGATGCCTCAATTTGAACAGCGAAGAAACAAAACCATTTTGCTTTAGCACGTTTGATCTTTAAAACTTCAGCAACTCTCAGCAGGGCAGGCAAGGTTTTCTACGAAACTGCATTGTTTTGATTCTTTTGGAAACAAACTCTGTGCAGTAGAAGAAACATAAAATGCACCAGCTGGAGTGAGTCCATACATATTAAATACAACTCTGAGAGCAAAGAAAACACAGTATATTGCCACAGCTCCATTTTACTGCAACTCTAGTTCTGCCAATACCCAGGAAAGCACTGTAAAACTGTATGTAATTTATACCACTTTATTTAGCACCAGGCAGTGGATTTTGGATTATGACCACATTTTAGAGTGAAGGAAGCAGGACTCACAGGAAGCTGCACAACACTGAAGTCCCAGCAGAAATGCTAGACCACACTACACAGCTGACTTTGATCCCCAACCCAAAAACATGGAGTTAAAAATGCTTTTCTCTCCAGCCATTCCTTGTCATCTCTCCTTACACTACCAACAGAGCTCCTCTAGCATAACTGCCATGCTTTTCACTCTCAGCCCCATGAAGAGGACAGGCAAAGGTGCTCAGCCTAAACCCAAAAAGCTACTGGATGCTAAGGTACTACTCAGATTGTCATGACACATCCATCTTCATGTGAGTTAGGCCCCTGCCAGCTTCTTGCTCTCATATGCAGACACAGGCAAATACACACTGATGGGTGAAAACTTTGTTCTCAATACTATTTAAAAGGCATATCGAGAAACAACAACCTGCAGCAACGACAAGATATGGGGAGCAGATAAAAGACCACTAGTCAGGAGAAATAACACTTTTCTTCCACCAGCACACAAACCTGCCTTGCAGAGGGATGACTACATGCAAGACTGGCAGAGGCAACTCTATGCAAATACATTTCAGAAGGAATAGAAGAAAGGCATCATAGAACATCACCTCCATTTAAAGTGTCCTAAAGTTTGTTGTCAAGTAGTTTTTATGGTGTGATTACGGGGGTGACTAAAAGCACAGGGATTATGCCAAGGCCTTACCTTAAATATGATCCTCACATATTTTTGCCCTGGGCATTTGTGACTGTACACTGATATCTGACAGCTGAAAGGAGCAGGAGGGACAACACACAACTAGGGTGCATATCTTCATGACTGTACTTCAGTTCGGGTTCTGGACCATGCACAGGCTAACCTTGTCATGAAAGGGAGCCTGTAGGAATGACTACAGGCATGGTACATCCCAAGTTCCCAGCCAGCATCTATGTATCCATTGATTTACCATCTTGAGTATCACTACACCAGCAGGTGTAGTATTTTTCTCATGATTCTCTTGAATCATAAGGACATTATAATTTTATTTGACATAATACCATTAATATAAAATTTCCTATTTCATCCATGCTAAGACACTATACAGAGGAGCAAAAGTTATTTCCTTGGGTTGGCCCTGGGACCTGGCTCAGATAAACACTTAATATTCTGTACTGAGGTGTCAGCAGTAAGTGGTTGTGCTTCCCTGAATGAACATCAGAAGCAAGTTTTATGAGATTAAGGAAACTGGCCAACTGGTTCCAGTTATTTCTAAATACAGTTTCACAAGTGAAATGAAAAGCAGCTATTATTTTCTTTGTGAAACGACCAGACTTACCAGTAGAGATAGTAGAAGAAGGAAAGGAGATAGAAAGCCAGCTTACACCAGGCCTCTTTTTGGCAGTAACTCAAGGTATCTGCATTCATGACTGCAGGTGGATCATAGGCTAGCTCTGAACTATCTGCTGGGCAACGAAAATACCTGAAAGAGCAGGAGAAGACATCTGGAATGACTCTATAATATGCTGTATTAAATATGTGCAGATATTCACCCTTCTGATCACCAGTTCAGAAGACTACCATCTTCCATGATATAGGAGGAATTTCCCTTTTTTTTTTCCAACTCTCTATTTCCAGACATTATTAAAATCAGGATGGCAGTCTAAGTACTCCTTTCTTATAGAACCAAGCACTTAATGAATGTGGACTTTTGGTGTTCTATTAATTCTTTAGATTGAAACATTCCCACTTCCTATATAGTTAGTTCTGGTTTACTAATAACTCACATATTGTGAGTGATAATATATGGTGGCTTGTGATCACAGCATACAGGAAGGATTACTGGGCTTTAACTGCAGCTACACAACTTTTTTCAGATATGATGAAAGGTGACAGTCTCAACCAGATGATAGCTAAGTTCCTCCAAATCTGAAAAGGAAAGAGAAAACAATATGGAGTAATGTAAGAGCCAGCTGACTAAGGTTTTCTACATGTGGCACTGCTCAAAAATTTATCACCCAAATAATTTTATTTGGAAAATATTTTTCTTCTTACCTAAGAGAAATTTCTAATTATTCTCAGCAACGACTGAATGTTTGAGAAAATCATGACAAAACAACATTGCTGGCAAAAGAGCCTTTGTCTCAGTTACTTTGCAGTAAAAACCAAAAGCAAACAAAAAAAATAGTCCTTAACAAAATTAATGAACTGCTTTAAGATCAGCATGAATCAGATAAAATATTGTTATTTCTATTGCTTTGACATGCTAAACACTGAGGACTGCTGACTGCTTATAGATAGACAAACAGATAGATAGATATAAAACCCCCAAACAAGTGACCAGCAGCAAACTTTGAAAGCAGGTGTTCTAAAAATAACTTTGCCTTCCTCCCTTACACTGTTAGTCACACCCACTTACAGTCTCTAATAAGATTGCAAATTCTTTTATGGAGACCACAGGTGAAACCTTTCTTAATTATCTTCACTGGGATGAAGATATTACACGGTGTCTTCCCATGGTTTTGTGTAGAACTTTACACAATGAACCCAAACCTGTCTGTGGTTAAAGCAGCAGAAATTATGGCGTACTTATAGCAAAGCATACGGAGAATCACAGAAAAAATAGAGAATAAAAAATTCTCTCCAAAGATTTATATAATTATTTAGAGTCTGACCATTTTCCTTTTGGACATATCTGTTTCTAGAAACTTTTAAAATTACTATTATTGTCACATTTTGGTTGTTAACCCTTAGTAAAACAGCACCATGAAACATTGTTATTCTTATTGCAGCCAAACAATAGAGAGAAAAGCACTTGAAGCTTCATTTCATTTAGCTTTCTGAGAACTATACTGGCACTCTAACTTCTGAATTTATCACAACTCTGCATTACTACCAAGGTTTTGCAGGAAAAAAAAGCGTAAAAAAGCTACTACTTTTTAGTTTCTGTTTGAGATGACGGTTTTGACTTCTTTACAGAATTATTCTTCTGCTACCATATGTACCTCTGTAACACAAAGAGACCCTGACAGACAAAAATCATCTGTGCTTTTACAAACATTGTGAAAATTCAGAACTAGGGAAGACTCCAGACTGACAAATGCAAAAACTGATGTCTCTTGGTCATTTTCAGAGGCAACAGAAGGCCGATCCTCCACTAGAATGCAGAGGAAGATGCAGCAGCAGCTGTACTGCCCAACTGGAAAACAGCAGCAGGTCTTACATGATCAATTTGAAAGCCCCTTGGTGAATAAAAACACATATCAGAGATCCAGACTGGAAATACTCCCCACTTCTTCACATGTGCAGTGTGAAGACAATAGTTCTTCACCTACTGCAATCCCCACTCCAAGAGTCTCTAAGAAAGAATTCTCTTGCAGAACATCAATTCCCTATTGTACAGAAATAAACAACTTATTTTATACTGAAAAAAATCATAAAGCTGCCAAAGAAGACGAGATGTAAAAATCTGTCAATCTGCCCAGTCTTTATTTCACAACTCCAATGGAAAGGTTTCCTTGTTAGGGCTGAATGAATAGGTCCAAGCTCTTTCAAATACCAACTGTCTTACAACTCCCCATCTGTGAAGTATTTAGAGCTTCACCGAGTTCCACATTCAGATTCCAGCCTATTTAAATTCCATGTTTTCATTCAGTTTGCAGTGTGTGCATCCTGACACTCTTTGGAATATTTACCTAAGTTAGTAACTGAAAGCAACATTTATATGGGAGAGAGAGAGAGATATAGAGGAGATAATATATAAATATAATATAAATACATATATAAAAAGAGAGATAGGGGAGACATATAAAGATACATATATATATATATCTACTAAATTTTCATGAAAAAATTTCCTTTTTTGCTGGAAATGTAAGTTTCAGCTGCTTATAGGCATAAGCCTCTGGGTAAAAGATATTCATCCATACTCCTATCACTGTCCTTCATCGTTCATACAATCTGCATGTGTGCTGAATTGGCAAGCAAGGCTAACAAGCAGTCAGCATATAAAAGAAGGGCTTACCTCCACAAGTGATAAAAAAGCAAAGGAACATTTAACCCCAGCGTGAGCCACTCCTGAGCGCATAAAAACATTATGCAGAAAAGACTGTGGATAGAGTACTCTGGCAAGACCAGCTAAAAAGAAAGGAAGAGAAATAACAGATGTCAGTAAAACATGTCTTTGATTTTGGTCACCTAAGTAGTTTTTCAGAAATCAAATCAGCTCTGCAAGTCTGGCAAGACTCCCGTGTGCCTGTCCCTAGACATACCTCAGTTGAGAGACAGCTTGGCTACGAGCAATGAGCACAAGACTCAGTGCCAGGTTTGTCCAGGTTCTAACCATGTCTGTACTCCAAGGCCTTGCTGACAGGCGTGGGAAAAATCACCCACTGTCTTATCTGGTGTTCCAGATTCATATCTACAAAACATATGTTATATTAATGCCACCCTCACAGAAGCATTGTGAGACTAAATGAATGTCGGTAAAAGGGTTTTTAAAGAACTAAATTTTTTTACCGTTGCATTCAAAAAAGGAAATAATAAAGCTGTTTCTGAAGCTTCACTTCTGTATTGGAGGAGTGTCCTTGGAAAAATAAAACACTGCTTCTACCATTTTGATACTTTATATACACTCTAAAGAGATGAAATCCATTACTAAGTCAGTCTTGCAAGCTAAATTCCACTAAGACAGGAAACTCACTTCCTTAGAAGATGCATGGCTCCCTACACTACTTGCTTCAGAACCATGATGACTCCTTCTATTAAAAGAGAAAGTGAGTGGGCAGCTGGCAGAAGCAGAAATTTATGTGATGTTGATTCAGAGTAGTTATTTCACAAGGCATTTTGTTTTTTTCACTGCTTTCCCATTTCTTAGCTGTCTTTATTCTCTTGTTTTCTTCCCATGTCTTTTTTCAGCAATCTCTGTTTCTTTTCTTCAAGTCATAGAAGAGATTCATTTCCAGCAGTACATATTTCTTAAAGCTAGACAAACCCATACACAGTTCATCTGCACCCATTGCTAATCTTGGAGATACATCAACTAGAGTTAAACCACAAAAGGTATTTGAAGGCTTCTTTTGATGTAAATTAATTTTCATCTGTTAAATAATTAAAGTGAGCCCTATTTTTTTAAAGCAATGTAAAACCTACTATACAGCTTCTCCCAATGCCTACCTACTCTCATACAGCTGTGCTGCAAGGAATTCCATTTTCTTGGTTCTTGGAGTCTTTCCACCTCACATGGAACATACTGTTCAAATTCATTTAACTTTAGTACTTGAAGCAGTTAACACATTTGGTATCTCTGTGTCTACGCCTTCAACTTAAACATTCTCAAAAGCTTATCTTATGTGGATGACAAATCATAATACAATTATATCGTTTAGGTTCCAGATGGTCGTTATTTATCACTGCTGGATTTTTTTTCTTTTATTTTTCACTGTTAGAGTGAGTTTTACAACATGAATATAACCTTGCCCCAAAGAATCATTCATCTTCATCACAAACTGCAGACAAGAAAAGTCTTCATAATGTATGTCTACCCACTAAACATCGCAACACTCAGAAGCATATTACACTCATTATCACACATTTGACTTCTGATTGCAACACAATACACAAACTTAGCAAGACTGAAATCCTGGTGCCTGATCAGTGGGCTGGCTGGCAATAACAGGGAAGGAAACCCATGGTGAAAATTTATGCGGAGCTTAAAAAGTGAAACAAAAATCTGAAGTGAAGCTAGAAAGGAAACAAAGGAAGCAGAGGGCTCTCAGAAATAGGCTCACTTTCCAGTTAGAGTTTCTGGTGTAAATTAAATCTACCTGTGCTTTTGATAGAACAGCAAGTGGGTCTTTTATGTCTCTTCACTCTCTTCTTGGAGTGATATTTTCCAGTGATAAAGAAAGAAAGGATCAGTGCTGAACACCATTTCTGGAGAGAATTCATGCATAGAAGCAAACAAAGCCTAACTGCAAAGCCAATTACCATTTACATTCAGGTGATGTACCTAAGAGACCAAATCTAACAGGAGGTAAGTGAATTGAAAGCATAAAGTAGAGAAAGGCACTTACAGTAAGGCTTGTGAAGTAAACTAAATAACTAAAAAATAACACTGCCTCAGTTCTTGGTTGTAAGAGTTATCCTGGAATTTGACACGATATCCTCTGAAAACAATGGAAACTTTAAATCAGCTTTACCAAACGTGGGATTCAGGTCCTTGAGAGAAGAGAGCTGGCTGAGAAATAAGCAACAGTCAATCCTTCTTGTTTCTGCTAAGGTACTCAAATGCAACAGTAACTTCTGTGATACAGATAACTGTGCAATAGGAATTAAACCAACCTCTTTAAATCATTCCTTGGAGAGCACAGGAAGCTGTCAGATGGTAAACATGTTAGGATATAAACAGTGTACTTCTATTTTGAACTAGGAACACTCTGATTCAGATAATGACCTCTGCTTTCTGACACAGCTCAAGCTGAAGTTTGAGATGGTTATGAAACACAGACATGAAGACAGTCACAAAGCAGCACAGCTCTGAAGGACTGCAACTTAGTCCCTTTGAGTCCCAAGCTCAAATGGCATTACAAATTTATCACCAGAATTCAGTTGGCTGGTATTTACTTGAGGAAAACCACAGGAAAGCCTGAAAAGGAAGTCACCCTTCTAGGCAAAAAAATACTGCTAATCAGAAATATCTTTAGCTATAACATAAGCGAGAGAAAAAGAGACTACCATACCTTTCTAAGTTTTGCTCTGATATGTATAGTTAAGTAAATATCCACATCATAAATATGAAAACCCTTATTCACAATCTTCCACATTTAAAATGTAAAATCTCAGGTAGGATCATCATCACATCATTACTATCTGACCATAAGAATTCATACTCATACAAAGTAGTATACACATAACATGCAATTGCAGAAGAGCATCTCTCGGGAAGTTCAGTCCTAAATAATTTTATTCCATTTCCTATTTCCTAAATACAATCTGCTGTTCTTATACAAAATATAAACCTTTCTTTTTCTGTCAGTATCTTTCCTCCTTATTCTATTACATGTGGATTCCTTCTTTCCAAATGTAATTTTGCTTTCAAAGGACATTTTTACATGGAACGACTTACAGTTCGTCTCACTGGGGAACAGGGCACATAAAATGCCTCACAGAAACCCAAACTGGGAAGATATTATAGAAAGAATAGTAATCTCCCTTCATCAGTGTGGACTCTGAGTCTACATCAGTCTCCATCTATGCATGCCAACCTCTATACTGCAACTATGGATTTTACACTCTATCCAGAAATTTCCAGCCATCAGACACTCCACACTACCAGGGTTTCTGAGAACCTTCATATGCTGTTAGAGGCTGAGACAACTTCCCTTCTTTATGCCTGCCTTCTCCTCCCACAGATGGAAGGAAGAAACCTGAACAGAACTCGTGATTGAATATCCTTCATGTAATGTAAGAGCTCTGGTGATTACCCGAGTGGAAACAAATTGTTCACCTTAAAAACACACAAACTCTTATACATCCACCTAAAAGCAACAAGAAACAGAAAACACCGCGCATGTGTGGAATCTCTCCAAGGCCCCAGATTTGGACAGATCTAAGTGCATGCTGCTTTATTGCAGGTTATTGCTACTGTACCTACTTCTACTAGAGGATGACTGTAGTTTGTCATTATGGTGCTCACTTTGCTGCTTTTTTTACACCATATCCCTTAAAAAAGCTGACATGTAGAATTGGTCCTCATCAGTAACAGGGAAAGAGTGGAGGGAGATGTACCCAAGGTTTTCAGAACATAAGAGTTATTCAATTACACTTAAAAGTTTATCCCAACAGTGCCTGCCAGAACTGAGCTGGGTTACTGGGGGGTGTCAGCCGAATTAAAGACACTGTGAGATCAAAGGGAGACTATTTAATGACTCTGAAAATCTCCTAACTGAACAACATGGACCACAAAAATCAGAAGGGTAGTGCAGGCAAGAGAAAAAAAGAAAGCAAAACCACACAGAAAAATAGCAGTAGCATGTGCATTAGCCCAGACTGTGTACATGGAATGTACATAGACTGAAACAAATCATCTGTTTCCTCCTGCTGTTGCACAAACCAAAGAAGTAGGGTCAACTGTGTGTAACTTAAATACACAGACCACACACAGTGGTTTTAAGTAACAGTTTTAAATATTCTGCTTGCACTGATCAAACACATGCAACGTTGAACTTACTGTTGAAATACAGGAAGGCTTTCTGCTCACATTTTGTAGTGTATCTTTCTAATCTACTTGAAATTATGTACTTGACTTCCAAAACCTCCTCTGAAGGGCTGCCCTAGAGCCCAATACAATGCTGTCACAGTAAATATACTAAGCTTTTCAGTCCATATTTTCAAGTTCAATTTATTTCAATTCTCCTGCTAAAATCTACATTTGCTTGTGTCTCTACAAACTGTTCTCTAGTCGCTTATAGTGATCACTTAGAAATTCAGTAGCATAGTTAAAATTGTTGTAACAGAAACCGATAAGGAAAGCATTTTAAGTAATTCAAACCATGTTGTGCAAACCTCCACAAGTATTTAGCAGTTTGCCAGGCAGATGCATGGAACTACCTGAAAAGAAAATGCTTGGAAAATGGATTCCAGATCATCAAAAGAACAAGGTGCAGTTGAACCTATTAAGGTTATATATACAGCTTTACATTTTACCTCGGGGACAGCAATGGTTTACACATGCAAGACTCAATGTTACAGACCAACTCCAGAGCACAAGTGAAAAAAAAAAAGGATGTAACATCTGTGTTTTCACCCCTTCACCTACTGTTCTGGATCACAAGAAAACAAAGCAGCAAAAAGCCAATGCTTTGTAAAGGTAATTTCATTATTCTAAAGCACTATTGGAATTTCTTTAAACATTTCTTTTAATTGGATGTGAACATAAGTCACTCCACAGCACGAATACCAGACAATGAAATGAATAACACAAAGAACCTAATTATTATTCTCATGCCATATCCGTCTATAACACGGTACCAGATCTAATATTAAAATACAGGATTTCTGGATGCTTTTTCCATCTCAGTTACTAAACATACCTATATTTAGGCCTATCATTTCACTTCTCATTGTCTCATTTTTGTCTTCTGCAACATGGGGATAATTATATTCAAAATCTACAGATTCTACTGGAGCTAGTTTATAACTAGAATATTTAAGCTCTGTCATAAGACCAATAATCACTTTAAAAGAGTGACAGATGAAGATCAGGTCTTTATGGGACATTCATCAGGAATATCTATAAATATTGTGGTATTGCCGATCTTATGGGAGGTCATAACAGCCAACAGGTAAAAAGGTTATGAAATGGATTTTAAAAAAAGACTTCTGCACTGTAAGGTCTGCAGGGTACCGACACAATTCAAGAAGTGCCCCATCCTTGGAAGGCACGTCATTAAGATAGATGTGCTGTGATCTTACAAGTGTATCTCCTCTGCAAACTGTTCTTTTCCACTCAGCAGGAATCAGGAGACATCTTTATGACCCTTCTTTTTTTAGTGTTAATTCAGAACCAGTAGCAAAAGCTGGGTTAGCAACCCTGGAGTGCAAACTTCTCTAATTTCCACAATGCTGACAGAAAATAGGGTAATAAACGCCTTCTTACCCTACCTCACTTTTGTATTTCAGACACAACCAGCCAGGACACCCTGCAGGTGGGTTATTCCAAGAGCTCATGCTGTCTTTGCTCACCCAAAACTGGTGAGAATGGCCATCAGTACTGCAGTTGTTCGTTAGGATCTATAAAACCAGGCCCTCAGTTCACAGGCAGGTCTAAGAATGAAGAAATCTCAGTGATGATTAAAATGAAGTTCAGTCACCTGCATGGCTCAGGAAGGGCACTCAGGACTTCTCCTGGGGGTCTGCCTAAGGCTGGCACTTCCATAAATGCTGAAAACTAAGTGTTCACTAAATGGCTCTTTCCATATCAGGTTTGTAAACACTATCAGTCTGAGGAAGCAGATTTGGTGCAGCAGATTTGGTGAAGACAATTCCTGCCCTGGCATTTTAACAGTTTCATAGAAAACATCAGCAATTAGATGTAAGGTAGGACATTAAACTCACAGCAGAAAAAAACTGCATCCATATAACAGGCATGATGTAAACCCATTGTACTGTACATTTAGATATTATACTGCTTTTTGTAATTGCATAGTAGCTTTATAGGGTTTAATCCTGTCTTAAACCCACACTGAACATTCTGCTAAACATAACAGTGACATTTGATTTAACCCTAATTTCTTTAGTTTTATGAAAATGCAAATATTTCTTTATTGCATACCAAATCAGAGCAAAAATGGTCCATTAGCAAGTCAAATTTTGCCAATATGTTCAACATAGGTCTGAGGAACAGATGCATAAAATGCATTAATTACCCCAAGTGGCTGAGAAGTACACTGCTCTCAGGAGTACAGTACAGGCAACAGTTACTCATCTACATTTCTGTTGCATCTTCAGCCTTATTCTGCTATTACTTCTGATGTTCTGATACTGTAAGGACATATGTTAGTATATCCTCCAGACAAGTACTGGAAGAAGCTGAATTGTAAAGCAAGAGGTCCTCTATTACAGGTTTATACTTTGTTTGCCAATTATTGAATAAACACTTAAAGACAAGATTAACAGCAAAATACAGTTGATTAACCTGAAATAGTTTTATACATAAATATTTTCATGAGTAATAATATTACAAATAACCATATGTGTCTTCCTTCAAAGGATATTTCAGTTTTCATCAGATATCACTCTGGTGAATCTCACTTCCCCCCAGTGTAAAAGAGGCATAAGGACCAAACTGTGTCTGAGCCACAAGTTTGAGCTTTTCACTCTTGCAATAGTTTTTGTAACTTTTCCCCTTACGAGCTATGAACACCCGGCAGACACAGCAGGATATATCTTCTCATTATCCCTAGGTAAGCACACAGACATCCGTAGGCAACGATTGCTAAAAATAACAATTGTTATGTTCTAACTTTTCAAAAAAGTGCTGAATTCAGGAACTTGTAAAATTGACCAAAAATAGTTTTGGCACAATGCACTTAACACATGAGTGTCAGTAGTGAATGAATTGCCTGCCAGAAATACTACACTTCCTCTAAGTTCTTTAGTCCTATTTTAAGGACTTTCTTTCCAGATATGATCCTGAATCCAAAAAAAGGACAAAAGGGATTATATTCCATATTTTATTGCAATAGTAATACTTTTCTAGTAAATATGAATGCAATCTATTTAAAATGAAACAAAAAATGTGAAGAAGAGATGCGCTGTATCTAGTCAAGCAACATTTATGGGATTATTTGTGCAGAAAGTACAAATACTGCCAGCTCTTTGATCCCAATTCTACTGTCAGTTCTGCAAAATAGCTACTGTGCCAAGTTACACTCTTTCTGATGAAATTAAAACTATGTGGGTTCCCAAAAGGCTAACTGAATAGGGCACACACCCATTTTATCCCATTCCAGACTTCGCAGACAGCAAATGTAACAAAAGAGTAGGCAGAAAAGACCTAAGAGAGGGAAGGAGAGAAGCTGTTAGATGATCAGTACTGAATTTCCAGTCAGAGTGCAAAAGAGGAAAAGGTAGCTCAGTAACCGGTACCGAAGATACCTAAGTTTTGTCTATACTGGAAACCTATTGCAAGATTAGGGAAAATTATTATGCCTTTCATTTTCTGGATGCAAACAAAATCTCTACGAAATGTGAGTCATTATGAATATATTAACTCCATCCTCATTTAGGCAAGCTGCAGAAAACAATTAAACCCCCACAGAGCTAGTGAAAGTGTGTAATGCTTCAGTCAAAAATATTTTACTTGCTTTTCCTGTATCTCCATTTCCCCTGTCTAGTTACATTCTTTTTTCTTTCCCTTGTACCACCTCGGGACAGCCCCACCATTTACATGAACAGAAGATTTAGAATTTATCTCTTGCCTCTTTTGACTAACAAGAGATGCTGTATGAAAACTGTCTAAAAAGAACTCAAGCATAAGTCATGATTTCCATAAACTAAAAATTGTGCATTAATAATTTTTAAGTTAACTTCAAATTTTATCCCTAAAGCGTAAAGTTACTCATTCCTAATGTAGAAACACCATGTCAGAGCCACTGTGAAGGCCAGGAAAAGTGGCTTTATCATGTAATAGAAGTTTAGCAGTACCTGTCAAATAAGTATGGAGGACTGAAATACACACCAGTTCTGGGTGTCTCACACACGCTCAGAGCCTTCTAGAGCACTTCAAACAAAGCAGACTTTAAACGAATTCAGTTTTATGAAAAATGTTGTAATCACAGTCCAAGTTCTAACTTGACACAATGCACACAGCACGGCAAGCTTGCATCTTACAAAATCTGCAGATCTAATTAATGCCTTAGAAACAGCAATATCCTTTATACCAGTGCCTGTACGCAAACTTTAGAATTTCTTCTAAGGCAGCTTGGCAGCTAATTACGTGTGCATATGTATAGCAGAGGGGTGTAGCTCGTACTCACTGTGATGCTGACAGAGATCTATCTCATCATATTGCCTGTGTTTATTAGCATGTCTGTAGAGCAAGCACCACAAGTCTCTAAGCATACGACACCAGATAATTTTACCCCCAACAGTCATCAATTGGACCACAGTACTTTGACTCCAAACTGGGCTGGATCTCAACAGCTGCTGTAGAGATTCAAGACTACATGCAATTATCAACTCAATGAAACATCAGACCCCTCAAAAACAGCAAAAAAATTTTTAGCTTCAATCCCAAATAAAAGATTCAAGTTATGCCTGCTAATAAGAAAACTAAGGAGGTCTCCAAAAACAAGATTCATCAGATCAGCTGTGCAACCTTTCCTTTCCTGTTCTGCACCATGTCTTGTGAATGCAAACAAATGTTCTTCGTATTTATTACCATGTGGTTTTTGTAGCATCTGGCACAAAAGGTTTTATTCCTTGCATGAGACAGAAAGCAGTGATGTAACAGCAAACACTAATGTAAACATTATAGAAAAGGAAAGCCAAGTCTTGCTGAAAGTAATCTCTGGCTGAAACACAACATGACCTTTAAAAGACGAAAGTATCCAACTAAGAGAACAAAAAAAAAATGTTAAATTCAAAAAGTGGCAAAACATAAGACAACAGAACATCCACCTAAAGACAACAAAAGCAGAGCTGCTCCTGTATTACCTTTTCTTCCAAGAAAGAGGACAAATGGAACAGCCTGAAACTACCCTTTTGACTTTACTTAAGGCACTTCTAAAATGAGAAGTTTTCATCAGAATATCACTGTAGTCCAAATAACAGATCATATGTTTAAGCCTCTAAAAAAAGGATTACTGAACATCTGTTTCAGATGCATATTGTTTATCAGGCCAGTTAATAGAAAGAAACTATCTAATGTGATCCAATCAAAAGGCACTTTTGGAATCAAAAGCCTTTTTGGAAATGTGTACCAGACACCTTCCTTCATGACATCTCCTGGTAAGGTCTAAATCCAAAGGGAAGAAAATTATGATTTTCCAATGAGTAAACTATTATTAACTCAAGTGGAGTGCTATGAAAACATGTGCCGAGCTCTCTAATCAAAAACCTTGTATTTCTTCCCTCATTCTACTCAGTTTGACCTTTGTGCTTTATTCTGTGCTTTTCACTGGGAATTTCTACAAAAATTCAGTCAGATTTGGTCTTAGCCACTAACGATGCACTAGTTTCTATCTCAATGGTGTCTAAATTATAAAAACTTCAAATCCAGGCCTATTTCATATGGGTATATCCTTGAATATCAACACATTTCTCATCTTAGAGCAATAAACAGAGATTGCTTCAAGCTTGTCAGTGTCAAGGAGAGACTGAGAGTGCCCACAGAGTGCCCACAGAGGGCTATCACAGCCACATTTGTTGTCATTTGATGTTAGAGATGAATGCTAAGCATGAATGTCAAACTAGAATTTGAACCTTCCTAAATCCAGGGACATTCAGAAAGCTTTTTGTTATAAACCAACTCTGTTTTGGACCACTAAATTGCAGGGGGGGGAAAAAAGGCATTTGAGATGATAAAAATAATCTTTAAAATACATAGTATTTATTTTAGTCCTTTTATACAAAGCAGTGCCTGCTTGGGTACAACTTTCTGTATTGCACTGAGTCACAGGGAGACACTGAATAACTATGTGGGTACCTGCAGTATGTTTTCTATACACATAATTTTATATTCACTCTTCGCAAGTAATCCACACTGCCTCTCGAGTAGGGCTTATGCTCCCAGACACGCTGTAGGAATGGTCCCCTGACAGTTTTCCTGCTGCCCAGAAGTTTAGTCAAAACTCAGCAGTTTCATCATACTCATGAGGTATGAAAAGACACAGAGCATTAGATACATCAAGAAATACGACATGTACTGAGAAACCAGTAACAATGATGAACTCTTTGGTCTCTAATGAGAGTGGACAAAGTTCATGTGCTCCATCATTGTAACAATCACTATTAACAGGAAAAATGTCACACAGTGCCATTTTTCGTTCCCTTTGTGATCTTTGTTACAAGCAGCAGTTTATCAGAACTCTGGAAACATCAGCCTCTTTCTCCTGCAAGGCAGAATACCACTGCTGTTTCCACAGTTCAAAAATATCTTATGACTACACTAAAAATTCTGTTTTCCTCCTAGGTGCTGTTTTCCATAAGCACCTAAGCTTCAAAGACTAAATGTTCACTATCAGTTAGGAGGAAACAAGGGATGTATTAACCCTGCAGACTTATCCCTCTAAGTGTGGCAATGCTGTGACATTTTCTTCTTCTCTTAAGCGCATCTAAATGAGGAATTAAAACATCTTTACTGTGGTTGCAAAAAAAAATGTGCAGCACTACAAAGGTAAAACTATTGCTGCTATTCCCAGTTTCACAACAAACTAATTGTCTTATTGTTGTAGTTTTCACCTATGGGATTTCTTAGCCCCACGGAGAAAGCATGATTCCTTCTTACAATATGGATGGATGTACACCACTTTAAAAATTCCTTGTGATTATGCATCACATTTGCTATATTTGCTTATATAACCTCACGATAAATGTTTTAATGAACCATGCTATAGGCTTACAGAAGTACTCTGCTAATGACTACCAGCCTGCAGATTGGGCAAAAGAACATCACACGTTTATATATCCCTAAATGCATAACGAAGCAATCAACAGACGCATTCAAAACCAGACACTTAAAATCCATCACGTTATCTCAGGTTTGCCAGTGACTATGAGGCAGAACAACAAAGAGAGTGATCATCGTAATAACCAGCAAATTTATCAAGATGAAAAGAAGATGATCAGTCAATTGAAATCAGCTGCTGCTGTGACACCCGACACTCCACAAAGGAGTACGTCCACCGCACCTGCTGCATGCAGAGAATGGTAGGGGCTACTGGTTGGTGAAGGTTTGGAACGTATCAAGGTCCAAGTGAAAAAAATTATTTCACATGGCAATTTCTCTAGTGCACATTGGTCAGTCTCCTTCATCCAAAATAGGCAGGGAAAAAATGTCAGCTAAGAATAAAGAAGGAAAGATAGGGCTACTTTCTAACAATGCTGATTTCACATAATATTTAGCTACATGTAAAGAAAAAGAGACTCTATACTCAGACAACACCCTTTTCTTCTGCTATTAAGGAAAAGCCTAAAAGCCAACTTGTTCCCTGTTAGCTGATCCAATGAGCTCAGTAGTGTTTCACTGAACACACTGTGGGGTTTTTCCAAGCTTTGAGTGAGTGCACTCTATGCTGACAAACATGCATGATACAGACACAGGATCAAGCCTAATCTTCATCCTTAGAATGCTCTGTCTACAGCTGAACCTGTGGTGTTAACTCATAACCCTTCAAGCTTCTGACTACTTGTGTCTCTCAATTATTGTTACTTGCACACATATAAGTAATTTTCACTTTTCTTTTACAGAAAATTTTCATATTGAACATACCAAAATAAAACTGTACAGACACTCAGGTCTCTGGGATTATATATAATGCTTACTAGGTTTTACATTTTATTTACATTATCTCAGTCTGAATAGAATGTCTTCTATAATTGCTCTTTCAGGTAACATTGGTTTTGCTTATTCACCAAAACCTGTAAATACAGTAAAACATAACTGTCATGTGTATTAGAGTATACACAATGGAATATAAATTTAAAATAAACATTCATTTTATTTTTTCAGAGGAGTAAAAAACAGAATTGAACCTGGTAAACACCAGAACTAATGAGTAAAAAATAAATTTCCACTATTACTATTGCAGATCCAGCTCCACTGGGAATCACAGTGACAGATGTACTAGACCAGACCAAGCACTGGCACCCCCCAGCTTCCTAACTAAAACATTAAAACTTGCTTCAGAAAAGATTAGGTGAAGAGTTGTTTAGGTTTGGCTTGTTTTGTGATGTTTTAAACACCCCAGCTCCTGATTCACTATCTACTATGCTACTGCTACTACCTGAGTGCTAAACTGGCCAAGTTTGGTTATTCAAACGTTGTCCCTGCAGGGTTTTTTGTCTGTGTATTTGTATTTTTCAAGACAGTTCAAGTTCATCTGGAACATCTTAGAAATTAATGTCACCTTGCCTGTGGTTACATTTCTTGCTGAATCTGCTCTCTTCCAATCATCCCTTCAGGACGTACAAAAAAACCTGCCAAAATCCCCAAATAAAATCAAGAAAAATAATTGAGCTCTAGGACAATATTTTCTTACACTTGCGGTTTCAGGAATTTTAGGCATAACTTAACTCAAATGCTCCACTACAGTAGGAAAATAGGTAAACGTCTGTCTTTTATTTACGTCAACTTCCTCCCAGTTAAGTTCTAGTTCCAGTTCTGATGCTCAAAAATCACTCTTACTTTAGCTTAATGAAGCTTAAAAACAAATATTTGCTGATAATTGGAGAAGAGTCACTTATATTGTTCAGTAGTGTTTGGCACGAGCAAACTGAAATCTCAAATGTCTTTGCTGAGCAAGAAGTTCAATCAACTCTCCTCCTCAGTAAGGATTTATCAAATTAATTCAAAAATTATGATGCATAACCTAATCAAAATTTAATTTAAATTTCCTCAGAGGTAAAGTTATAATATTACAGTGGTTGATTGATGAAATATACTGTGCTTTAATCTAGGAAATTCCTAATTGTCTTTAGTGCTAAAACAAGTATCTCCATCAGGAATCAATCTTGTAGACAGATTTCTTGAAATACA
This sequence comes from Corapipo altera, assembly GCF_003945725.1. Lineage (NCBI taxonomy): Eukaryota > Metazoa > Chordata > Aves > Passeriformes > Pipridae > Corapipo > Corapipo altera. The sequence continues at coordinate 119,454 of NW_020884884.1, forward strand.
ACTGCAATTACAATTATATAATATTGCCGTCACCATTAACTGAATATATTTTAACAGCCCCACCAAAATATTTAATCATAAAAATCATGGTAGACCTCACAGGCACACCAAACCTATCACAGTCCTCAGCAAGGCTGATGAGCCCAAGAAGCCTGTGCCTCTGTTACACTGCACTGCACTAGCCCAATGCAGCTCATCACAGCTAGTTTGTGTACCTCTGTACAGCATTGTAATCACATTCTTAGAGAAATAAAGGCAATTTAGGAAAAAAGAGAATAGCACAGAGGCTGCACAGCATCTGCTAATACTAGTGTGTGTCCTGTGTGAACCATCTAACACTTGTAAGACAACCAACATCCACATAATGGAATATTCAACAGTTTACAGCACAGGAACACAAATCTATGCTATTAAGCCTCCAACACACACCACTGAATAAAATGAGATACCTGTATCCTGAGAGAACTTTACTTTGTGCTGGCTTCAGAAAATAAGCCTTCTTCTCATTTATTTCAAAATAGAAGAGATTTGACCACGGCTATACAAAGTTCATAGCTTCTTCATACATAATCATTCTCCAGTAACCAGAAAACTTAGGCTTATCTAATTCTATAGCACCATAAAAACAAGGACCCCTGTGTGCATGCATGTACACACACCAGCCTCATATATATCTGCTTTACACAATCACTACTTGTTTTAATGATATAGAAACATTTTCCCCAAACTAAACATCAGAAAATGCCTGGCTGTAGAACAATTACATCCTCCATTCTACTTTGAAAAGTGGAAATAAGTTATATAATATCTGGTGAAATATCACATACCTAGTCACAGTTTGTCAATAAACTTTTTCAAGTATTTTGGAGATAAAACCAAAAATCCATCCTTAAGAAAATCTTCACCCACTGGGATCAGATTTATATGACATATTGCATGCTCATTTAATAATTTCCAAGAATCCCTTGTAAAATCAGCATATAATGAAATATATGAAATATATGAATATACTTTTATAGCCCGCCTATAACCTTTTAAAGAATAAATTTACATCAGATCTTAAGAATTAAGTTCTAATGCCAAAGCCCTTTAAAAGAATTACTTGTCTTCGAGACATGGGAAAACAGGTATGCTGTTGTTTCATAGAAAGAGAAACAGACCCTAAAGCCACACAATGTTATATTGAGGGATATATTTAGTGTTTGCTGGAAGCATCCTAACTGCTATTTTCATGTATTAATATAGCTGACACTCAACTCTTTATTGTTTTTTCCAGAGTTTTCCTCAACAATGACTCCTTTATACGACATAAACTACAGCTATTTTTAGTGATTGTCAGATTTGAGGACTACAAATCTCTGTAGTTACTGCACCTTCCTCTTCTTGCGTATAATCTCTCAATTAAAACAAATCTGTCCCCAAAGAACTTCGAAAAAGAGGCTGAATTAACAAACTATTTAAGTGAACCAGAAGCAAGGCAATCCCTTATGAATACAGAGTCTGCAATTAGCCAAAATGCTCCATTTTGCTGTTCACAACGAGGCTGAGGCTCAATAAAAATTAAACACTGATGCAGGCAAGGCATTCCCATGGGGCTCACATATATTAATACATTACCACTCAACAGTTGCTTTATGTCCAAGAAACTGGGACACAGCTTGAAACTGGCTGGCTGCCTGTTTGATAAAATGGAAAGCTATTGGTGATAAGTATTTTCTCTTATTTTCATATCCCAAGGGCCATAAACAGGCTCAGTAAGTATTTAAATGCGGTTCCTAACAGTCACAAACTCATAATGGTGCCAAACAGATATGACTCAGGTTCTGACTGATCAGAGAATAACAGCTCATAGATTCTGCTTAGAGTCACAGTTGTGCCTTTGGATCACCTCAATCCCTAGCACTGTGTTTCCTAAAACCTCTAAGTACCTTAAAACCAATTCAGTTCTTAGCTTGATTAGGATGCAGGCAGCAGTCCACACTTCAGTGATGACCTTTTTAAGCAAAAATGTAGAATAATTAGGTGGCTCTATTACTACTCTGCAGAACACAATGTACAGAAACTTGAACATACAGAATAAAATAGTTTAGAACTATGATTATTTTTACTTTAATAGGACAGAGTCAGGAGAACACGGATTGTTTATTAAAATGTTTTGTGAAGCCACAGATAAGTAATCCACAAATTATCAGCTCCTTGAAATCCCTCAGAAACTGAGGCACTCAGCACCTCACTTGTGTCAAGTTAAAATACATACTACATCAACTTTTCTATTCTATCAACTAGAAACCTTAAACATCAAACATGTAACTAATAAAAATGTTTAGTTTATCAAATACTAAGCCACTTTTCAAAAAAAGGGTATTTTTAGAGCCTGCACTACAACAGTATCAGTAGCTTTATAGGACTATAAAAAAGAACCTCAAGCTGCAACTGCAAAACTATTCACCACCTTCAAAAGGCTTGTTCTGGAATGAATGGGCTCATGTTCTGAAATTCAGTTCTTATCCAGACATCCTCTATTATGTCAACCTTTTATAATTTGTCTTACTCTGCCCTTACAAAGACATCATGACTTTCACTTCTCTGTAGAATCCAGCCTTTCATCAACTGAGTGTGAGGATCAAAGAGAGAATAAATGCACGTCACCACTGGATGGACTTAATTCTCAGGAACTTCACAAATCCTAGGTTAGTTTATGCTCACCTTTCGCAGGAGGAAGCAAATCCGCTCAATATTTCTCAGCCGCTCTCTCTGTCAAGAAAAAGGGGGGGAAAGGCAGGAGATTAGCTGGTGTTACAAATTAAAACAATATATTACAATTACAAGGGTGGATGTTTTAATTAATGGCCGCAGTGAAACAATATATGTTGTTAATCTGAAATGACAGCATTCACTTCCTACCTACTGCTAGCAAGCTAAGTGATTTACCCATTTCAAAGTTATTTTTTCATCTGTTTCTGGGTGTAACAATATCAACTGGGGATTCCAGTCTGTTAGCCTAGAGCCAGAGGCTGCAAATGTTTTTAAGTCAGCCTTTGTGCAAGACTTGGTCTTGCATCTTAAGGTCCCCCACATCTGGCTTCAATATAATTCTGAATGGGAAAAACAACTATGACATTTGTATGGCAGCTCTTCCTCTATCACCAAGATGGTGTCTCAACATATGATATTAGTATGTAACCCATTAGTGAAAAATATTTGAACTGTCCTAGAAATGCCACTTTAAACGACAGATGCATTCATAAATACTGAAAATCACTGCAATTAAGCACTGTGACTCAAAAGATGCTTTAAGCTCAACTCACAGAAAGAAAGCAAATCAAAGACAGGGGTTTTTTTAAATGGTTCATAATGAGAAACTAACCAGTACAATCAAATTTCACTGCATAACCCTGTCATTGAAGTTATTGTGGAACATTCTACTGCTGGTTACACTGCAGAAGGCAGAGTGGTTTTGTTGTCCTCAGAAGACTATCTGATAATATTTTCACTTAGACATGGGAAAAATATTCCAAACAATTAACTTTTTTGTACTATACCAATGTGAAAAGCCAACTCTCCCTAAGCTTTCTGCTTTTCAAATGTTTTAAATCTGCCATAAGCTTGAGTTTTACTTCTATTCTCCAAAGAAAAGTCTCTTTTGCTTTTCTGTCCACAAGTTTAAGCCATTTTTTAAAAAGTATCATTTTGGAAAGACGATGAGGCAGTGGCAACTTGATAGGCACCAGAAAAATACCGTGCCTCTTTTTGGTGTCTCTGAGCTAAAAGACATTCAGAAATGTTAGACTCACAGTTGCAAACCCGAGAATGGATGTGTGTGGACATGCCTGTGAAGCTGCAGAAAGAAGCTTGCCTTTAGAAGGAGTTAAGTGGAGAGAGAAAGATAGACCTCTCAATTCCCTTTAAATAGATTCCTAACTACAGCTGGCCGTGAAGAAGTAGGAAGTCTGTCTCTGAACTATAAGTAATAGAGGGCAAACCAGGACATTTGAATTAAATTCTCAGTACTGCCCTTGTTTTTGTCTCTGATTTCTCTTTAATTCAGCCCCCTCTTGTCAAAAAGGCTCTACCCTCTGTCATGAAAACATTGTGGAAGATATGTGGGTAAACATCAGACACTCTTACAGTGCAATAGAGAAAACTACCCCACTAAATAAAAGGGATATGGGCATAACTATGCAGAGGGAAAAAGGAAAATACACTTGAACAAATGTATAAGAAATACCTGGTACGAATAAATACACATTTCTTGTGTGCAGTTCCCAAGATGGGAAGTAAAAACAGATAAAGTGAATTCAAAATCAGATTACATCCAGTAAATTCAAAACCAGTTTATATCCACTGAAGTCCTCTATAGGATTTCTTCATATAATTTCTTTCTTCTATTTTCATGCTTTGATTATGTGTTAATGAACTGTAAAAAAAGCCTTCTTATTCTAAGATTCACATAAAGTTTATGCTTAAAATCATCAGTGGTCTAAGCAGTACCACAAATCCTCTGCTGAGCTATGAAACAGGGTTAAATGGCAAAGTACTGAATCTGGTTATCATTTGCAGACAATTCAATAACTTGATACTCTGTAGAGATCAAATACAGCACCTGTTGTAGTCATTGTTATTCCCAGTGAGATGATGGGGAGCCAAGTTCTGCTCTTAGTTCTGGTAGTACAGACTGACACATGTTTAGCTGTAGTCAGCTAAATCACCGTAGATTACAGCTTTAATTAGCAGAGGAATTTTGAAATACTTAAATCTAGGCTGCATTTTAATTCATAAGTTAAAAGTGAGTTTACAGTCCCAGGGTGATATTTAAACTTTTCCATAGCAGAAGCAGCAGAATATGATATTTACTCTTAAAGCATGGGAGCATTTAGAGCCCTGCCATTAGAGAGAGAGGTCCACGAACGTGCCTCTTACCAAATCCACTCAAGCTTTTGGATCATTGATACAGGCAGTATGGGAAAATGTGGTCATCCCATGCCTGAACACAAAGAAGGCAAATTATTTCAAAAAGGAAAACTTGTGCCACAGCATGATAAGGAAAAAAGAAAGCATTAGCATCACATCAGCTTTTGAATTTCCAAATTATTTTCCTGCCTCCTTCAGCAAAAAGGAAGGCTATTAGCATAAAAAGTAACCATCTGGCTCCCCAAGACTGGCCCAGTAAATCAATTTTCCAAACCACACTTGACTTCACAAGAGACTCTATATTAATTTCACTCAGACTTCACTGACAGCTCAGTGCATCCCCCTTTCTTGAGCAGGTATTGTTTAGCAAACCACTGGTTGTACTCACTGCGTGGGCTGGGTTGCACTGATCGATTGGGCTCTTGAAGTCTGTCCGAAGTTCATCAAAGGCAATTATCTGAAAAACATTTTTTTTCAAATATTGTAATGAATTCTCACTCAAACACTTATTTTCCTTTAGAGACTAGGTAGATGCATTGCCTCCCTTCCTCACTTTCCGGAGAAAATAGCTTCTCCAACACACTCCCTCCAGAACTAAGTAGCTAAAACAAAACATGGGATACTCCTACCTATGAAACCTAGAGCTCATTAAACTGTCACTCTGTAGAATCATATCTACAGCCTTTTCAGCGTTGTTACTTTTCATATTTCTTCCCTCATATCAGCCAGAATTCTTTTCTCAAATTTCCACATGGCATAAAACTATTTCACAAACAAATACATCTCCAAATTTGAAGGAGAAACTCATTAGCTACCCAAAATACAGAGGTGGATCAGCTATGCTGCTCCGGGTTTAATACATAAACAGTCCATTTTTATTAGTTATTAAACCTACTTCAGCTATTAAGTCTGAATTAGTATCAGCTTTACTGTTATGAAGCTGCTATACATTAACAAACAAAATCCTCAAATGGTAAACCATTCTAGAGCAAACGTGCTTCCTAAATTCTGGCAGGTTTAGAATCGTACTTCAGACCTCACTAACGGAGAGATGTATTTTGCTCAAGTCCTTCAGTTTCCTCCATTAACAGATGGATTAAGACACACTTGCAATTACTGGTCCTTTTAAAGCAGGGCAGATAAAAGTGCCTATAAAAATAACAATATTTGAAAGTGTTTTCTTGGAAAGAAAACAGCTATAGTAATCCTCATCATATTCCATTCACAGATCTCAAATCACATTCTTAACTTTATGTTTGTATTCTAGTGATACCTTTTCTTCTGCTTCTTTCTTGCTTTACCCAAGAAAGGAAAGCTCATTATGACAGGCACCACATAAACAGATGTGGCAACAGCCATTCTACGATATGCTATAGCAGCCTGGGCCTAACTATTCAAAAAAGAACCAACTGGGTGTCAACACAGAACTGCTGCATAGGTAAAACACATTCATTTTACAGATATGGAATGAAGGAGCAGAAATCCTAAAAATGGCCTATCCATGAATTATATAACAATCTGGCTAGAGGTTTGAGAATAAAACCTAGAAGCTACAATCCACAAATTTAAGCACTACTCCACATCCCACTCTAATGCTGCATTCATCACACTGAAGCACATTTAAAAATCAAAAGTGTGGCATTTACAAGAGCACTCTACAGAATTCAATTTATTCAACTATGACAAGTCAAAGTGGCAGAATAAACCACAAAGGGAACTATAAAACATGATTATAAGTGAAACATTTCTCCCCATGGATGCAGTAGCTCTACAAGTTAGGAATCAGATCTGCAACGGTAAAAGAGCAAATAACAGAAACTGTTGGAGGCTTGGAGTGCATTTGTGAAGGATAAGGCTCACGACACCTCTATATTTAATACTCCTTGAACAGGTCTTCATATTCTTAAGTTGGACCAACTGCTAAGAGGGTTAGAACCATGCCAGTTGGACACACATGTAATTGGGTACCACTTTGTAACTGGATATCAACATCAGCACTGACAGCACTGACAGAAAGGGGGAAGGATGGCCCTGTAACAGGTAAGACAGCTGTCTCTCATAGCTATACCACTGATTTACTTTAGGATGCCCTTAAATTCTCTTTACCTCACTGCACTGGTACTTACAGATGTAACTTTAAGAAAGAAAACTGGTTTATGAGCTTTGAGTGACAGCAATTTTTATTAATGTACAGTGGTTACAGGGTTTTTTCCATTGTAAATGTAGCGATGAGTCCTCTTTCTGGTAAGAGCAGTAAGAGCTTTCTTCAGTAAGAGCAGCCAGGAATTTATCATGAAATGTCAGCCAGCACAAGATCCAACCCATGCTGTGAGGAAAGACTGTCTGAGACAGCATTATGGGGAACCTGAATACTGAAATCATAAGATAGTCCCCTTCCAAGAAGTTCAGGAAAGCCTCACTTGGCTGCTCTGAAAGACAAAGCTGTTAAGGCAGGGCTCTGCTGAGCTAGCTTTAACTAATGCAGGCAAGTCTTGAAGAAATCCTAAATGACAGTTTGAAAAAGAGGTTAGCCCCAGATATACTACACATTTAGATTTCCTATTTTTTTCTTTCTCTGTTCATTTTTTTAATTTATTTATTTACCAACATTCCCAACTCTCTAGCCCAAATCCTACTCTTTATTTTCTGGCACTCAATTTGTGTTATGCTTGCATTATATCTAAGTGCCTTGACACAGATTTGATAGATATTAAGCACATTGTTGTCATGGAACCAGTAAGTGTAAATACAATAATCCATAACCTTTTGAGATGTCTACTAATTATGACAATGTTAAGAGACAGTCCTGCTACACTCAAGAGAGGCTGAGGTCTGGTATCAAGTACATATGATTTAAGGAAAGTTTCTTCAATAAAAGTTTTGGTGTGTCTCTGGAAAGTAGCTGATAAAAATAGATTCTCCTCAGTTCTTATCATTTTATTTCAAAGAAGTTCCATAATAGGTCTTAAGTTGTTAAATCTCCAGAAATGGAAATTTAGTGATGACATTATTTTAAATTATGAACAAACACATTCCAATTTCTTATTTCTCAGTTAGAGTGAAAAGCTTGAAAGTGTAACGTTAGGCAGGCTCACTATTAGAGGGAATATAAGCTCCCAAAGTGTTTTGTCCCGGTTTTTTGGTTGGTTGGGTGGGTTTTTGGTTTTGTGTTGTTTTATTTTGGTTTAAATCTCACGATGTTGGGTGTCCTAATTCTAAAACCACAACTGAGAAACAACAGAAACAGAGCTGTAGCTTCTTATGATTTTTGGTTGCTTGCAACACACTTGGTAACTGTGCAACAAATTATATCATATTACTGAAAATATGGCTGGGCTGGGCTGTACTGCTGTGGGGTTTACATAATTAATTAGGAAACGTCTTCCTCTTTCAATTATAACTCATCTTCTGTAGCAGTTCAATGCCCTACGACATTGTGTGGCTGGAGGTGCCATTTTTCCATCCAAAAATAACAAACTACTTGCCTCCATTAAGTGTTTCACAATGCTTTCACGGGAGGTGCACTGTTCTGAGCACAGACTAGAGACACGAGCTGCTGCCTGTTGACATTTTAGCTGGATGCAGTACAGCTACTGCTTCCCACACATCAACTGCCCAGAGCTGCTGAATGCTCTGGGACAGCACCTGGATATGCTCAGGGGCTGTTTCACCTTAGAAACCGCCACACTTCCCAGCATCTTGACAGAGCAGTTCATTTCCAGGCAAACAGTATAATAGATCCCAGTCAGGGCACTTCACCACATGAATTGTCATGATTTCACCTTTGTAAATGAATGTATTTCATAAAGTGTTCAATATCTTTTCAGTTATCCAATCTAATTTGATCCAGGGTGACAATTAAGACTACAAAATATACACACACAGGGACATCAGCAACCCCACCTCTATAAGGCCACACTATAAGCAGACTGTTTCAAAGAAAAACCACCAACCTCTAGTCATAAAGCTGAACAAACAGCTAAGCACTCAGCATTTTGGAAACATGTGCCAGGGACTGATCTTACACAGAGGAGAAATTTATTTCTATTAGTAAACATTAATGTTATACATTGGCTTCATAGACAGAGAATAAGGACCATCTGATATTTATTTAGAAACTCAAAGGAAAAAACCTAAACCACCAAGTTATCTGTTTACTTGCAAAGCTATATCAGAGGGAAAAAAAGTGCATCATATTTAGCAATAATTTTTAAAATTACTGCAGAAACAGGCTGGGGTTGCATGGACAGTGGATATTGCACTACCTTCTGCCTTGAGGAATTTTCCCTGTGAATCCATATTGCAAATCATTGCAGGAAGTTTGTTCTGCCACTGCTCTAGCTATGCTTTTTCCTGTTCACAGAAGTGTACTAGAAGTGTACTTGTGGTTGTTTTCCACCTAATAAAACTAAAGGTCTGTAAAAATACCGGTTGCAGTCTCTGATTCACACCATCTGCAAACCTCAAAACTCCAAGTGTAAGTCAGCAAGGAGTTTGCCCCAGTTTGAACACATACTGAATCAACGAGATTGTGATGACAATATGTTTCATCTCCAATTATATTTATAAAGTTTGTTTTCATTACCCGCACTCTCTGCGCTTATCTTTCCAGACTGCAACAGCTTTGAATAATGAAGCATTCACATAAGATTGAACCTGAATTTTGTTTTCTTCCTATGCTTATGTACCAATCAAATTGAAAACTTCACTTAATGCTAGAAACAAGCTATGACATCTCATTTTTAGGGAAGATACTTTTTTTTAATCACTGAGCTCTTACAGAAACATATTTTAATTGAGACTCTGATGTTTTAGGGTGGCAGTGAAGTTGGTGTGGGTGTGAAACCAGTGACAGCAAAGAAGTTGGATATTATTGCTTCTTGGCATCTCAGAAAACTTAAGATAAAACAGAACTTGATGACAACCACACTAACCACAGACCAGAGCAGTAACACTTAACATATGTTTCCTTGCCACCACCCTGTCAATGCACCACAATCCCATCTTGAAGGAACTGTCTTTAATGGTTCCTTTAAACAATTTGTCTCCCCCTCCACTCTCAGATGCAGCTTTCACAGTGCCCATACTGGTAGTTCATAGGCTGTCTGCAAGTCAGCACATGGACAGAAGGTGGACAGGTTTAGGAGCAGGCTGTCCTCCTAAACTTCATGCCAGCCATCAACTGCTCCATAGACATATTTACTGTGTTGGAGAAATCATGTCTGAACCATGATTTGAACCATGTTGATGCAGTCTGGGTGAGTTATTTTGCTAGATTTTGTTGAGCAGAAGCAACAACTGACAAAACGTGGGAGATTCAATCAGGTAAGAATGAAAAAGGGCCTGAAACGGAAGATAAGTCACTGCCTTGACACGATGGAGTAAGGGGAGACCACAGAGAGATGCAGAGAAAAGTGACATCAACAAAGTGACAGACTGAGAGAACAATCTTTGCTACCCAATTCTTATCATGATACGAAATGAATCTGAACAGAAAATTTGATTGGTGAACATTTATTCAAGATGGTTGTTCCTCTTTCCTCTTTCTCTTCTGATTGAACTGATCTGGTTCATGCTACCAAGCATGAAAGATCATTCAAAATTGTACAAATGGATGGGCAACCTGCCTCAAAAGCCAGAAAATGTTATTCTTTTTGTCATATTTTATTCCTTATCTATGTCCTCTTGTTAAGTATCTCCTACCAAAAAAGGAAAAAAGTCTAAATCTTGGCTTCAATCATATCTCGCCATGTAATACGGTAACTTCCCAGACTGGTGTATTTGAAATGCTGGTTTTTGAGAACCTTAACACTACAGCAAATAAAGAGCAGAGAAGAAAATGAGATTAATCCTATTTCTTTATTCTCCTATCTCTTACCAATGTATTTAATGTTCTGAATATTACACTTATTAATTCACCACATATTAATAAAAATAAACAGTAATAACTAACAATGCTTTGCAGTTATAATTCTCCCTTCAAGGCAATGAAGGTCTTAACAAACGCAAGGGAAATATAATTTCAAATTTTTTTATACAAGGGAAAAAAATGAAGCTCAAAGAAATTAAATTATTTACAGAATCAGTGGCAGAAGAACCAAAGCCTCTGGATTACTGCACCATATAAAATGTGAGGTGAAACAAATACTGTCAGTACACTGATCATTGTACTGTTGTCCATCTCTAGAGCAGAGCACTGCTTTAAGCAGAGCCTTTTTGGATTAAGATTGCAAATGGTTTTAAGTCACTCAAGGGCAGAAAATTTTTCTATTTGTCAGATTTCACACTAACAATTGTATGGCATTTCCTTGCTCTACTTAGCTTGAATTTCACATGCTGCCACCATCAAACAACCCTCCACACAGAAACCCAAACACATTGCTAATGCAAACAAAGTTCCTGTGGCTCCAACCAGGGCTGCACAAACATATACCTGAGCTCCCAGTCTTCATCTTTTTACTGAAGTTCTTTTGACTGTAAAAGGATGTTGTATTTAGCCCAACATGACTTAAACTTTTTAGGCTCTAACTGGAAGCTTAGGCTAACTTAATCAGGAAAATCATATTGTAATTTCTTAAGTATTTAAGCATGATCTGAAGACTTTTCCAATAGAAACTCCAATATGCAAATTCAAAATTGCATCATCTCCATTCTGCAAACACGACTCAAAAGGATTTCCTATCTACCTATAGCAATGCAGAGGTACAATTATACCAGTCTGCACTGGTATAGTTAGAACACTGTATTCTCCTACATAAATAAATACTATACTTTCACTTTATATATATATATAAGTGAAAATTAAACAAAACAAACAAAAATCCCCAATCCTATACAGCTGGACAAAAGCAGTATTACTGCATCAGCTACACCAAATCAGATTTCCAAGCCTGCAGAGATGTGCAAGAGTAACCACTAAGAATAATTATTTGGTAGTCACTTGAAAAGTCCACCTTCTAGTACAAGAACGAAAAACTCCATCCACACCATTAAGGGACAGAAATTGATCTTCAGGAATACAATCATTTTGTACACAGCTCTGAGGTACTATTTGCATGAGTTACCAGTTACTATTATTATTGCAACACTGCAGACTACAATTTGAAAAAGCAACCTGTTTTCTGAATGTAAAGAATTAAGGTTATTAATTTTGACAAAACTGCTAAAAAACCTCAGCAGCTGCAAAGTTCTATTGTGAACACAATGTTTCCAGAAGGATGATTTGACAAGCATCTATTGACAGATTTCTACAACTGCTATGAAACAGGTTTTTAAAAATAATTTCATCCAAGTTCAAGGTGAAACAGTTTAACTGGCTAACAACAGGATTCTGGTCACAGATTTCACTTGCTCACCACAGACACTGAAATATGTTCCCCAGTCATCCTGAAACTGAGATATCAACCCTCTCCTTCAATAGATAGATGTCAACCCTCTCCTTCAGGAGAGAGACAAATGTCCCACTGATTCCCCAAATAGAGAGTTCAAAGATTACCTGTGCTTGTATCACAACTTTATACCCACTCACTGTCTTCCAGTCTAGACCAGCTGAAATCCAGCCAGACAAAAATCATCTGTAGACATATAAACTGCATTTTGTTACAAGAAGAAAGACAAGCAGTAAGCTGTGCAGGAGGGATGATGCTAATATAGCTGCACAAAGCCTGTTTCTAAACAGGCTAATAGTTTTGCTTCCTGGAGCTAAAGTATATTTCAAAACAGACCTCAAGTGGAGGAGGAATTTTTAAGGTGAGTCCAGACTGCCATGCTTCCTTCCCTCCCCAAAGGATTTCATCATTTTGTTGTCATGATTCTTTTTCGGTTTGTTTTTTTTTTTTTTAAACCTTACATTACTGCATTCAGTAGAGGGGAACAGTTCAGGAAGTAGTGGTATTCTGTGAATCAAGCACGCCCCACAATTCACCCTCCGTGGAACACGAAGAATTGCTACCAACACTAAGAAAAACCACCACATTTTCAATTAGCACCAAAACTGGTGAATATGTCACGTTGTTCTGAATAGAAAAAAGTTCACATGTACATAGAGATGCATTACTTAAGTTAAATTACATTGAGTGTGGTAGCAACAATTCTTCTACCTCAGCTAACTTAAAAAACCATATCTTCTTTTTCTCAGAAGAGAACCTGAACCATTCGGTTACTAATTTTTTTGAAACATGGATACCAGTGTCAGTTCCACTGCTGGTACCATGCTACTGTGCATAAATATACATTTCACTGATGGCATTTCAGAGGCAAGAGACCAACTCTAATTTTTCTGTATTAAAACTTCATACAATGTGAGACCATTCCACTTAGCAGGATATCTCTGTCTGGAGACTCTATGGGTCAGCGATGAAGCTAATGTCAGGGTCTGAATCAAAGGCACCAGGTATGAAGTTGGCACTCCCAAGTGCTTGTATGGATGCCCTTCTCCTTCTACCAATAAAATCTTACAGAGCATTTGACAGCATTTCTCACCAGTTCCAAAGGCACAAAATCTATGTGCCTTTGTAGGCTGGGAGAAATACAGGTTGCATCTCTGCCTCAGTAGGGAACTGACTGTAAATCTCCCACACTCCCTGTACTTTTGATACAAGCTTTCCGCCAATATTCTCTTCCTGCATATGGCCTCCTCCTCCTACATGCAATTGAGTATTTTATGTGGATTCTTTATGAAACAAACAGGTTTTTCCATTTAGACCAAAACTTATGAAACATTTCAGTATCTAACCACTTCTGATTTCTTCAGTTCAGCACCAAAACCCCAGCACCAGATACTCAGGGAGCACCAGTGACAACAAATTGACATGCCATTATCAAGAATGCTGTCACTTGTTAGTTAGGTACTAACTTGATCTGACAGTCAGGACTTGAAAAGCAACCAATCTGGTATGGTGAGGATTCCCGGTCACAGCCACACATTCAGCAAGCTAAGAAAGGGCATCACAGAATCACAGAATGGGTCAGGTTGGAAGGGATTGCACTGGGTCATCCAGTTCAACCTCCCTGCTCAAGCAGGGCCATCCCAGAGCACATGGCATAGGACTGTGTCCAGACAGCTCTTGAATATCCCCAGTGAGGAATACTCCACAACCTCTCCAGTCAATCTGTTCCAGTGTGCGCAGAGTAAAGAAGTTCTTCCTCATAATCAGGTGGACTTTCCTGCGCACCAGTTTCTGCCTTTTGCTTCTTGTCCTATTGCTTGGCACCACCAAGTAGAGCCTGGCTCCATCTTTGTAGCACGTTCCCTTTAGATACCGACAGATATTGGTAAGATTCCCCTCTCAGTCATCTCTTTTTGAGGCTGAGCAGGCCCAACCTTTCCTGATAAGAAAGATGTTCCAGTCCCTTGATCAAAGCAAAGGTTAAGCAAAGGTCTTCCTAGCAAAGGTCATGCAGACTCTTGCACCAGCTTTTTCTTCTGAAAAGGATGCAAACAAAGACCACATCTCCAGATAAACTGAACAAACATTTCAAGATAATGAACAAGTTAGGCCAGAACTTCACCCCTAGTCTTGATCTCTTTGATGAACCAAAAGGAAATTATGGGAGTTTGGATCCAAGCTTTACAGCTGAGGTGTCAAACTCAGATTTGTGGCTCTGATTCAGGGAATATCTAGTGCAAATGAACTGGTTTGCAGATCTCTCAACCAAGAAGGGGGAGATGAAAGCAGCACTATTCCCCATCCATGCCTAGGAGAGGCTGGGGAACTCTGCTTTCAGCACAAGAGAGAGCACTGCTGTGTCCTTGCTTCTCTTTATATTAAACTCCGTATCAACTAAGAAAATGCAACAAGAAATGAAACAACTAAGAAGTATGTCTCACTACCTCTGTATCTCAGATGCATCATTACAGATTTGTACATCTTCTACTTATATAGGCCAAGTTCTTCACTATCCAGCACTTTCCACACCAAATCAGGGACAGGCTAGACATGAGTTGGTGAAAGACCTAGTGCAAGAGGCTGGCCAGGTGCAGAAGGCAGGAGGAAGAGTGGTAGTCTGGTCACATTGGACCAATAGCAGGTTAATTCTTGATGGAAGCAATATATAACTGGATAACTATAGATGTGAGAGGGTTTATTCTTCTATCCTTGTTTTTCCTCAAAATTACATATTATTTCTAATTTATCCCAACATAAATCAATGTGCTCCCATACAATGTTTCTACTTGTCTTTTTATTCTCATCGAAATCACAGTTTGGGGGATATGCAAGGAGAAAGATACAGATGCATTAAAGCCACAAAGCTCCATCTTCATAAATTATTCTCAAAACGAACTGAAGCACTTCTTCAATTACTTAACAGCACCAAGATGATAATCCCAAATCTTGGAACAAACAGAATGTTCCTGTAGAATAAATTCAGGGAAAGGGTAGTAAACAAAGGGGAAAATGTACCAGAATATGTATGACTAGAAAAAAATATTTGCTCAGAGAATGAGATCAAAAGAGAAGATTTTTTTCAGTATCAGTAAGATAAAAGTCATGGGTGAGAGCCTGGCCAGCTGGCTAGTGCTGTCTGTAAGCAAGTATCCAATCTTAGCACCACACCACAATTTGTTCTTTTCTTGAGCTTTCAAAGATTCCTACATGTTGCTACAAGTTGTTATTTTGACATTTTTAACTTCTGTTATGCTGATATATGCTTGGAAGAAGCATTACACTCCTTTTCCACACACGCTCCTTACATTTCCCCACAGGTTTTACATTGCTGCTGCTACTTTTTTCCCCCCTCTCTTATGTTTTCCATTCCTACCAGCAGTGATTTATGCACATTCACCAAAATCCAGGAACATATAAGGGAATCTAGGTTCTGTCACTAAAAAATCTGTTCAAGCATGTCACATATTACACCATACCCACACAGAAGACTCATTACTCAGGCTGTCCAAAAACATCCATCACCTGACTTAACCATACCTCCTGGATTCAGGCAGCCTTTTCTGCTCAAATAATTGCCTCCCAAATGAGAATGCTGCGTTCTCAATCTTTTCTCTTGTTAGTCCCCTACTTGTACATAGATTTTTTTCCTCTCATTTCCTCTTTCCTTCACATCTTTCTCCCTGAAGTCCTCCCTCCCACAGTCCCATTTCCCTGCTTCCCACACCATTTTTATTCCTCATTACTCTCGCAACAGTAGACTCCTACCAATGCTGTCTCAGAAAGAAGCCCACAGCAGACAGAAATTCTGTTGAATCTGTGCTTCCTGCCTCCCAGTGGCACAGCAGAAGCCCAGATGGACCAGCAAGAGGTAGGACAAGGGAACAGGGACTCTTCTAATACAGGAGGCATCAGGCAGGGATGACCAGATTCAAGACATTCCCAAGTTTTCTTTCCCTAAAAAGAGGCCAGGCAGAACTTGGAGGAAATAACTCCAAGGCCAAGACACACACACACAGAGTACATGAAACAGCTGTGTTTGCAAAGCTAAGGCAAGGTGAAGCAATACAGCAGCAATGTAGCTGTGGTTGCAAAATCAGGGCAAGGGGAAGGGACACAGGAGCCTGCAAAAATAACCAAAAATTGAGAATAAAATAACAGCAGCCCAAAAAGCATCCTCATCTGCTTCTCTACGTTCTTATGAAACCCCTTAGTTTAATTACAGGAGTTTGATTAAGGCTAAGGATACATTTCAGCATAGCTCCAAACAAGCCTGCCACTTAGATGATCAGCAAATCAATTTTCTAAAGGATCTGCTAATGGTGTTTATATAACACTAAGGGAAGAAAAACTCTGAAGCACATTCAATCAAATTGATTTCAGTAGAGCCTTCATTATGTTTGCTTATACATGCCCATTCTGTGAATGTATAAAGCAGTTTCCACTTAGATGGTGATACAATAAGAACTATTTAGCCCAAACTCATAATGCTATAAAATAATAAGGCAACAAGAAGATTGACTAAACAATTAAACACTTGAAATCATGACTCATACACAGCATGAAGATGGTTGGCATTTAAATACATTAAAAAATCAAATGTCATTCTATTAAAAAAATGGTGCTCATATCAACAATGCCTGGTGCTTGCACGCTGCCTGTTATGAGATAATTGCAAGGACTATAAGTTATTAATTCTCATCATTTTACTGTAGGTCTCCTAAATATTTTAAGCTTCAATTCCTCCAGCAAGGTAGTTAGACTTCCAGATGTATCTAAAAAAAACCCAACCTATCTTTGACAGCTAAAATATGACATGACCTGCAAAAGCATAAAAATACAAAAGGACCCAAAACCAATCTATAGATTTTTCATGACCTGCTGCATTGGTGAGAGTTGCCAGCAGTGTACTATGGGACAATTCAATGATGGCATTATTTCTTCATCTCCCTTATGTTCTGCTTCATGTGTTCACATTATAAAATCTGGAGCTGCAAGTTCAGCACTCCTGAAGTATCTTGCTGAGAATACCTACTTCCATTGTAAACGTTTTGTGATTTTAATGTAACTTTTCACAATGACATTCCTAAAATAAATCCCTGCTTTATAGTATTACCTTTTCAATGGGAAGTGGAAAAAAATGTTTTGTCCTGCTTTCACAAAGTGCATTGATGTTCCTCTAAATTTAAACCTATCCTCTGCCAGTTTAAAGCCATTGTCCCTTGTCCTATCACTACATGCCCTTGCAATAGTCCCTCTCCATCTTTCTTGTACACTGCCTTCAGGTACTGGAAGGTGCTTTAAGGTCTCACTGGAGCCTTCTCTTCTCCAGGCAGAACAATTCCAATTCTCTCAGCCTGTCTTCATAGGAGGGGTGCTCCTGCCCTCTGAGCATCTTCATGGAACTCCTCTGGACCCACTCCAAGAGGTCTGTGTTCTTCTTATGTCAGGGATAGCAAGGCTGGCTTCAGCACTCCAGGTGGGGTCTCACCAGAGCAGAGTAGAGGGGGAGAATCACCTGCCTTGACCTGCTGGTCACAGTTCTTTTGATGCAGCCCAGGGTACGTTTGGCTTTCTGGGTTGCAGGTGCACATTGCTGGGTTATGCTGAGCTTCTCGTCAACCAACACCCCCAGGCCCTTCCCCTCAGATCTGCTCTTAATCCATTCTCTGCCCAGCCTGTATCTGTGCTTGGGATTACCCTGACCCAGGTGCAGGACCTTGCACTTGGCCTTGTTGAAATTCATGAGGTTCACACAGCCCCACGTCTCAAGTTGTCAAGATCCCTCTGGATGGCATCCTTTCTCTCCGGCATGTCCACCACACCACACAGCTTGTGTCATTAAACCTGCTGAGAATGCACTCAATCCCACTGTCCCTGTCACCAACAGAGATGTTAAACAGCATCAGTCCCAATACCAACCCCTGAAGAACACCACTTGTCACTGGTCTCCACCTAGACATCCAGCTGTTGACCACAACTCTTGGAGTGCAACCATCCAGCCAATTCCTTATCCACTGAATGGTCCATCCATCAAATCCATGTCTCTCCAGTTCTGAGACAAGGATGCGCTGTGGGACAGTGTCAAATGCTTTGCACAAGTCCAGGTAGATGATATCTGTTGCTGTTCCCTCACCCACGAATTCTGTAACCCCGTCATAGGAGGTCACCAAATCTCTCAGGTATGATTTGGTTTTAGTAAAGCCATGTTGCCTGTCACCAATCAGTTCTTTATTTTCCATGTGCCTGAGCATAGCTTAAGGAGGATTTCCTCTGTGATCTTGCATTCAGTTTCCTGGGGTGTGTTCCACAGAAGTTAGAACAAGGCTTTTCTCAGGCGAATGCACCAAGAGGACAAGACGTAAAAGTCAGAAATTGTACCACAGGAATTCCATTTGTGTATAAGAAAACAATGTTCACAGTGAAAGGAGTAAAGTACTGGAACAAGTTCCCAGACAGGTAGTTGACTCAGAGAATCACAGAATGGGTCAGGCTGGAAGGGATTGCACTGGGTCATCCAGTCCAACCTCCCTGCTGAAGCAGGACCATCCCAGAGCACATGGCACAGGATTGTGTCCAGACAGTTCTGGAATATCCCCAGTGAGGGAGACTCCACAACTTCTCTAGGTAACCTGTCACCTGCACAATAAAGAAGTTCTTCCTCGTATTCAGGTGGAACTTCCTATGCATCAGATTCTGCTTTTTGCCTCTTGTTTGGCAGCACTGAGCAGAGCCTGGATCCATCCTCTTGACACCCTCCCCTTAGATACTTATAGACATTGATGAGGTCCACTCTCAGTCATGCCTTTTCAAGGCTGAACAGGCCCAGCTCCCTCAGCCTTTCCCCGTAACGCAGTTGCTCCAGTCCCTTAATCATCTTTGTTGCCTTGCACTGGACCTGCTCCAGGAGTTCCATGTCTCTCTTGTTCTGAGGAGCCCAGAACTGGACACAGAACTCCAGATGTGCCTCACCAGGGCTGAGTAGAGGGGCAGGATCCCCTCCCTCAACCTGCTGGCAATGCCCTTCAAATGCAGCCTAGGATATCATTGGCCTTCTTATCCACAAGGGCACACTGCTGGCTCATGGACAGCTTGTCCACCAGAAACCCCAGGTCCTTCTCCATGGAGCTGCTTTCCAGAAGGTCGGCCTCCAGCTTGTGCTGGAGCCTGGGGTTATTCCTCCCCAGGTGCAGGATTCTGCATCTTGCTCTCTGCACAGCATCACGGTCACAAATTCAATTTTTTAAATGGGAACTTCCAACTGTGAAACACTGGAAGTTGACCCAGTAAATCAAACAGTATTTGACATTTTTCTGCCTTTACCTCATCAGCTGACTCTGCCCTGTGACTTAGTGACTCTTTTTAGAGTGGAAATAATAATAATTCTTAGCTATTTTACATGGGAGAGATACTTTGTTTCCACAGAAAGTGGGAGGGTTTTCCAAACTATCACTTTCAGAAGAGTAAGTCTCTCATCCTCAGCTTACAATTTAAATGAGACCTAGTTCCACTGCCTGGTAGAGTCACCTTCAGCTGTCAGCAGCAACAGTGGTTATAAATGACCAGCATGTCACAGGCACTGAGGATGAGGAACAGGTCAAAGAGATGTCTGTTATCTGTATGGAAAACATTCTTACTATCTGCTGAGCTTCTTACTCTTTCTGAAAAATACTTTGCTAGAAGGGTACTTATGTTGGAGTGGGGGAAATCCACTAAGCCAGAGGCCTGAGGGTTGAATTCAATGTTTTAAGTGTGATTTAATGTAGTACGTGGTGGCTGAACAAACAAATATGTGTAATGAGCTATAAATTCATGCCTCAGACTCAATCTAAGAGTCGTACTCATGGTCTAATAAAATATGACAGCTATATTGCCTTGCTTATTAACAAGCATAGCAGTTTTTAAAAAGCACTAGAAATACATTATTTACCAATTTGGATATAAAATCCCTTTAGTAAGTAGATTTTCAAACTAATCCTAAGATGAAAAAAAAACCAGATGTGTGACAACCAAATAACATTTAAATAGCTCTCTGCACATATTGTGGAAGGCACAAGACTCCACAGAATAATTTATTTTACACAGATAATGGAGTCATTGTGACTTGTGAAGCATCTGGAATTACAGCCAGTGGCAAACACACATAATTTAAAACCTTTCTCCAAATAAATCTCACCATGACAGTTCAAGCATATACAGAGATTCAACTTAATCTTTCCACAGCATTTAAGTCTGTGTTAGAGCCCAAAGACTTCTATGATCTTTCTAATTATTATTTAAGCATGACAAGGTAACTAAACTGAAATATACTTCTTTTCTAATATATAAGATACAGTTTGCTCCACAGTCTCTGCTGCCTGGCCTAATATCTGTCCGTCAGCATTAATGAGACAAACTTCTGAAAGAAAAGTTGTAAGGGAACTGTCAAGCTATGTTATAGTCAGACCAATCTGGCTGTGCTCTGTTTTTAAAAAGAGTGGAAATATCAGACTCATTTCTTAAACTGTCATGACTGTAAAACCTTCAGGGACAATGTGCTTAGCTGCTTAGAGAAGAAAAGACATCTTCAAGAAACACGTATAACATACACTAAAAGCATTTGTGATCCCATTCATCAAAGCTTCATCTAATTTTATTTTTAAGCTCATAATTATTGAACATTCTCAGATAACTGCATTAATGACTCATTAAAGAACAGTACTGAACTTCAATATCTGAAAGAAAATTCAAGCTTGACCACAAGCCTGTAAAGAAATTACTTCCTTTTCATGACACACTCTAAAGCATTGCAAAGAAGTTAAATTGAGACTGGGAGCCTTTTGTGGAGAGAAGCACAGGTTCAAGTGAGCTCATAGATCTCTTTGCTGGTTTCAGGTAAGGCAGGGATCTATCCTCCAAATCTAAGTTACAGAAACAGTAAGAAACAGAGAACATTGATAGACCAGCACACAGTTTGTGACCAAAGCATTTTGCTCAACTGAATTTGTTATCAATCCAAGTTTTAAATGATCCTCTTGTGTACTTTTTATGCATCTTCAAAATTAGGCTAGGAATTTCTTAAGGATGCCTAAGTAAATCAGATACCAAATATTCACCAAATTCCACATGTAACTTGGAGAGCTTCAGAATTTTTTACCTAAGCTGTTGAATCTTAAGTACTAATAAAATACAGTCCACATCACCAGGACAGTACTGTGAAAAATAACAGAAGTGGCAACATGTTATATGTAAATAGCACCTTCTGTCAAAAGGCAAAGACATTTTAGGAATAGATGTTAAATAAAGTGACAGTTTAGTTCCATTACTCACACTTAGTAAATGAGAAAAAAAGGCATGGATAATTCAAGCTGTCTGAGAAACATAATACAGAAAGCCATTATCAGAAACAACACTGAATATGGATTCCAAGGGCTTCTTTCCCTGGTGTTTGCAAAAAAAAAGGATGCTTTGACTTAAAACTACAAGTCAATTTTAGCCTATATTACTCTGTTCAGTCACTGCCTCCCACTGCTTTTAAGTATACCTGTGAACTGGTACCTGTTAAGTGAAGTCAGTCACATTAAGGTAGTTTATCAGGATTAATAATATCCTCACACTTCAAAAGAGAAGTAAGGGGGGGGGCATAAAACAAAAAAGCTCCATGCTCTGCTGCTTTATGCTTTTTACACTTGGCTCAAGTAACTGCCATCAACTTCAGCGCACACAACTCTGGTTGTGCCAAAGAGCTGTTCCTGGATTCATCCGAGTTCACAATCACATCAAAATACTCCAAAAAGCATTCAATATGGTACAGCTTCTCAGGTTGGTACCATCAGTTTTTTCACTGGCATGATGTTCCTACTTTCTGGCAACCCTTAAGGAGCATTGGTTATGAAGCAGTCGCACACATGCAAAGATATGCTTGTATGACTTGAAAAAGAGATAGCCCACCACAGAAATTCTTCTTTTTAAAAACAGTGACGTTCTTGGGATTTATGACTTGTTTTACTGTGGTATTATAAAATGGAACACTTTGAAAAGCTCTTTTCTTAAAGTTGTCCTTTAAGTAACACATTTCAAAGCAAGTATTTTCATCTTAAAATATCACAAAAATGGAAGGACTCAGATGACCCCAAAGCAATATGTTTTAAGCAAATAATAGTGCTGTGGGACTACACACAAGCATGCCATGTTTTAAGTGAGGAAAAATAAGCCACAATTTGGTCAGCTTTAGTTAACTTCAGACACAACTTAGTGGAGCTACACTAGAAATGATTGCGGTATGTCAAGTCTTGTTGGGACTTCAAACAGACTTGACGTAGCTCGGTTAGATGTTAACAAGAGGACAAATCTTAGTTCAAGATAGTTTAGGAATGAAATAAAACTGATTAGTAAAAAGCTGTATATAAACAAGAACAAGAGCTGGGGACAGCAAAACTAAGTGTCTGTGATGGCTGGTAAGAAGACAATACACTCTGTTCCTGAGTTTACAACAAGATCAGATGAGGATATCAAATCATGTAGTTAATAAACCAAATTCTGTTAGTTGTATCAATAAACACACCAAAACATGCTCAGCTGCATTAGTCCATTCGAGAGGAAACCTTGGCCAAAACACACTTCAATGACACCGCAGCTAGTAAAACAGAGCACTACTGTAACTGTGTTTCTACAGCAAGAGCCGTGTACTTATACTCAAGTCAAGAAACCAAGCAGAAAGGTCACCATCCTCTACTAAATTCTCCAGTACTTTTCCACAAAAGTGTTATGAAAACATCCCCTTCTACATGATGTTTCTAACATTATGACATTACAGCTTGAGGTATTGTGGTCATTGAACAACCTCTGTGTTTCAGCAACTCCTGTACCACAGGGAATCATGCTGGTACTATGTAGTACATGGAGATATAGTCTTCATCTCTTTTCTTTCATTTGATATGTATGAGTAAAGTTTCAGCAAGAATACATTAAGATAATTCTTGTGCAGAGTTTAAACAAATGTTTCTGATAGTATCTAACTTGGTTTTGGGTTTTTTTTATTATGACAGACACCACTGGCTATCTACACAAGAAGATCACTAAGAGGCAGGAAAAAAATTATTACATGTTCCAGATGTCTAAAGGATTTTGTGTATTTTATTTACAATTCTTTTAAAATGTTCTGACCAGCTTCATTTTGTCTGTTCCCAAAGAGCAGGGAGCACAGGAATGTATAGAGTCTTTAACTTCTTAGAAGAAAGGCATCAGAAAAGCAGTGTCCAAAAAAAAAAATCCTCCTTTTACTCTCTTGTTTAGGTTTTACAGTTACTATTGAACCTATTAGATCAATATTAATAAAAATTATAATTCATCTGGCTTGCCAGCAGAAAGAAAATGAAATTTTATTTGATCCACTGTTAATTCATTCCAGATAACTGCCCAAACCTCAATCAGCTTCAGGTTAGAACAATATTGAGTCCAAATGCTACAGTTTTTTTTCTTATTGTTTAAAATAATTTACAAAATATAAGTTCTTACTCAGTCCTAGAACCTCAGAAATCTTTGAAAGTGATGGGGTGTTCAGGTTAATCAGCAGCTTATTCTTAACAACCAAAAGAACAAAAAGCATTTTAACAGGAAAATTTAATTACTGAAATCCTCCACTGCCCTTAGGAGAACCTATTTACAATAAATTGACTGTCCCTTACAGTATTACAGTGAAAAAAAATAATCAAACCACAAGGAAGGAGTAGGAGTTTTGTTTCTTGGGAGGATTTTTACAATTGAGATATTTAAGGTAAAAAAAACCTCCTATGACTCAATACATAATGTACACAAGAAACCACACTATAACAATTCTTACAGAAAGGATAATAAAATTCCTTGTGTTTTGTATATGTGGATAACACGTATGCCTAAAAGTTTATTCTGGCAGGGTGTTGAATTTATTACTCTATGACCCTCCTTCTCAAACCAAGTATTTTAACAGAATTATTATCTATTTATAAGAAAAGATGGTACCAATTCTTGCACTATGACAATAGAACAGCATTTACAACCATTTTCAATTTCAATTCCTCAACAAATTCTCAACAGATGTAAGAAACATGCTGCATAAACTTAAGTTTATTGATGAAAGGTTTTATTTCCTAGTTGTCTTACGGAGCTCCAGTACTAAGAGACTGTTCTTATGAGTTTATAGACTGAAAGTTGAAAAATTGTTTCACTAGGAGTAAATTTGCAGTAATTACACTCACTTATGGAAGAATAATTTGCCAGATTTTCTTTAAGTACTGTATATCTTCAGACAACGACAATTTCAGTCCAGGAAAAAGAGAACACAGAGCAGAATACACTATTAACCCTAAAATCTTTGAAGAAGTTGTAGAATTCTCACTTTTGGGAATCTAAGGATTTGTGGAAGAGGAGGAAAGAAAACATGAGTAATCATCCAAATCTTATCACTCCTTTGTTTCAGAGTAATGCAGTAGCTGACTGCTAGAAATCCTTTTCAGCCTTGCAGTACTTGACATCCCTACAGCACTTGGCATTACCACCACACTTTTGTGGTTTCATTAATAAGAAAAAAAGTTGTAACTGCCCCATAAAGAGTACAAAATAATTAAATGTCAAGGCATGCTCACAACAGAAGAATCTGTTTCATAGTGTTAATACAACTAAGCTAGCAGCTTTACTCTCATTTCAGTAAAAATATATTCTGCATCTCCCTTGCTTGTTAGTAAAGGAGGATTTTTTTATCTTACTCCATCAGGTAGCTGCAGATGTATTCCTGAGACTTGCTCTATTTTTCAGCTTACCCTGTTCCATCCTGAATGTCTATGACATGGAGTTATTTGTGTAGCACACATGCAGTGTAAATAATTCCAACATACGCAGTAGTTTAAGAGAATTTCAAAATTATGCATAATAATGATTTCGCTACTGAGGAAATAAACACCAAGTTACATGCTTATGCCTACCACAGCCACCCAGTGTACAGCAAGGAGTCAGTACCAACACTTTTCAGTGAAATTAATGAAGGTGGACTTCAATATCCAGCTCACACATTAGAAGGATGAGAGAGTTTTACATTCAACCCCGACCTTTCAAGAAGTTATTCATGCAGTAATTACTGAAAGAAAAGCAACCTTACTGCTGCATCAGGTATGGGGCGGTTTCTCCCTCATTACGCTCTATTCGCAGGCAAGGAAAACAGATGTTCTTACCTGGAAGACCTCACGTCTGAGCACAGCCGGTGCTGGAGCCACGAGCATCCCTAAACTGATCAGCCCTCAGCGCAGGGCTGGGGCAGCGCTCAGCCTTCGAGTGCTTCCCGGGAGTGGGGACCAAGCTGTCACAGACGCGTGGCCACCGGTCTTTATGCTTATAAAAATGTACTAAACACCGGCACCCACGCACAGGTGTCACGGCGCGTCCGTCCTGGCACCGGGGCCAGAGGCGGGGGAAGCGCGGGACGCGCCCGTTCCCACCGTGGGACGCATCTCCCCGGGTCCCCGGGCGAGGGGCTGCTCGCCCCTGCCCCAGACCCAGCCCCAGCCCCAGCCCCAGCCCCAGCCCCAGCCCCAGCCCCAGCCCCAGCCTGTCCCGCCGCCCCGCTGCCCTCGTGGCACGACCCTCCACACCCAGGTCCGGAGCCCGCTTTAACCGGAGGGAGGGGGAATGCGGGGCTGGGGTACTCACATGCCAGATGGCGAAGAAGATGAGGGCGGCGCAGAGCACCAGCGACAGCATGTAGCAGAAGGCGGCGAAGGTGAAGGCCATGGCGGGGAGAGCCCTCCGCGGCCCCCTTCACCTTCACTTCACCGGGAGAGCGGCGACCCCCCGAGATGCCGGCGTGGCGCAGTGCCCGGGCAGCGCCGCACACGCCGCGGGGCCGGGCGGCTGCCGCGCCCCCGCAGCCGCTGCCGCTCCGCCGAGCCCGCCCAGACCCCCGCAACGCCCCGCGGCCGGGACACCCCGCCCGGCCCCTCCGCCGCGCCCCCGCCCCGCCGAAGAGCCGCGGTGGGCGGCCCCGAGGGGCGGGTTCCCTCCGTGGAGGTGCGGCGGGGGGTCGGGGCTCGGCAGTGCGGGGATGGAGGGGGGCTGCTGCTGCCGCTCGGGTAGCGGCTGCTGCCAGCGCCGCGTGTTTCTGACTGAAATCCTGTCACGACAGCGTGAGAGGAAGGAGCGTGGGCTGGGATCAGTTCAGGCCAAATCCTGAGGAGATAATTGTATGCCTAAACTTGAAGTGCTTTGGTGGACGGGGTTTAATTATTGTTTTTCCTTTCAGGGTCAGGTAAATCCGATGATTTACCTCTCCCCAGGTCCGTGGAGAGGCCAGCCCTGGAGCGTCCATCCTCTGATGGAGAGGGGACAGGGACCCAGCCCAAGATCTCATGAACCGCCGCGGAGTAGCTCAGCAAAGTGAAATCAGTCCACCCTTTCCCACAAGGTGAAAAAGACATTTACTGTTGGAGTAAATAAAGACAAGCCTTTCTGAAATGCCATCAGCGGGGAGAGTGCTCTTGCTGGCTTTCAGGTGTATGCAGTACCCAAGTTGCTGAAGCACACATTTAAAACAAGGAAGGATAAGTTCCTGCCTTTGCACCTTGTCTTTGACAGTATCCACAGTGTCTCCAGACACAACTTAGCCATTTCTACAAGAGATCTGTTTTAGATTTACTATCAAAAGTTTTTCCACTTCTTTGGAGCGCATCAGCTGACGCAATACAGGAGGTTTGCAAGCAAAAAGTTTTCAGGAGAAAATGCCACAGAACCATGAGAAGTCCCATTTAAAAATATTTTGAAAACCAGAGATGAAAGCTATATATTTGAAACTGTCTTACGAAACTGAAAAAGAGTTTTAGCTCACAGCATTTGTTCTACCCTTGTATGGATTGAAGGCGGTTCAGTAACAAAACTATGTAGAAATTTGCCAGTGGTTACCTATTAAAGTCAGACTTCATGGTACAGGAGATTGTAATTCGATCAAAGCCA
The DNA here is from genome assembly GCF_003945725.1 of Corapipo altera. Classification (NCBI taxonomy): domain Eukaryota; kingdom Metazoa; phylum Chordata; class Aves; order Passeriformes; family Pipridae; genus Corapipo; species Corapipo altera. The sequence continues at coordinate 146,705 of NW_020884884.1, forward strand.
AGTCCAGTGGAAGCTTTCTTTTGAAAAGTTTACAATATATTCTTGTTTAAAAGTATGGTATATTATTTTTAACATAATATACACTTTTATCCTGAGGAAAGAGTGATGATTTGAATCAAGAATCAAGACCGGTAATTAATAAACCAATCAGGAATAAACTGATGGATCTAACCTTTCATAATTGAGCTGCTCCAGACTGTACGTGTGAACTGATGCTTTAATTAAGAAGGACAGAACACAGCAAGTAGTAATGAGCTTTGTGTCATAAAGGGGTGCAGTAAATCCATTGTAATTGTCTGACCTTTTAATTTTTTTGCATCTGAAATCCTGCAGAGCATATGTTTGTGGAAGTAAATGGTTTATTCATAACCATACATTTTGAAAAGAGTAGTAAATGAGGTACAGGAGTTGTGCTTGGAAATATTTATTTATTTTGTCACAGTTACCTCGGTATCTGGATATATATTGCCTATGTTAAGATTCAGTACAGAAAAACTGATGCTTCTAAGAAAATGAAAATAAAACATTTGATTCTGGTGCACTTATATGTATACACCTGCACATATATGCACATCTGTGAAAAATATAAATATACTCTAGCTATCATGAAAGACAGAAGTGGAAACAACCATTAAATGTCCGTTTAGCATCACACTCCAAGGTAAATATTCTGCTGTTTTTCACTGTCTCTCACCTACATTCCAGCTATGTATTTGGAGCTCTTCATCGAACACACAGGCAAAACACTTATTTTTCATTTTGCAAGACAGTTCGACAGCCAAAGACTTCCAAGATCACAGAGTCTTTCCTGGTACTGATTTTGAAACATGCATTGCCCCTGGCCATATTGCTAGCCATTAATCATTGCCAGTGGCTGTCAAATTACAAAAGTTTCTGACATATAGTGAAAGGAAAAAATCTATAAAGATGCATTTAGGACACTTTTGTCTTACTGAGTTCTTCTTACATAACACCATGAGAATACCTTAAGTATCCTCAGACGTTTAAGTGATGGAGAGTGATGGAAAGATATACCCTTCACTCAGTACATCTCTGATTTGTACTCAGAGATTTGTCTGAGTAATCACTAAAAAGTCTTCCTATCTCCATCTTGTTACAAACTCATTGCAGCCCTCTGTGGTTTGAGGACCTCACAGCAGGGTGAGGTTCCTTTGTCATTTATGAATGAGACTACTGCAAATCATGAAGCAAAAGGCGAAAATAATATGGATGTGCCTGACCGTTTTCTCCCTGGTTTAAGCCCCTGTGAACACAGCAGGAACACCAGTCTATCTATTAGCTCCCCATATACTTCCATGGTCTTGGTCCTAACCTTCACATAAACTAACGGATCTGATCCTGGCTGCATGAGAAATTACAGTCCAGCACCCAGCTGTGCTCCTTTGAAATAATGTATATCACAGAGACCAGGACAGAGGGTGTGGGAGCTGAGGATGCAGCATTATCCTCTGAAGGGATCTGGAATAAGAAAATAGAAAAATACAGAGTATAGGAAGTAGATTTTATGTATAAAAAGTATTTTTTTTCCTTTAGGAAAAACTGTTGTTTTCAAAAATTGTTATTTTAACACTTCTTTTCCACAAATAAACAGAATTACATCCACATGTTGAGACGCACATGGATTTCTTTTTTTATTACTGGAAATAAAAAGCTCAGAGGTTCTGCAGCAGTCTGTTAGGCAATCCAGTAATCCTTGCTCTCTGGTGTTCAGCAGCTCATTTTAACAGCCATGGTCTCAGTTTAGCACCTCATCTTTCACTCTTCTGTCTTCAAAATCTCACAAATGCTCCTGCTTCCTCCATACAAGGAGGTATTCCCAAGCCATTTCCAGAAGGGACTGCTGTTCTTACTCCATGGCACACACCTGTAACCTGCGAATGCAACAGCAAAAATTAGTCAGAAAGGACCATGAGATAAACTGCAGACAAAGTAGAAAGTCAGTAAGAAATTAAAAATAAATTATGTACAGATTGATTAAAAATTGGTTTGTAGTCTCTCCTCTCATCTTCAGCCAGGGGCTATTCCTTTTAAATGTATTTGTTGATGGGTCATGTAAGGTACTTCAAGCTTAATAACACTTCCTAGAAGAAGTTTTTACATGAACTGGTTTTGTGGGCTGTATCCCACAGCACCCACAAGCAGATCATGGTAGTGTGTTTGTAAAACCCGTGGAGAAAGATGTCTTACGAAAGACTGTAAAGGCCTTGCTTTCTTTCACAGATTAAGTTTCAGAATGCTACAGCTATCACTGTTCAGATTTGGTACTTTTGAACAGTAAAGAATTTGTCTTTACCATGCATATTTGTTGGAAAATATGACTGTAATACAGTCTGATCCCAATTTCACACAGAGCCATCACAAGAGAATAGGTGGTGGTGCTGCTTTTGTACAAGAGATACTGAGATGCTGATTTTCAAAGCTATCACTATTCAACTATGATCATAGGTCGAAGCACAAACATGATTTGGGATTTCTTCACTTAAGATGGCTTTTTACTTTGTGAGGACCTCTATGAAGGGACCAGAAAAATTCAGTCACTAGACAAGTAATAACGGAGTTCATCTGGTGAGCAACAGACAGCACTCAAAACCAAACAACATCCAATCGTGAAAACAGACTGTGAAAACAGATTTAATAGATTCACGAGTTCAGGATGTCCTTGCATTAGCAGGTCTTGGAGCACTTGATTTTATGGGAAATGACCTTTTGTGCTAGATAATGAAAGAATTTGAAGGCACTGAAAGAAATTTCCAGTGGCTAATTTATAGAATGGCATCAGAGATGAGAGGGGATTGCTAATGAGTCCTTTCAACTCCCAAATAATTACCTCAACTGTATAAACCTAAAGGACGAGTCTTTAAAAGACCAATAGTCCCCGAAGTAAGAGGCTAAAATCACCATAAATTCACCAACAAGGCGATGATGCACTCTCAGCCAAGGTGGTTCATAGTTCTAGGATTCATATATTATTGTTACAATGTATAGTTTTGAGTGTAACATATTACTGAGTGCCTGCTAGAGTAAAAGCCATTACATTAATTATAGGAGAGAACTGTAATTCATAGATTAAGTATTTTTAATAATACATCTGACTCTCTCTTTTGTGAAGCTTAAGTCCTACTGAATTATTAACAATGCTTATATACAAATTGCTATCATTGGGCTTTACTGATAATATCCCACAGAGATTAATAGAAGCATTTCATAGTCTTATGCATTATTATTTCAGATTATCTGCAGATTCCAAATGAAATGACTCTATTACTGCATGGTCAGTTCACTTTCAAAAGGTTACCTTTGCAATAATAAAGGCAAGTGACATTTTGTTAATGAAGTCTTATTTTCAGATACCAGGAATGTGATAGTTCACAAACCCACTGACAATAATCTCATTTTACTGCCAGCAGTTCCCACCTTCTTTTGTAGGACCTGGATGAATAAATTTTAACTACATTATCACAGGATCATAGAAAAGTTTATGTCGAAAGGGACCTCAGGAGGTCTCTAGTCTGACTTCCTGCTCAAAGCAGTGCCAAGTCAAGGTCAGACTTGTTGCCCAGGGCTTCATCTGGTCAAGTCTTGAAAACCTCCAAGGACAGAGATGGCCCAGCCTCCCTGGGCAACCTAAACCACTGCCTGTCTCAGGTCATCTTCAGCTGAATAGGTCCCAACCTACATAATTTCCAGGGCTTATTCCTTCCTTAGTACACAACTTTACATTCATCCCTGTTGAAGTTTTTAAGGTTCCTGTCAGGCTATAAACTCCATGTTTAATTACAAAAGCATAGATTAATATTCAATACAGAAATGTTCCTAAATAGCAAAATAAGACTCTTCAGAGCTTGACACTTCGTAGTGCTTTGCTTCTACTATTCACTTGCCAGCCAATATCAGAATTACACAGTATCACACTCATGTCCGTCATGGCCACTGGCAAAACTGAGGCTTAAGATTTGCAGCTCAGATCGCTCACCTGAACTGAGTGATCTCAGTAACTGTTCTGTCCCATGGTTTGATTACCACAGAGGCACGACACACATTTTGACTCTGCATGTTACTAGCTTGCTAGCAAATAGAAGAGTGTTTGTCATCAGGGTATCTGTGAGTTTTTGCATTATCTGCAGGGTTAGTGGACCGATTCTGTGAGCACAGATATCGCTGCACCTCTCGATTCCTAAGCTGTGCTTTTCTGCTCTATTGCTCCAGCTTCCTCCGCCCCTCTACCGCACAGTTCTTTCCCATTAGCCTGTCTTTCCCTTATCTTCTTGCTAGTTTATACTCTCCGCTTGGTCCATCTACTGCCTCCCACTCCCTTAACTCCTCCAAATTCAACTTTTATCTTCTGGGAGTTCATCAAGACTGCTTCCTCACCAGTGCTGAAATGTCTGACAGGATACTAAACACTCCAGAAAGACAGGATCTCTGCTCTTAGTTCCAGGACAGAGTAGCAAAAAGCGAGTTGACAAAGCAATTGCAGGGGAGGTCCTGCTTTAAAGTGAAATGGAATGGGGAAAGGATTTGCTTAATTTCAACAGTTCTCTAATAACTATGTGTGACATTTTCAGAAGGATTAGAATTAGCCAAAGACCCTAAGTATTCATGGCAGCAGCGGAATTCATGTTCATCTTTCAAAAGTCACCTCCTTCCAGATGTGAAGTCCTTCCAATAAATACATGAAAGGCAGGAGCCTTCTATAAACCAGTAGTAAGATTTTCAGCATTGGTGGAATAACACATCTACTTTTTTTTCCAAAGAACATTTTTGTGAACTGTTCAAGACCCTTAGTCTGGAGAGAAAGCATAACATAAAAATGAGAGCCCATGCAGGGAGTAGAAAGTAAGGCCTTAACTTATATCTGAACCAGTCTTAATTGCCTTTGACATTACCTAATATCCTTCAAATCAATACATGGAAACTATACACAAGGAATGCTTGCTAACATTACTTAATCCTGCCAAGAAGGAATTTAATTTGTGTTTCCGCTGGGGAGGGAGTGGGTTACAACTTTATCAATTCTGAATAACTGAATTCCATCAAAGGAATGAAAGAGGAATATCAAATTTTCTGAATAAGTAACTTATGAGAAATCCTTCATCAGTCACTGAAGATCCTGCAGAGCTACTTATGCTAATAGGAAAAATTGCATAAAATATGCATTTGTCCAAACACTGAAATAACATTCTGAGCCAAATTCCTCTGATTTTAAAGATGTTTCATTTTTTCCTACCCCAGAGCCTGTAACACTGCTAATCTACAAGCTCTGCTGATGCTCTCCACACCTTATGGCTCCATCATTCTGAACAGACATGCCAGAACAAAGACAAATATGTGATGCCCTTCAACAGTTCTCCTTCTCAGAGGATGATTAAATTCTCTCATACGAAACTAAATGCTCTTCCTGTTTGTCTCTTTTTCCTGAGACTGATACTGAATGCTCATCCCTGCTGTCCCAAAAACAACAATCTGGTGCAGTAAATCTAGACTTAGTGTCTTTGCTATAGTTTAGAAAAAAATCAGTATTTCACCAAATTGACATATATAACTGAATTAATGGTATTAGTCATTTTCAACTTGCACACATAAATGAATAGTTACAATATGGTCTGCATAAATAACAGTGTTGACTAATGAATATATAAACATAATTTTATGGCTGTATTTATTCAGTAAAGTTGTTTTTGATGCAGTTTTATGAGAGGTGGGCACACCTATGATGTAAGAGGAAGGAGAGGCCATGCAGACATACAGCAGCGTGTGCTGCAGCAACAGTAGGAATGGAGTGGTTGCTGTCAGCTAAGTACCCTTATTACACTGCCTCCTTGTCTTCAAACTTGATAAATTAGTATCAAGTTTGACTTACCTCTGTTTAAAGGGAAAAAATAAATCAGTTGCCCAAAAAACATGACTTGTATTATTAGCACATCAATAACAGAACTCTTTATCAAACACTAAATTTAAGTAAAGACTGTCCGAACTGATCCCCTAAGCTTTTGTAACTTTGAAACATATTCCCCATATTGAAGCAGAGAAAATAAAACCCCTATAAATAGGGATATTTTTAACTATAGGAGAAAAACTAATGATTATAGCACTCTGTATCACTTAGAATTTCTAGTCACTTCAGCTAAAGTCCCTTATAAAAACTATTTTAGCATTTGACAACAAGTACTGAAGAATTCATATTGTAAATTGGAAAAATACCAGAAGAAAAGCTTGGGGGTGGCAATGGAGGAGTAGGAACATGTTTAGCAAGAAATCTCATGAGAATGCTGTTCTGGAAGATCATTCCTATTCTAAATATAAACCTTTAATACATTAGCCATCTTGGCTTTAACATCATATAAAATATTTCCAGTCTGAAGCAAAACCAGCAAGACAAGATCATTCTCTGCAATCTACCCATCTCTTACAAAGAACAGAAGGTTTGCAATTCTGGTTGGAGGTTCTAGCGGATTTTGTACCACAAGTCTCCTAGTTTGTGTTCTGCATGAGAGAAAGAACACCTTTATTGTGTGAGTGACCACGGACCAGAACAGGTTGCTCAGAGAGGTTGTGCAGTCTCTTTCCCTTGAGATATTCAAAAGCCATCTGGACGCAATCCTGAGTAACCTGCTCTAGGATGACCCTGCTTGAGCAGGGAGGTTGGACCAGATGACCCGCTGTGGTCCCTTCCAACCTGACCTATTCTGTGATTCTCTCGCTCTTTTTTTGTTATCTTGAAATGTCTAACTAAACTTGCCTAAACCATAAGGGTCAGATAAGTTGCGGTCTAGATCTTTAGTTTACTCAGGATGCCAAGTGAAATACTCAGTGTAGCTCTAGGAGAAACAGTGTTTATGATGTCATAAGTAAAAAGTCTGCCCTTGTTGCACTTATTTTTATTCTATGTCATTCAGAGTTGCCTTTTTCCAACTCCTGAATGTTTTGTACCTACATTAAACACTCAGTACAAGGTTTTCTTTTGTTAAACCAGTTGTCACTTTAATGTGATAGAATTGGCTGAGCAGTAACAGGTGACAGCTCTAGTCATCTATGCTCTCCAGATGGAACTACCTTGTGTTCTTTCATAAACCATTTACTTGTCACTGAGGACTCTGAGGCAGCTGTTCACTGGAAGATCAATGAAATACTAGTTTCAGAGATTACTAGAGAAATGGAAGAGCTAAATATGATCTTAACTAGTCATTACCTGGGAAGAGAACAATGACTCACATCAATTTCAGAAAGTTAAACAGCCTTTTAGAAACTGTCATGACTCACAAGTACTGCACGCACACACATACACACACAATTTTATTCTCTGTTCAAGGCATTTAGTTCTTCTCTAGAGAAACCAAGCTCTCTCCTCCCTGAACCTGCAACAGCCTTATATTAATGTAATTACCTTGACATTAGACAGCTAATTGATTCAAAGACGTAGATGCTATATATGCATTTCTTGTTGACTGGGTTACATAAATTGTTGACCTATAAACTGCTGTGAAAAAAAATATAATAGAAACGAAGTCTTTTTTTTTTTTTTCTAACAGATTTTGTTTGCTTTGGATTGCAAGTAAAGCAGCTCTCAAAATCAAACTAACTCCAGGCAGGTTTGCTTTGAGGACATAGTTTTCTAAAATAAAAATTTTTTTCAGCAAGTATTCAGGTGAGGGGTTATTTTGGCTTCTGAAGCATTCATTTGAGTCATAATAATTCAGTATTCATTGAAACAATTATCACAAGCAAAGCTGAAGGTAGCCAAGATAGGAGACTCTGTCTGGAAATGGAAGCAAATATGATATTTTATCAGTGCTGGTAATCCAATTCATGTTAATGATCCACCAGTTACTATTGTAACTTACATATATATGTATGCTACCTTTTGAGGGATACTTTGAACATTAAAATAACTGAAAATAAAAAAGCACTTTTGCTAATTTAAACTGCAAAAGGGTTTTCCACTGCAATGATTACAGTATGACCAGAAAACACACATGCATTCAGTGAAGATCATACAGCAGGAAAAGGTAATGCACTGGACAATCTTCTGAGTATTCTTCACATATTTGTTCTGGTCCAGATGGAGAAGCTAATTCATGATAATTAGGGTGTAAATTTCCAAGCACTGCAGCTTAGCTGCCCTAGTTCCCACTAAGGCCACTTTGTCTTGCTAGGAGAAAGTAATCTTGCTTTGAAAGTACAGTAAGTTGTTTTCCTTTTAAACTGAAGTGTCTCCAGCAAGGATAGTGTGAATTAGTGACATGTAAATTCTCACACAAATTATATCACAAATTTAACAAAAGTCGCTAGGAAAATTAATTAAGATGACCTATATTCACAAACAGTGTTACTGAGCTCTTTTTTACCTTGAAGAGGATGGACTAGTGTATCCCAAGAAAGGAGGTAGAATTACTGTAAATGAGCTTAAGTAGCTGAGCAAACAGTTTGATCTGCCTACCAACTAACTACTCACCTGAGCAACTAAGATAGCTGAACATGGCACGACGTGCCCACACTGCAGTGAGCCTGACACAGCAACTGAGAGAAGTTGTCCTCTGATGGTTGTTTACCAGACTGTCTGAAATAAGCAAATTCACTTCTTATCTGAAAAGTATCTGCCTTGCAAAACTCAGAAGAATGAGTTTCCCCTGCTAATCATCTTGGTGCAAGTGAAGAGGAACAAAAACTTAATTACCCTTCTGCTCCAACAAATGGTACCTCCTCACTAAAATCCAGAAACTTCATTGGGGAGCGTCTATGCCTTTACCCATTCCAAAATTATCCTATGTGGATTATTTCATCCTGCAGGGCTGCTAGGCCTAACTTTAAACCAAACACATTACGCTGTTTGCAATTCTTTGATTGTATTTGTCAATATTCTTTGTTATCAGGTTTAGGACTTCATTTTAAGTAAATAAAAATATGCTTTTAACTACAAAACTGCATGAAATCTTCCATTTTCCCCCACTACGCAGGCAGGGTCTTCTTTAAAAAGATAACTTTGATTTTAGAAACTCCAGTTGTAGGAACATTAATTTAACAGTCCTGCAAGGCAAAGATATATTCAGCCTGTTTGAATTCCTAGGTGAGGTGTGAAACAAAAGTGGGGGGAATCTCCAGATAAACTAAGAGAAATTTTCTGACAGCACTCTGGTCCAAGGCTGCACGGACCGTAGTCATATAAACTCATTTTATGCACAGTCTTTTTTATTAACTTAATTAATGTCTTCTGTCTCTGAACATCATATGTGAATTCCAAACCCTGCAATTTTGGGCCTCAAATCTGAGGCATCTGAATTTAGTGTCATGTTATATTGTGAAAGTAGATCACCACACGACTTCATATCTGAATATCTCTCAGATTCACAGGGGCTAACAGCAGACATTCATCCTTCTGTCTATACAACTTCTTGAATGAGATTCTGCTTCAATACGCAAGTTTTATGGTATTGATAGGAAAATGTGCTTTTTCACAATAATAACTAATATTTTACTATCTTTGATACCAAGAAAAATGTTTCTTAAATACTACAGAACATTGTGAGACAGTCTGAGATATGCATGAAATGTCCCTACAGGAAAGCCAGTTTATTCAAGGAGACTGGCATATATTTCCATTTTGCTTTATGTTTTAAAAGTGGCTGTAATCTCAGACTGACTAGATATTTGAGAAATCCTGAAAGATAGAAGACCAGAAAAGATAAAAACTATCTTAAGAAAAGGAAATAGCCTTGGAAAGATCAACATTTTGCATGTTTAATTATTTATTCCATTATTTTTCTGTTAATTTAAATTAAACAAGTAACGAGAGCAAGAATGAAATAGTGAGGACCAATGATTAATCTAGGTAAAACTGTATGAAATGAAACTAAATTCTTTCTATAACAAAGTATCAGGTCTCGGGAAAAGGAATGAGCAATAAAGTCGTATATCCTAACTCTGTGATCTGTTTCCCAGTGCTGTCTGATTTTTGCCACTCTTAATACTGTGTATTTAATTATTTCTACCTAAATGAAGTAGCTCTTGCTTTTCTTTGTTGAGTTGCATATACTTTTCATACTGATTTCTTAACTTGTCATGCTGATTCTCAATTTATATCCTACCCTTTCACAGGCAGTTAAGGGATCCTCTGCAGCTGATGGCTGAATGCTATTTGATAATCCTCTCTACTGTGTTATCCAAAATATTAATGGGAGTTTTGACTAGCGCTAGACCTAAGGTGGAATGCTATGTACAAAATCCTTTCATTTAGACAGTGAACCATGAATAGTAAAAAATAATAGCAAAACCAGCTGCATTTTCCCAACATGATGCAGCAGTACTCAGAAAAATAGTTGCATGTTTTATCACAAATGGAATAAATCTGGAATGAAAGCAGTAAATACTGTACTAGGATATACAAGACAGAATGCAGCACTGAAGATGTGAAGTAGTGACATTTTGGAACACTACATTTGTGAAAACTATGTTCACATGTTTGAGATAATTCAGGAGATATTAGAGATATCAGCCTTGGAGATAAGACAGAAAGAACTGAGCTCATTCTACCTAAAGAAAACTCTGCAGACACACATGAAAACAGTCTTCAGATATGTAAAGTGGTAGTAAGTGTGGAAATATAATATAATATTCTTTGCCCACTACAGATTGGGTAAAATGTAATGGTCTTAAAACACAAAAAAGTGATTTAAATTAGGAATTAGAAAGAGTTTTCTATTGATAAAGACATGAAATTGAGAATATGTTGCTAAACTTGCATGTTCCCAGCATGATACTAATAGCAATGTAAAAATGTCAAGCAAATCATGCTTCCACAACCTACCTTTGAAAATACCATGCACACTGCATCCAAGTCTAAGACTGGATGTTTAGCTAGATTTTGGTTATAAATTACAAACCAGAGACTCATTACCTTACCTAACACACTCTAAATCACAAAACAAATGGAAAGGTTTAGGTTGGAAGGGTCCTTTAAAGATCACCTGGTCCAACCCCCTTGCCATGGGCAGGGACATCCTCCAATCCATCATGTTGCTCAAAGCCCCATCCAACCTGACCCTGAACACTTCCAGGGATGTCCAAGTTGACAAGATTTAAGAGCTATGGAGACAGAAGAAATGCAGATGATTACCTGCAGATGATTAAGGAACCATCCAGATCTGTTATTTAGAGTCCTACACAGTTTTTGACGGGTGACTGTAAAATATGGTTTTGAAATAATTATTTTCACCTGCTATTGTGAGTAGGACAAATGAAGCCAAAAGTTCAAGGGTGTAAACCTTCTATGAAGAAATCAATGGTAATGTGGAGACTATTTACACTAGATATGTATGCAATTCCCATTATGGCAGTATCAGGACTCTTTATAATATTTAATGTACTTCTCTTCACAATAATGCTGTAAGGTCAGTGAATCTGTGAAACTGCACAAAAAATACAAGACTTGTGAACCCCTAGAGAAAATGCTCAGTAAAGCAATCATGAAGAGTAATCTAGTAATGAGGTATCCCCTTGGGGGAAACCACACTTGATTTCTCTGTTTTTTTCAGATCTGCCAATATTACTGAATCCAGATATACTGGACAGACTAGACATGTACAGATCAGCTGAGCATGTGCCACTAGTTCAGCACAGACCAGGACAGGTGCTGTTAGATACTTACCCAAGCTATTAACATGCACATTAATGTGCAGCTACTCTCATCGAGTGTTGGTCACCCAACAACAAGATGTCCTCTTCCTGCTGTCTGAAAAAATGGCAATTGCCTTCCAGAACGTGTTGTTCTGGAAGGCTTAGCAGGTATGTTGTTTACCCATTTTACCCAACAAGTAATTGCATTTAAAGTACATAAATAAGCCTTACTTAGGCGTGCACCTAACAAGCCAAACTTAAAATTCAAATAACTAAATTATTTTATGAATCTGACACTAAACTGACTTACCAAAAGCCACAGAATGAGCAGTCATGTCTCAGACCCAGGTTGTCTTCTTAGTTGCATGACTATCTATTCTGCTTCATTGTCTCTCTCTGTGGTCTGATTTTTCAAAGAAGGATTTTAAATTTAGAAGAATAGAAATCCAAGATCAGGCATGCAGGGCAGGAAAAAATTATGTGGTGATCATCTCAGCAAGGTTTGAATACATTTTTTCATCTTACTGGTCCTTGGCTGTAACAGAAATACACTACTAGTAGCTCCTAATTAATAGATTTCTTACAGTGTCTATCAAACTGCAACGTTACTTTTCTTTGTATGTTATCAAATGAGGATCCAATCCTGAAGTGTGCCTAAAATACAAATAATGCATACATATTATATATACAAATAATAGGTTTTACTTTTCTGAGTGTACCCACAGGTGTTTCATGAGTGTGAACCACTCACATTAAGAAGGCTTTTGAATCAGATCCATCCTCACAGATTACATTTAAACTAATATTCAAAGAACCACGAGATAATATGTTTTGTGTTTCATTTTCATTTTGCAGAGGATTTTTTCTTAATAATTTGAAAGAAAGGAGTTCCAGCTTCTGCAAAAGAACAGAGGCAGAGTTAAGCTACATCACTTATTCTAGATTTGAGAACATTTTGCATGGCCATTGGGAAGATCAGTTCATTAGAAAGTCCAAAATTTGTGATTTGAGCATAAAATCTTTTCACAACACCAATATTAGGATACTTTGGAACTGAAAAGCAAAGCCTTCAGTTCTGTAAACACAAACAGCTGCCTGAATTAAGTATTAGAGAGAGCATCATCCCGGGCATGGGCTCTGGAGCCTACAACACTAAGTAGGGGAGGGAGTGGGATGTCAACCGGCAGGAGAAAGGTCTGCTGCTGGCCCAGATGTATACCTTTGTGGAAATTCGACCTCCATTTTCACCACTGTAGCTCCTGCGAATCAAGCAGGTATCTTGGAAAACATCAGTACTTGAACAAAATTCTGGATGTTAAACCGAGAGTATGCATAATAACTTCAGTTTTATGAGCATGGACCTGGATGCTGTAATTTTAACAGAATTATGCAGATTTGGTGCCCCCTGCTGTCTTTAACTACCAAAGTGGCCCATGAAAAATATAAGTGCTTAAATACACTGAACACCCCCAAAGGGCAAATTAGGGATGCTGCTCAAAAAGGCACATTTAAATTAGAATGTGAGTCCACAGACTACTTTGGTGAAGCATCCAGGAGCTGAGAAAAGCAGAGCTTTTTGTTGGTAATAATCTCAAATGGGAAAAGCATTGAGTGCACCATAGCCAATGGGAACCACAGAGACCTTGGCACTCCTCCATTGCTTGAAAGCAGGACCACAGAAAAGACTCAGTCTCTTGTGGGGATAAAACCACATGAAATCTTTGTGGTCTCTTTTTTCTTGCTCAGCGCTGGGTCTGCTACATTCCTGCCTCTCTACCCCAAAAAGAGAGTTAAAACAGGCTCTACTTTCCTATGATGATAGCATCTAGAGGTCTCAAAAAATATTAGTACCAGTGGTACCCCTAGGTACACAGTGGGTGCATCTACATAAGATTTTGTTATCACGTAAATTGGAAGACGCTCCAGGAGCATACCTAATACAGCAGGCTCCTGCAGGGGACAAGCCCAAAGCTAACCCAAAGCACAACCCCTCCAATGCATACAGCACAGCTCTTGGGGTGGCAGCACAACCTGCTTCTCTCTACTGAGCAAACCCTCCTGGGCCACGCTACATGCTAAAGGAAAGGTACCCACTTAATAAGACTCACCAGCTGAATCTCACTGCCACTGAGGGCGATTCTCTAACCTCTCTGCCCCTCTCTAACCTCTCTGTCCCTCTAGCTGTTTGTTCCCAGTCCATCCACTTCGTTAGCCCCAGCAACCTTCAGGTGGAACAGTGAGCTTGCTTATCTTGCAGACTCAATTAAAAACTAATGTCTGCTTCTTTTTTTTTTCTTTTTCCCTGGGCTGGTTTTCAGTTGGATCAGTTTATTGTATGGTCATGTGGGTGCCTGGTCTGATGTAAGAAGGAGGAGGAATGTCCCTTTGGCAGCAGTACAGTCTCAGATTGGCTTAAGCTAATCATGAAACTTCTGTCCTAAATCAAATAAGGGTGTGAGGTGTCAGTTGGTGCAATGGCTTGTCCAAACTAACAGAGCACATTTCTAGCACAGCTGGGTTGAAATTCTGCTATAATCAATGGCTGATATATTACATCCCTAATTTATTTTCATTTCTCTGTTGGTCTCTCATCCCTTCCTTGTACTCCTCCCAGAATACTACACAATGTAAGTGACGATGAAGCAAAGCTACACTGCCCCATCTGAGCCTCTGCAAAGCAGCAGACAGGACTTTTGGAGGAAGAATGTCTAAGTGATCTTCTAATGCAAATCAACAGTAGGTTAACAACTGATAACTTTCCTTACACTCAAAGACATTTCTTTAAAGGGCCCTTTGTTCAGTAGTCACAAGTAACCAATCAGTCAATTACTTCCTTCCTTGGCTATCTGTGCTTGAAGACGAAAAAAAACCAAACAAAAAATTCCACAGAGAAGAGACAATCCTGTCTTGCTGTGAAAATGGGTGTTCAGTGCCTGTATTCCTGAAACCATGGGTGCTAAAAGAGCGCTGTGCTGTACTTCAAGCAGATGTGTCGCAGAGGATGCTTCATCATTTCATATTCTCCTCATGCTGGAAGGCTTTTAGGACTGACATTGAATCTATGAGTCACTGACACTTCTGGAAAGGCTTTCTGGTGAACAAGATGAAATTTCTGTCATTTGTAGTGTCTGAGAAGGTTTTTCAACTTCAAGAGAAAAGAACTTATTCAGTTTCTCTGACACTTATTTATACATCCAAGTTCTAAATGGCCATTTTCAACTCTTGAACTCCTGTGACTTAGTGAGATGGTATGATCTGTATTACATCTTCTGTAGCAGTATTTAAACAAATATCCTTAATAAAATCTTGCTCACTCCCACCATCTAGAAATCCTGTTTTGTATTTCACACATTTTATTTTTATATCTCAGCATTCAAAACACCAGAAGGCAGGAGTCTGGCCTGATAACTATTAAATTAGTTGCACTCTGATGCAAAATCAACTTGCTTACTACATCCTTTATAGTTGTTATTTTACTCAGTGAACTGGCTGCAGGAGCTGTCTAAAAATTCATTTCTATCTCCTCTAAACGTTGTGTAAGTCAGCAGTCTGTCCTCTATTCACCTCTTTTCAGGGTGAAACACAGCCACACATAGCCATGTCAGGGGTTGTGCAAGAAGAAGATTATGAGGGTGGATCCACTTGTTTTGATCTCCCAACAGAGCACTGTGGCTCTCACTCTGCTAGCAGACTCCTGCAGCCACTTTCTTGCTCTTTTTCCACCCCTAAGCTCTCTTCTTTCCCCTTTTCTTGTTTTTCTCCCTGAAATCAATAAATGTATGTGCATATCTAGCAGCCACCACTTGCAGACAGCCAGACCGTGATGCTCTTGAGAACAAGGTGCTAATTTTTAACTATAGAAATAAAGTTGAGTGCTGGAAGAGCTGGTTTGTCACAGAAGGGAGTGTGCAGAGGGATGAGCATGGAGGTTTAAGTCAGAAGGTCTTATTATCGCTAGACCTCAGGGCACTGGCTAATCAGTAGGGGTGTAGCTTTATTAAGAAAACTGTATTTTGTGATATTTATGTCTGTATCTGAAACATTCAGTTTCAGTAAGACACCAGAGACACCTCATGAGCCACTGGAGTGCTACATCATAGAAATTAATAACAATTACTAGGAGATTCTCTTCCAGGGCATACCAGGCACCAGTGTGTAGGAAGGGGTAAAATACATCACTGCTCACGTCTTTCAAGTATGCTCTTCCCAACACATAAACTAAGGTGAATACCAACATACAAGTCAGACTTCTTTCTTCTCTCAGCATACTCTTTTTCCTGTGATTCAAGTATTGGAACACATTTAATCTAGTACATATCTAGATGTTCTTTTACCTAAAAATGTAGATTTGCACATTGTGAGTTGTAACTTTCTCCTCAGAGGATAAGAAAACACTCTTAGAATAAAGAATACTGAACTGGGAAGCAGAAAACTCCAAACTCAGTTCACAACGTAAACAAAAGACCTTGCATTTACTCCACTTGTTAGACATCCTGTCTAGAATAGGATGGCAAATTGCCCAAGGCTTTGTTTATGCTGGCTAGCAAAATATGCTATAAACAAAGTAGAAGACAAACTAGTTTCTAACATGACTTGTCCAGTCTTTGAGGAATAAAATCCAGCTTTTTAAGGCTAAAAACCAAAACAAACAAACAAGCTAGTGGAAGGATTGAAATGAGCTACATGTAATATGAAAATCAAAACAAAACAAGAGCAGGCATCAATGACCTAGAGCCAGAATCCAAGTCATTCAAACTCAGAATAAATAGTGGAGAGAAACTAAGCAAACCCAAATTTCTGTAGCAAACATCCATATTTCAGGGTTAGTTTAAAGAGCGAAAGATCTGCTCATGAGCTCCTTCCGGAGACTAGACTAGAATCGTGCCAAGTGTATACATGTGTTAGTATATCAGTAAGCACCAGTATATATTCTTATGTTAGAACAACCTTGTATCACACACACTCGTTCTTATCAGAAGCTGGAAGACAAAAACACTCTTCATCCTGCAGTTAACAGCACTGGGTGACAATCTGTTAGCAACACAGTAAACAGTGCACTTTATCGAATATTATTTCATTTTCTTTGGGCACACTTTTCTACCTGTTTCTATCTTTCTGTGTCCTTGTAAATATTGGGGCAGCAGGGTATGAAACCAGGACTAGTAAATGTTACAGAATTGCAAATAATGACATATAAAAACTCTGTATTTTTCATGATAAACAAATTTAGTTCCAACGTGTGCAGTTTCGAAAAGTATTTTTATCTCGAATTCAGCATTTAAGGATTTAGTGACAAATATTTCATATGATACTCTTAAATGTGAAACTATTAAAAAAAGTGTGAAAAAATTAATATTGATGTTCTTAAAAAATGATGGCGTAACGCACCCTTTCAGCTCGTGTGTGTGTATGTCTGTCAGTCTGTCTGTCTTGGTTCTCTCCTCACCCTGATACAAGTGGACTCGCCAGCATGTTTCATTGCTCCCTTTCTAGCCACAGTTTCTCTGCATAAAAACTGGATAGAGACAACTCAATGGTGGGAATACAGATGTCATCCCAATCCTGGATGTAGACAGGGTGCACATACTCAGGGAGCTGAAGTGCACTCCTGAGGCACACAGTATAGCTACAGCTAATGCAGCCAAAAAAAAGGGCCTTAGGCAGTAACTGACTTTGCAGCTCTGTCTAATCTCCAGGTTTATAAGAGGATGCCCTGTGACATTGCTCCTTTTGCTGGGTAACTCTTCTTGCCTGAGTAGTTCCCTGAGACATTTCCAAACAGTAGATAGATTAATATATATATATACAATGGGCACATGCTGCTTAGTCTACTGCAATTAGATATTCTGAATTTTGATGCTATTCCTTTATTTAAAACATGCCCCCAGGAGTAAACATTTTATGGTCAGTGATCTCTAAGGAATACAATTTAATTTCTCATTTACCAGGTATATGTATTCAGAGCTCTGTAATAAAACACAGCTCATAAAGTAATATTATGCTTTGGAATATAAGTATGATGCATTATACACAGCATATAATTTAATCATTCTTGACTATGGCATAAATGGTTGGAGGTGAATGCCACCTAGATTAATACTAATTACACCTTGCACCTTTATGAAGTACTTATCAGCCATGCACACAAGCAATTTGTTCTAAGCCACACAATGAGTCAGTGGCAAACAAAGGAGAGGAAACAAGGTTCTTTTATCTCCCATACTTCTTCTGAGCCAGCTTTTTGCCAACAAGAATTAAAAGCCATTTCATACTTCACAGCGACGAAGCTACTTTTTGTCAGTGTTTCACCAGAATTGCAACCTCAGTCTCACAACGTATGAGAAAGCTTTGTACAAGTAAATACAAAGATATATATGTATGTGTGGGTTTTAAATATGGCAAAACATAAACTAAATGGATGAAAGCCTTACAACTCCTAAAATAGGGGGTTTTTACTATCTGTACACATTACCAAGGAAAAGAATACTACTTTTAAAAGCCCACACTTATTGTGTAAACCTCAGCATTTTGTGTAGCCTTTAGGTTCACTGCAGTTGTCTGTACTACATTTATATAATTCTTTAAATAACCACTGGGTGTCACAGTTACCAACAGAAAACACTTGGGGGACTTCTCCAGGTTCATTTCAAAATAGACATGTATAATCAGAGATAATACCAATTCCTATACCCATAATATTAATAGTCACTCCCATTCCAAGACCAGGAAATGGTTTCCTTAATAAAAATAAAATTCAGTCAGAGTTAATACAAACTGTTCTTTTAGAAACTAGTAAAATTGAGATCTGTCTTTGAAATTTAGCCTACAGGTAAGATTCTGTCATACTGCACATTTGTGAAGTATGTTCACTGCTAGAGTGGAATGAGGCAATTCTAGACTCCAGGGACTTGAGGAATAATTTCCATAGGCTTTCTCTTTCAAAAATTAAGTGACATGAGAAACAATTATTTCCTCTCCCCTTTGTAAAATACCCATTCACTCAAAGAAAGTCTAAACATTTCGGCAGTATAAACAGCACTATAACCTTATGCTTCAGGTCCCAGCTCTCAGAATTACACAACTAGCAGAAGTACATGAGTTTTCATAGTTTTAAATTTAAAAGTAAGTTTGTGGTCTTCATCACAGAAAAGAAAATGTGACTCCAGTATAATCAGTGACTATTCAGGTTTGCAGACAACAGCTTTAAATCGTGTGAAATGCTTTGTGTCTTTGTTCAGATGTCAGCTCCAAAGGCACAAACCAGCTCCAAAGGTCGCCCCACAAACGACCTCATGAGATGAGGAGTGTATCTGGTTGGCTGGTTTCACCCACCCACATGTATGCCTTACACCTGGAATACCGGAGAGCTGCTGCATGCATCCAAAGCATAGGTAGCACCAAGTAAACTACCTGCAATTATACAGACTACCATATACGTAATCTATATAACCATAAAGCTCCAGTTTTTAGATGCCAAACAGTCTGAACAAATACCATGAGGCTGGCATGGCTGTGGACATTTGGGAGAGGACACAGTAGATAGTCAAAGGGTGCCATGAAAGCAGGTTGGTGTTCCTAAGAGCCTTGGAATGTCTGCAGGATGCTTGGGAAGCCTCTGTAGTATGCATGCTAAGGGATACTGGTCTGGAGCAGAGTAGCCAGGGACTCATGTTTGGGATAATTCTGGACAACAGAGTTTTGGGAACCTTTGCCAGGACCTGTAAGACGTGAAGAGGGAAGGAAGAAGGTATTTCCTGGATATTTCCTATATCTGGAGTTTGACATTTGAGGACTGAATTAAGTACGTGGGTCAGTTACCAGCTGCCACATTTCTCAGTCCCTACTGTTTCTTACCCATCTCTAACTTCTGAAATGGAGAGAACTAAAATGGAAACAGAGAACCAACTTAATCCCTGAAAATCAGGCTTGACAGAAGCACCTACAGTTCCTGGCCACAGTTCAGGTGACGGGTGAGAGATACAGGCTGAGACACGGGCAGGTAAGACAGAAATGCCAAACAGGCACTGTCATAAGAGATGTGTAACACATGGCAGGCACCAGCCTCTCTCTCATGCACTATGTTTAGGGCCTCAGATTGCCTTAAGCAAATCACCCTGCCCTGCCCAGCATTTTCCAACTCCTCCATTTCAGCCACTTGCTGCCTGATCAGCTAAAATGACTGTCTCAGGCAGAAATGTAATTTTTTCTCATTTTTTCCTTTAACCTATTTTCATCCAAGTCCAGCTGTACACAAAAAGGCACACACAGGAGAATGCAAGCATTATCTAATACATAAAAGATGGATTCAGAGAAGAAGAGAATTAAGCTGTTCTTCATGCCCAGCATGGCATGATAAGAAGTAATGGGTGTAAACTGCAGGTGGGAGTTTTAGATTAGATATCAGAAATGGCTTTTTTTACAGTAGGCATAATAAGGACTTGGATAGATTGCTGGAGGAGGCTGCAAAGGATTTCAAAAACAGGTTAGACAAACATTTATCTGGAATCACATTGGTATACATGTTTGCAGACTGGAGCAAGGAATGGATTGCTCAAAGTCCCTTCCAGTCCTGTTTCCCTGTGATTTTATGATTCAAGGACATCAAATGGCCTATTTTTTGCTAGGGATTGGTCTTAAACAAACCTCACAGTCTCAAAAAAATGCCAGCAAAATAATAGGAAGGGTTGTTTTTAAATAAACATTATTCTAATTCTCTCTTTTCTTACTCAAAAAACCCTCCCACTCTGCAACACATTCAACTACAAAGCTGAATACAGTTGGTAAAGTACTGAAAGCATTAGCAGCATTGATAACACTGTAGCAATAATACAGCAAGTGATCTGAAATCTTTGTTTCTTTTGACCAAGTTCTTGCCCCTTATACCTTTCTCTCTTTCTCCCCACCCCAACACAATATCCAATTTTCTAAATTACTTGAGCTTTTATGCACACTTTCATTAACATAGCAGGTGCAGTTATTTAGACCATTAAAGTCCTAGCAGTAGTGTAAGTTGGGAGTGACCCCACTGCAAATTAACAGTTCAGACACAAGAGGTGAATGGTGCTTTAAAATGCAGCTGGAAATCTTCCACTGTACCCAAACAGGACTTGGTCCAAGGTCCTTGTCTGAAAGCTGCTCCCTTAACACAAGTCACTTGAGTTGGAGGAGAAAAGCGTTACAGATTAATTCTGGTTTGTGGAGAAAAGAGGCTCTTTTCTTCCAGCTGAAGTTAAAAGCTGCCAACAAACATCAGCAAACCTATTTGGAAATTTTGAACTGACTCCTCATGTGATCTGACCGTGGATTTTTTCCTCCACTTGCTATTGTATTATTTCTATGAAGTCAGTTACCAAAAGCTTCTCTGAGTCAAATTTCCCTTCCCACTACTGTGCCACTATTTGTCTTCCCCTTCCCATCGCTTCTCAATAACTTCCTTTCCAAGAGTTTGAAAGACTGATGCCAACGTTAAGAAAAAACATACAGTGGAATCCCCCCTATTCAAACTGTTCTGTTTATAATGCCTTTCCATTTCGTCTCCTCTTTCTAAACTGCAAGCTTACTGGGACATGGACAGACATTCATTCATTTTATGCTCAAATTAAATATCTACAAAAGTAGGGTTCACTTTGCCTGGGCCTATTGGGATTACTGGTACGTGGATGTTAAAGATATAGTGTGTATGCACTGTAAATAATGCAATGTAATGTAATGTTGGACTGCAGCTACTAACCCATACCTTCCTAAGGAAACAGAAAAAATAACCTCCAGGAATTCTTCCTGAAATATTACCAAAAATTATGAAAAACAGGAGATGTAAAAAAAGGACAGTATGATACATCCTACTGAGAATGCTCCTGTGCTGTTCACAACCCCACGTGTCAAACCATGCCAACAATTCCTGGATACAGTAGTGGCCACGGAGGGGGGGCCCACAGCGTGTGTTTGGTAATTGTGTCACCTGTGCTACATATTGTGAATAACTTTGGTTTAACTACCTGACTTATTACTCATATAAACCTATAGTTAAATGTAGGATACGGCTGCACAGCTCAGCGCAGCACTCCTACCAACTAGCTCCAAAACAAGATGCTGTATAGGTGTGTCACCAGGGCACTCCACCCCAGCTAATGAGCACAGGAACCAGCTGGGAAGGCAGGTTAAGGCGGGAGACCTTTGTCTTCTATAGCCCCAGCCCACAGTCCAGCATCCCTGGGGGAACTGGAACGAGGAATAGGCCAAACATTCGAACCATCTTGCTTCAAAGAATTTAAGAAACAGCCTTTTGATGTCTGTGTAGCACATATGAATATAAAGATAAGATCTGCTTCTCTTTTAACTGAGGGACCTCTCTAAGTCTGATTCCGGTCCTTCTTGTTCACAGCCGCCCAAATTGCTTTTCTTCTGCAGAGTTAAAGGATGGCAATGTGATCAGAAGTTACAACAAATCGGGTGTTATGTTGTTGTTGATTAATTACATCACTCAATACATCCTAATTTGTTTCAGTGGACCCTGCTGTGACCCCACACCAGCAAGACTTACAAAAAGACTGCACTAAAGTCAGTACATTTACACAGGTGTAAGCCAGCCTTAAACAAATGTATATCTCATTTAAGTAAACAAACAACAGGCCCAATCTGTCATCTACCTGAACTTATTAAAATAGAAATCTATACCAAATATTATTCACGTTAATCACCATGAGTCATACCCAGTGACCTCATTCTGATATTCCTTATTCTTCCACACATAAAACTTCTGCAGTGCAAAGAAAGCAGGATTAAGCCAAACAATTCCATGAACTCATTAGCCTCCCGCCACAAACACAAATCAGACACGCGTAAGAATAAAGAGCCAGTTTGGCAAGATACCATGATGCCAAGTCAGGTCAGTCAGGTTATAATAACTTTTAATTAACACTCTTCCAAGTTTCAGTGTTATTTATTTGCATGCCAGTGTCACTCAGAACAATATGATCCTCTTTCCTCCCTATGAAAACCTTTTAAAAAAATG
This sequence comes from Corapipo altera, assembly GCF_003945725.1. Classification (NCBI taxonomy): domain Eukaryota; kingdom Metazoa; phylum Chordata; class Aves; order Passeriformes; family Pipridae; genus Corapipo; species Corapipo altera. Next base: position 169,347 of record NW_020884884.1, read on the forward strand.
AAAGAAAAATTCGTAGCCTGATCTGTACAAAGAGAAATCCAATGACAAACAAAAATGACAGTTGAACTTGAAACTCCTTAATGAAAACATCTTTAGAAATGAGAAGACTAATATATGTCCACTGATCAAGAAAACAAAAGCATAAATCAGCACAGGTTGAATACCACTGAAGACATAATTTCTACATCTATTTTTGATTATGTTTATCCAAGCAGCAAAAATTCCCCATCTCTGAGGCTTTATATAGCCTTGCCTCTGAAAATGCTCCCTTTTGAAACATGGCTAGTGCTGTTCTGTGAGGATTACAAAGGCACAATGTAAAATTCAGCAGGTTGAGCATTCTAGAGGGTTTCATTAAAAAAAAATTCAATATTTTAATTATGTTCCAAAAATGCCCAAAGACTTGTTTCAAAAGTGAGGTCATGGAAGCAGTTGTTGACAATCTGAATCTGCCTCAACTTACTGTATTCAGATTATCTGTAGCTGAAAAAAATCAGATCAACTATCCATAGGGTTTGTTATAGACATTATTTACCATTTAAATTAATGTTTACAGTTATACATGTTATACAGGTAAAATGATAAAAACTATTAAAGGTGTTGAACGGCATAGCTAAAATTGTTATTCCTATGAAAAACTTCAGAACATATGTAAAGTAGCACACTCTTATTTTGCACATATTTGCCATATATTAACACTATTAATATTTTGCTAACAATATTGATAAAAATACTAACATTTAATAAATTATAAAAGTAGGATACATAGTAATATATTAGTTCTGCGTAGAAGACAAATTAAGGATGTTTTAGCATCAAATATCTCCTCAGATTTCAGTGAAGTCATAATATGTTGATACCAGATATTTTAAGGTATCTATATGGTCAAGCTTTTATAACAATGAAGTAGATACTCCTAAGTCTCTTCTCAGTGTTGAAATAATGCTATCAAAATATTGCTGAAGAAGGCATGCAAGTATCTGTTACGGGGTAAGTGACCTTACAAAATATAAAAATTAATATGAAAAATGAATGAGTTTAGCGAACAAAAAGGCATATTTCAGAGTTTCGTTGAAAAGAGAAAAAGTAAAAGAGATTGTGAGAATAATGAGAAACTGCTGGCAGTTTTGTATATTCAGAATGCTTACTGCATTTAATCAGTAAAGGTTATTAAGCTTTCATCTTGCTTTTTGTTCCTGTGCATGTATCATAACATTTTTATAATAATTTTAATAGTCTGCATATTTCTAAAGCAACAAAACTAATTGAGCAGCAGTGACTACCCTTTGCTATTTAATGAACTGAATATATTAGACACTAGCTAGGCCCAAGAGTCACAAGACACAAACCCTGAAGAATCAAGAGGATGGTGAGCCCTGGGAGCAGCTTTGGGATAAGAGGTCTAGACCCTCAGAGATCCCTGAAGGACATCCTAGGGTCCCTCCTGGCGACCTGCTGCTCTTCAAGTGATCTGTCAATATTGCCCTCAGCATCCTTTCCTGAATAGTTTCCTCCCACAGCTGAGTATTAGGAACCATCATGACCCTGAAGCTCATGATGACAGATCACCAAGAAGGGATGTGAAAGTATAGCTTCAGCTTGGCTTCTGAGCTGCAAGCAACTCATGAGCCATGGGTTGGCCTCCCAGTAACACGGGAGTAGGTGTTCCACTGCTGTAACTCACTGTGGCTGTCAGTGGCACATTGGCATCTTTCACCCAATATGTCAGTTTGCATTTTCAAATCTACAATTACAGTGGTAGAATTTAGGGCAGAAGTTACCTCTTTTAACTCAATTCACCTCTGAGTTAGTGATGTACTGTAATGTAGGTGGGTTAAGCTCCCCCAGTGTCACTGCAAGACAGTAGAAAGTGATAAATCCCATTCTATGATAAGTATCTGGGACTTTGTGGCACCTTTGTGGGTACTTCCACCTCTCCAGAGAAAGCCTAGAAAAATAACTTGGGCCAAGTGCTTAACTTAGAGATGTATAAAGTCAGGCTAGATTAATATCATGAACTATGTCTTTTAAAAACAAAGTTCTGTCAAGGTTTTCCTGCTAATACCGTTGTTGCTAATAAACAGCAAAGCAGATTTATCAAGCTACCTACTTTGCATTTGTGTCAATGCTCCTGGCAAAATGAAATTAGTTCTGTTCAGCTGTGTCTTTGGCACTGCACATCTTTGGCAGGGGGCTCCTAACAACACATGGGGATTCTTTTAGCTTCAGGGAGAGGAGTCTTTGTTTTTTAGGACAGAAAACTCGAGCTCATTTCAGGAAGCATTGTGAGGTTTTGAAGTGGCCACGGTGTGCAATATAATTAGTTACTTTGAGGTGACAGATTTGTTATAATTCGTAAAACTGGTTCCAACTGTGACAATGCAGTAAACAGTACTACCCAAAGAAGTGTCTACATGTGCACTGAAATATTTAAAAGATCAAGCCTTTGATCCTAATTTTACAAAACTCCCCTTTCCTCCTTCCAGCTGGAACTACTTCCCACCATGCCTCCCAGCTCTGACAGTATCCAGCAGGACACGCTCCTCTCTCACATGTGGCATTCTCAAGAAGTGCTATTAAATAGAAATTGCTTACAAAGAAAGTGTTACTATTTATAGAAAACTAGGAACTACCTAAAAAATTCTACAGATGTAATTGTATCTATTTTATCATCTTGTCCTGATAGATAAAAATAGGAATGACAATATCTAGGGTGTCCTTCCCATTAGTCAAACTATGGTGATGACTAACGCAGCCAAATCAATGTCAGTAAAGCCTACCTACCACATCATGATTCAGAAACTCTCTTGGCCCTCTTTTTAAGAGAGAAGCCACAAAAGTATAAAGGTTTAATCTGCATGTATTTGAAATTACTATATTATTTGTGAGGCAAAGATTCAAATAAGGTGTATTAGTTGCTCCAAACATGTCTCAGTAAAAACTATCTCTGCCTATATTCTTCAGATTGTACCGTCTTAGAAAAAAAAATACAAACAAACCCAAAATCAAACCCCCCAAGTATTATAAAAAATTTGGTGAATGTTACACTTTCAATCTGAGAAATCAGGTTGGTTTAGTACCAAAGGCCCAAATATATTAGTCAAAGACAAAAAAAAAAAAAAAAAAAAAGAAACTCTAAGGTACCAGGAGCCTTTGGCAAAGGATCTGAAGAAACTCTTCTGGAAATCATAATGTATAAAGGTCATTAGATCACATGGGTTTAACATCTTACTGCCTGCTGTTAGCCTCAGAAGAAACTTGTGTCTTGCATGACTGTCCTTCTGAAAGCTTGAGTGATCAGCCTTCAATACGGTGCAATGCTGTCATGACTCTGTTTCCCACTCCTGCATCTCAGGCCAGTCTAGTTCCGGAACAAAACTCTTTTTCCAGCATGCAGAAAAAGTATTTTTGGGCTGGATTATTGGTGATGTCTTAGGTTCTTTATTACAGTAGCTGTTTGAAACTTTATGAGGTCTTAAGCTGGAGAGCAAGTGCCAGAGCTGATGTACCAACAAACTGTTACAAATTAGATGAAGTGGTGAAGACCTTTTACTATATAAATGTACAGAGCCACACGAAGGAATCTTTTCTCTAATTTTGTGGCTCTTTATTACTGATGTTAATACTATGCACCGACAAAGATGGAGAGGCTGGTACATAAAGTTGTATTTTAAGGAAAGGTACAGTTGCAAAAAAAACCCTAGTGATTTCCCTTAAAATAAGGGGCACTGAAATAGTAGTGCAGTGACAATCTTGTGACACTAACCTTCAATCTCTTGCCCAAAGCAAATAAGGAGCTTCACTTGCTTTTTTAAACATGGACATGGAAAACCATATATTCCTGATTAAGAAGGGAAAAAAAATTACTAAGTAATCCCAGGGCTCCAAGGAGCTATTCACAAACTTAATGTTAAGATGTAATCTGGTGATTACGTAATAATTTCCCCTCTCTGCCCATTCCAGAGTGGATATGAGATACTACAGTCTACGTGCCTGGTCTTGAATGTTTAGTTCCAGGTGTGAGAGCTCATTGCAATATAACATTCCAGAGAAAACAGAAGTCATATCGAGAAAGGACTAATGTACATATTCTGGGAGAGACAGGTCCTAATTCAAAGGATAGGTAACAGAAGGTGTTGTGTTACCCCACTCAGGGTTAGGCTCTAGGATCTGTGTGGGAGTTGGCAGACACAATTAACAAGCCTGAAATAACAATTGCCTTGAGAGCCAGCAAGAAGGAAAAAGCAGGGGAGGGGCCCCCCAAGTAGGAAAAGTAAAATAACTGCAACAATAGAAGGATAAATCCAATCTCACCTAAAACCACCGATAACCCATCTGAGACCTGGACATGAAATCGACACACTAATATTGAGGAACACAGGCCACAGGAGACACTCTAAACAACGAGTTTGGAAAGCTTCATGGAAGAAAATCGGTGATAGGCTTTTCTGTGGAATACGTGCCAGCTCCTGCTGCACACAGTGGTCAGAAGAGGACTCCATAAAGAGTGAACATTTATGTCTATCAAGATGTGGAGGAAAAAAAGAAATGTCCAAGCACGCTGTTATTCTGTCCAGTGCAAGACCTTTGAAGCACTGACATGGTGGCCTACTGCCTTTCCAAATCCTGCCTACACATAACTTCCTAATAGACCTAAAAATGACTGATATATCACAGTATAGACAGACAGATTTTACAAACTGATATCTAGGATAGTCGCAGACAGATAAAGCGTGCATGCAAAGCAAGTCTGACACGTCAGATTCACAGCATATGCAATATTGTCGTGCTGTATATGCTCAGAGAAGTTGCACAGTAAGTACCAGTCTGGCATCACACTTCTTGCACATGTATGTTTTATCTGCCCATACAGGGAAGTTTGAGTTCTCCCGGTGTATGGTGTCCTGCACATCCAGAAAGACACCTATGGCAACAGAAATACAGGCAAAACCATGCAAAACCTGTATGCTCTTCTATGAGAAACTGCATTGTCCACATAATGACATGTATTAAACAGGACGTTCTGTACCACACGGGATTCTCAGCACTTTTGGACATTTATCTCTGTGACCACACCATGCTGTGATTGCCCAGGAGAGTGCAAAGGTCGACATTAGTGTATGTACATGAATTTGGTGGACAGAAGACACAGTGTGATTACCTAATATTTAATTAGGTTGCAACAATAGCACTACTGCCCTTATCCTTGCCATGTGAGCTCATCTACAAGGCAACATGATGATACTACTGAAGCTTTGGGACGTAGTATCAGTAACCCCTGAGACATGATAATACTGTTCCCCCCATACCACGAGGATTCTTCTAGGAATTGTGTTTATAATCACACCAAAATTAAAGTTGCAGGTCACTGATTTACCTTCTGCTCCAAACAGGGCTATCTTCAAAGCTAAACTAGGTTGCTTATCCAGCCTGGTTTTATCTTCATGGATGGAAAGTCCACAGCCATTCTGGGAAAGTGTTCCACTACTTGACCACTCTCACTTCGAACTTTTGTTTTCTTATACACAACTGAAATATCTCTGGGTGCAACTTCTCGCTTTTGTCTGTCGTCCTGTTGGTGCTCATCTCAGAGAGAAGCCTTGTGCCGTCTTCCCTATAATTCCCCCTGGGAAGGTGAACACTGTAATTAGATCCTGGTGTAGCCAAACCCACTTCCTCACACAGGACGTGCTCCAGGCCCAACCACCTTAGCAGCCTCCACTGACCTGGCTGCTGCTGGAAGAGCCCAAGCTGGACAGTGGGTATCCAATGTGGCCTCACAGTGCTGCACACAGGGCACATACCTGCTGGATATATCCATAATGCAGCCCTCTAGGTGTGATGGCCAGGCCCCTTTCTGCTGGGCTACTCCCAAGTCAGTTGGTTCTCAGTCTGTAATGTTCTACAAGGATAATCTGTCCCACATTCAGGACTTTGGACTTGGCTGTGTTGACCAACACAAGGCTCTCACTGGCCCACTCCTGCAGCTTGCCAAGGCTACTCTGAATGGCATCTGTGGCCTCCAGTACATCAACTGATCCCCCCAGCTTGCCATGGAGATGAGCTGAAAACTTGCTGAGGGTGCGTTCTGTCCCACCCACTGAGTGGTGAATATATCAAACAGGATTTGCTCCAGTATTGATCCCTAACCCGTCCCAACTGGGCATCAGTCAGACTTCAAACCAATGAGACACTACCCTTCAAGCCTGGTGGTACAGCCAGTTTTTCACATACATAGTCTGCCCACCCCATCCACATGTCCCCACTCACAAAGTTATTGAGGAAGCCTACCAAAAGCCTTAATAAAGACAAGCTTAAATGGCACACTCTGCTTTCCCCTTGATCACTAAGCCCAAAATCAGTGACATAGAGCCAGACACAATTGAACTTAAAGGTGTAACATTTTCCTTTTCTTCATTCATCTACAGTCTTCTAAACACCATGGCCTTTCAAATGACACAGTGGGTGAGCACACAGTAACATTGGCCAGCTCCCTCAACACTCATATGCAGGCCATCTGGTCCAGTGGACTTGCATATGCCCAGCTTGATAGAGTGGACTTTCTGTGAGTAGTCTCCTTCTCACCCTAAACCCTGAATAAGCCACAGAAGCTTGGGAGATGTAGAAAGCCCAAGCCCAGTAAAACCCAAGGTGGAGTCCTTCAGCCTTTTCCTTGACCTTTATGGGCAGTTCAATGACCCAATTCTGCAGCAGGCCCATATTTTCCCTTCTCTTCCTTTTGCTGCTGATTCACCTGTTGCAATTCCAGCCAACTTTTGTCTTTTCATATTCTACTCCTCTACTTAAGTATCGACCATCCTCTGCATGAAGTGATGGAATCTCAGACCAGTATAATTTGCTTATTATCTGTTGAATGCTTTCTAGAAATTCTTTTTAAGGAAGGTGGTTGTCTTTCATCCATATCTCATCTTTTGGAAGTTGCAAGCATATCCAGGTGCTTGTTCAAACATTTAATTAGCTGGTACTGCGGAAAATGCCATTGTTCTAAATTATTCTTTCTTCCTTTGTTCTTTGTTGTTAGTTGGTTTGTTTCCAGTAACCTCAAATTTGGTCCAGAAGCATAGGAAAAGGAAAAGTATACACACATCCACACCTGATAGGAGGGAATCAAATGATTAATTACCTTCATCATGCAGCTTTGACTGCTAAACCATCTCTCCAGGAGTTTCTCTAATATTTTGTAATATTTAAGCTCTGCTGAAGCAACCTCACGTGGTTATTATCAAATAACCCAAGCCCTTAATGAGAGTTCCTTCTTATTATTCAGAATCTGGACTTTCTGACCCATCCTCCTCTAAAGCAAAATGGAGAGGAAAAAAAAAAAGAGAGAGAGAAATTAGCCAAAGTTTTATTAGCTATAGTCAGGTCATAAATGATAAATTGAAGGGGTTTTTTTTCTTTTTTAACATTCCAAACCTGGAAAATGGAAGTGTTTCTTGCTGTTCAAGCATTTGTATTTAGTCTAGAATGTTCCAAGACACTTTTCTTACACTTAAAGATATCACTTGTTCAACATATTCTACATTGGTCACTTCACTGGTTGGTTTTGATAGGGAGTGATGGATCTCTTCAGTTTTCTAAACTGCCAAAATAATTAAGAAGTGTTTCTGCAACACTTTTCAATTAAAGATGTGGCTGTCTATAATAGGAAGTTCTTTGAATTACAATAATGTCAGAATTGTACACATTCTGAATAGTTATGTATTATGCCTCTACTTCAGTAACTTGGCTGATATTACAACTGTATGTAAGTTTGCCAAAATTTGTCTTTAAAATTCCTCTTCTGAGTGTTTTTAAGTGTGTCACCTATTACAGCTGAACTGCTGCATTTATTCTCTACTTTTGGGAAACTTTGAAGATGCTTGAATATGATGAATGCATACTTATGTTATTATAACAGAGTCATCTGTCAGAAGTGTATTTACCAGTTCATTTGTCTAATTGCTCAAAAAGCTGCACACTTATTTGGATTATTAAATCTGCCTTCTCTCATACGCGTGTGGAATAGAATCAGGATCCAAATCAGGGCTTAGCTGATGAAAGACTGATTATGGTGCCATTACCCCTTTCCTGAGTCTCTCTTTCCTTACTGCAGCACAGGGAGGAAAGTCTGCTAGCCACAGACCTATCTCTCAAGATCCTCTCCTGGTGACTAGGAAAAGCCTAAGAGAAGGAAAAGCTCTTCCCTATGACTAGGAAAGCCATAGGTGACAAAGGAGGACAGTAGCAGAAACTGCTCCAGGAACTTTACACACACATGGGCTAAGATCTGGCTGAGGCATGTTCTTCACACGTGGGATTCTGAATCATTCCCCTTCTACACCCTTCTGTCACCTGGGATCCGAAGAAACTTTCAGATGTCTCGTCCCAGCTCCCCCTGGCACAGGAGCCAGGGTCTGTACCATCCCAACAATACTGAGTTTCTTCCTCCAGCTCTTTGCGTTTGTGCTGGGATATCTCCTCCCAGAAGGAAGGAGAATATGTGTGTGAGGGGTGTGGGGGGGAGAACTTTCAATAAAATTAATATGTACCTCTAAAAGGTTATCTCTTTTAGGTTCTTTTCAGCCCCGAACACTACTCTTACTCCTTGAGAGTATTTAATTGAAATGCGAGAGGGAAACTGCAACCCTGTGAGACCCTTTTCTACCACAGCTGGGTATACAGAGCCACTTGCTCATATGACATTGTCCAGCTACAGGAAAGGGATTCTGCATTTCTTATATCACAGACATACTCTACACAGATTCATCAAGACAGACACTAGTGTGTGGGAGCAGCAGGGCACATGCAGGTAGCAAAAGCAGTGACTGACTAGGGAAGGCCAGGCTCTGCAGGCAGTGTGAGAGCAGTGTGGCAGGGCCAGCAGCTGGAGGGACAGTGGCACCAACTGGTACAGTAGGAAGGGGTTTCTACCTCCCCGTTCTGCCCTGAACACTGTGGTACAGGGCAGGAAAGGATGACGAGCAACTTTACCTTCCTGAAACCTAGTCTTGATCTTTAGAGTTCACTTTCGGGTGCCTTCACAGGGTCTGTGCTGCTCTCTGTAGTGTTCCTGTCATCTTTATCCAAACTTTTGAATTACAGATTCAGTGATGACATCTGGGAGGACCAATGAAGAACTCAGGAGTGCTGAAAAGATAAAGCAGTGGAGATGAGAGGATAAACAGCAGTGATGAAGTGGCTAAAACACAAGCATTGTCTTCTCCAGCAACAGTGGGTGAACTAAAGAAGACAAAATCAACATTTTCTTCTCCAGAAGACAAATATTGAATTTACACCTACAGCCAGACCTGGGCAGAGGTCAACAACAAAGCTCTTTCCAACCTCTCCCTCCAGTGTAAGAGCGCTTTGGCTGTTATCAGCCAAATACCTTCTAAGGCCTCTAAACAGGGCCAAGGTATCTACTTCAACTGGCCAGGCCTCCACGTGGTCTCATCTTCTCCTCTGGTTTCAATTCTTTCATGGATTTTGTCCCTTCACAGACTTCTCCACTGGTCTTGGGCCTGTGGTCTCCCTCAGTTAGAGCTCTCCAAATTTCCACTCGAAAGAAAGAGCTATTGTCCAAACTTTCTAGTTTAACCTAAGTTGGTGCTCCTAAAACCTCAGCTTCTAAAGGGGAAGATGATTAGATGTTAATCTCAGCTTTCATTGAGAAAAAAAAGTGTTGTTATTTCCCTTTGGGTTTTGGAGAAAAGCTTGAGCATACCAAAGATAAAAATTACAGGCTCTAAATCAAGTAACCTACAATGTATTATTTCAAGATGCTATTTTTAAAGATGAAGACTTCACTTGTCTCATGACTTTTGACCAGAGACTTGGCTCAGGTTTTGAGTTTGCCTTCCATCACACAGGAAGGACAGCAGGGAGACCTCAGAGCAAAGGACCCCAAAATTCCCAGTGTCTTCCAATAGCCTGTCCTGACAAATGTGCCCCAACTCTCAACATTCCTGAAAGATCTACAGCAAAACTGCCATTTCCCCCCTCTTTCCATGCCCGTGCACACAATGACTGGGACAGACAAGACCAGCAGCGGGTCTGAAATCCTCCAGTAACCAACCTGGGCAACACCAGGATGTGACTTCATTGAGCATTTCCCTCTCTTTTAAAAAATGCAAACACAGAATCATGAGTTGGAAGGGACCCTAAAAATCATCTAGCCCCAACCCTCTCTGCCATGGGCTGGGGCACCTCTCACTTGATCAGGCTGCTCAAGGCCTTACCCAACCTGTCTTTGAACACTTCCAGGGCTGGGGCATCCACAACCTCCCCGGGCAACCTGTGCCAGGGTTGCCCAGGTTGCCCAGGGAACCCTTAGGAACACCTTACCTAAATGTCCCCTCTTTCAATTTGTACCCATTTCTCCTCGTCCAAATTGCACCAGGAAATCACCCGCTGCCAGAAAGTGCCCGGTCACCTGCCCCGGCTGTGACACGGCCGGCCGGTCCCACCGGGACACGTCGGGGCGGTGGGCGCCCCCCGCGCCTCCTGCCCGCCCACCTTCGCACCTCTCCCGCCCCAGGGCCGCCGGGCGGGAGGACACGCCGGGCACACGCCCGGGACCCCCGGAACCCCCTCGGGCACGACGCCCACGGCCCCCACAGGCGCCGGGGGACCCCGGGCGGGCGGGCGGCCACCCGGGCGCTGCCGGCGGGGCGTCCCTGTGCCCCTCGGGAGCCGCCCCGCCACCGCCCCCCGGCAGCCGTGGGGCCGTGCCCACCGCGGCCCCGGGCGGCGGAAGTGTGTGTAGGGGGCAGTGCAGGAATTTCCTGTGACGTCCCGGCCCGGACTCCATTAGGTGCAGCTGGGCTGAGAGGAGACAAACCCGGCGGGCAGCGAGCGGAGCGGGCCGGGCGCCTGGGGCTGCCGGGCGGGGGCTCAGGGCAGCGGCGGCCGCCATCGCCAGAGGGAGCCCCGAGCGGGCGGCGGCGCTGCCTCCGGGACCCCCGGCGGGCGCAGGGCCCCGCTCCGCCTCCCCTCGCCCCCGCCGCCTCCCCCTCCTCGCCCCCCCGGCTTCCCACCACGGCCGCTCTCGGCGAGGAAACTCTGGCCTCCGCTTCCTCCTCCTCCGACTCGGACACCGGCGGAGCCTCCCCGCCCCCGCGGAAGAAAGCCCGGGCCTCCCCGGCGGCGGCGGTGGAGGGAGCAGGAGAGCCCGGGGCGTCCGCGGGCAGAGCAGGCCTCACCTCGTCCCAGTCCCCCTCGCTGCCCGCCGGGCTCGCCCCCACCGCCGCCCCGCTCAGAGGCAGCAGCAGCAGCGGCGGCATCGCCAGCAGCGCCATGCAGGCCAACGGGGCGGGAGGGGGCCAGCAGCAGCAGCAGCCGCCGCCGCAGGGCCCGGAGCTGGGCTGCCTGGGCGCCCAGAACGGCGAGGCCTCGGCGGGCACGGCCGCCGGCGACCAGCTGGCCCACGCCAACGGGCTGCTGCCCTCGGCCAACAGCGGCGGCCCCGGCGGCGGCAGCCCCGGCGGGCTCGGCGTCAACAACGGGGTGCCCGCCGCCGGGGGGCCCGGCCCGGCCGCCGCCGAGCTGGGGGGGAGCGGCGGCGGCGGCAGCGCCCTGAAGAAGAAGAAGCGGCTCTCGCAGTCCGACGAGGACGTGATCCGGCTGATCGGGCAGCACCTGCACGGGCTGGGGCTCAAGTAAGTGGCCGCGGTGGGCGAGAGACAGCGCGGCCGGAGCGGCGGGGGGAAGGCTCCTTCCGTCCTTCCTTCCTTGGCCGGGGCGTCCCGACCGACCGAAGGGTCCCCCCGGGGCCGGGGGAGTCCCGCACACACGCCCCCCGTCCCCCCCAGTGTTCGCGGGGAGTGTCCGGCGCGGGGTCCCCGCGAAGGATGGGCTGCCCAGAGCGGGGAGCAGAGGCGAAGGGAAGGAAAAGGGACCTCCGGAGCGGGGATTGGTGGCCAGAGCTGCCCTGTCGCAGCTTGGTAGTCCCCAAAGAGGGGAGAGCAGTGCCCGGGTGTGAGGCAGAGCCGTGGGGCAGGCCCGCTCCTGGAAAAAATGGAGCCGGAGATGTGTTTTCCAAGCCTGGGCCGGTGTCTTTGCGAAGGGGCAGGACGGGAGCTTTCCCTGCCAGGAATGGCAATATGGAAGTCGAGTTGCACACCGATAAGGGTAGATCAATACAAATGTGTCAGTGGGGGAGAAGTTATCTGGTAAACATAATGGAGCCCGCAGCTGGGCGTGGGGGGGGCGGCTTTTCGCAGATGAGCTCCAAGATTTGGCTTGTCAGCTCGCAGGAAGCGAGCACAAAGTAAACTGCCACTTAAAGAGGCTGTTTGGTCTCACTCTGAAAACCTTTGGCCCTGTAAATGGTGAAGGCCTCTGTAGATTTGTGCTGGACACGTGTTCTTGGTAATAATCTCACTTGTAAACAACAAACGAATATGTTGGCCCTTTCTTAAAATCAGAATAGGGAAAATAATTTCCCACTGGAGTAAGGGAAGTCTTAAGTATTTAATCACAACACTCACTTTGTGAGTAGAACTAAAGCTAGCATATCATAATTTTGGAAGGAGGCTAGAAAAGTCCTGTAAAGTGTTTATGTAGCTACCACAAAAGAAGTCTTCAAAACGCTGTGGAATGGGTCTGCTATAAAGAACTTATCATGTAAAATAAATTGCCTCTGACACAAGAGGCAAGTTTACAGCAGCAGACAACTCGTGACTATTCATAGACGACACCACAGTAAATAAGCTATTTTTAGTATAAAAGGGGGAGGGCTACAGGTTCATGAGTTTGTTTATTTTTTTTTAAGGAGCCAGTCTTTTAAGATGTAAGGAAGAAACAAAAATCAGGCCTGTGACAGATGTTGTAGCTCTCTGTGTTCTTTTACGGGGGGGAGGCAGGGAGGGGGCCAGGGATAGCAGCCAATAGCTAACAGCTTTCTAGTCTGTATCTTCCTTCATGAAGTTTATCTTCTGTGCAGGGATGGCTGTGGTGGCTGGTAAGTCACAGACTTCATGGTACTTCAGCGAAGCTTTCAAGCTCATTGACAACTTGCTTTAGGTAGAGGTAGCTGTTTACCTGTCTCAGACAAATGAGATCCTCTTTCTGAACAAGCATCTGAATCTGGTCATAGTATTCTTGTTTTCTTAAATTGACTTTAAAATATAGTAAACTGTTATCATAGCAGGCGGTGTATTTGTGAGGGTAAAACTGGTCGGGTTTTTTTACACTGTATCTCTCCTGCAGCCAGACTGTTGATCTCCTCATGCAAGAGTCAGGATGTCGTTTAGAACATCCTTCTGCTACCAAATTCCGCAATCATGTCATGGAAGGAGAATGGGATAAGGTAACGTAGGGCTTATAGGACTGTATTAACCACTGTTTAAATTTATAGTATCTGTGAGAGAATTCAAAATCCACCCTCCTTATATACTTTTTTTTTTCTTATGCCAATTTCTGCAGGCTGAGAACGACCTGAATGAACTTAAGGCCTTAGTGCATTCTCCGCATGCAATTGTGGTAAGAGGCACACTTGAACTCTTTCAGAGCTGTGTAGTTGAACTAATTGTAGTGGTGTAATCTCTCACTATGGAGTTGGTTGTCCATAGTTCTTGTTTTCTTTTTTTGTTTACTTTAAGCTACTTGCATGCTATCTCAAACGTCATACTAATCTGAACTTTTTTTTATTCTGTTTTAGAATGTGAGATAGGCAGCCCTATCTCACATCTTTTAGCCCTAGGCTAAAATCTAGTGTACTAAATGTTTAAACTCTGTTAAACATACCTAACTGATAAAATATAAATCCTGTCACTGTCCTAAAATAGGTCAGTTTCCGTAGAAACTGCCTATGTTGAATACTAATTTGAATACTTGAAATACTTCTCACAATCTCTGTGTTTATAGGGGGTAAGTTTTCTTGAGGGAAGAGAAGTTTAGAAATAAAATGCAGTAATACTAATGTGGAGTTGGCTTTGTAATAGCACATTACAAGAATATAGAGGCTGCTATAGACCATGAACAATACTGTTGCTTTTCCAGATGGCTTTTAAAGAGCAAATGCATTTGTATTGCTGTTTGGGATTTTATTTACAGCTTTTTCTCTTTGGCTGGCTTTTTTTTTCCTTTTTTAAAAAAGATAAATCTAGAAATAGAAGGTTGGTAGATCCTGTGACTTAACAATTACGATATGTGTTGTTATGGTCTCAGTTGCTTTGAGTGAAGTGTTTCTTGTTTTGATTTTTGTATCTCAAGATGAAAATCATTACTTGGCTCTTCAAACAGCTTGTTCTGTTGTGTTTAAACGTTTATTTTAATGAAATGAAGTTAGAACAGCTAAGGTCACTTAGGAAGAAAACAGTGGCAAGTCTTTTTGAAGTGTCTGTGACTGTAAACAATGAGGAATCAGCTGATGGCTGCTTAGTTCCACTTCTAGCTGATTCATTTGTTGTCAAGACAATTTCCTGTCTGGTGGGGGAGGGAGAGAAAGAGAGAACAGGAAGTGAAGTAGGAAAACAGATGTTTAACAAAACATCAGAGAGTACTTGACAGAAGTTTGCCCTCTTTTCTATTAATTCGGTCAAAGCTTAGCACCTCATAATTAGACCAGTACTTTCTCTCTTCTCAGACTTGAAGTAGTTTAGAATATTGCATGCAGCTTTCAATTGTTTGTGCAGACTGAAGTTATGAAGCTGCTGTGTGTGAATATGAATGGTCATTTGGAACAGATTTTCTCATGTTTCTGACATGTGAAGCTATGAAGTTTATCTGTAGTATTAGTGTTTTGCCTGTCTGTGAGTTGAGATTTAACTGAGTATCAGCACTGTACTTTTTGGATAACTGAATCTGAGGAAAAAGGATATGTTTTCCTTCTGTTGTTCTGGAGGGCTCTGAAAGTGTGCTCTTCTTTCATGTTGATGTCTAACTGCTTCCAGAAAACTTGATGCAATAAAAATACTTGGTTTAAACTGAACTTTACCTGAACTAAATATTAACTGTTTTTTTTTTTTAAAGTTGTTCTCCTTTATATAAACTTCATATAATTTAAAACAGATAACAGTTTTAAATATCTTACGTGTGTGTGTGTTAGTAAGACAGCATGACTTGCAAGGTTAAGTTGAGCTCGTGCACATTCCATTGTGTGCACTCTGTCTCTGCCTCCCTCCCTGTCCAGCTTTTTTGTGCATGGTTGAGGTTGGGGTGGGGATTAGTGTAATCAGCAGCTGGAAGACTAATGGAAGACCCTCAGGTTAAGGTAAGGAGGGATGCTTTGTGCTGTGTAGGTAATCCAAGTGCAGTCAAGTCAGAGCTAATGAAGGTGATAAATGTGTTGATCAGGGAAAGTCCAAGCAAGATGCTGCTGCAGGTAACTCTAAAATAGAAAATTAGATTTTGTGCTTCCTGACTCCTGACTTGTGACTCACACTGTATGACTAGATGTTTCAAAATGTGTGCATACAAGAAGAATGGGTGCCTGAAAGTTTAGATGACACAGAGTATTTAACAAAGTAGGGTGTGTGTTTTGTGGTTTGGTTTTGGTTTGTGGTTTGGTTGGCTTTTTTTTTCCCCTTATGGTTAATGTGACCTGGACAAAATGACCAGGATAAATAGCTGCTTTTGAAATGTCTGGTCAGTGAAGGGGATATGTGTGTATTTTAAAAATTCTACTCGTGTTTTGTTTTATTATTTCTGCAAAATGCTCTAAGTTCTACAGGTGGAAACACTAAACATGAAAGGGCTGATCTAAATTTTTAAACCTTTGATGCAGTGTGTTGATATGGGGGATGTGTGGTAGCACACAGGATAGTTTTCTGTTTGTATTTGTGTCAACACAACTGTGTGTTATTTAGTATGTGATTAGTCATGTTTACTTTTCCAGTATGTAAGATACAGATGTCGTGAGACAATCTGTAGGAAAACTTTAGTTGGATCAAGCATGATGTTTTTCCTTGAGTAATGCTTAGAAAATGTCAACTTCAAGCTAGCCTGAGGTTTTGCTTATTTTAGGGCTACTCAAGCATATTATGGCATCTATCTTGGGTAACTTACTGAACCTAGGAAGAAACCTGGAGATTATTCCTTTGCAGTCATCTAGAATATACTTTCAAATTGTCCTCTTTACTTGTTCTGGAGGTATACAGTCTGCAGGAGGCAATTTATATCAATATATAAATATTGAGCAAAGTGCTCCACCTACCTGTATGGTGTCCCTCTTGCTACAAGCGTTAAGGGCAGTTCCCTGTTGGAATTAATTACTCTTCATGTGGCACAACTTGGTATGGTTGAAGTCTCATTAAATTCCTTTCTATATTCTGTAGATCAGAATATTTTCTGCCCTTTACGTATCAAATCTTACATATAAGTTTTGGGCTGGCTTTAAGTGCTTTCATCAGTGTTTTAGAAGACTATTAAATGTAATAGACTACAGGATAATGAAAATTGAAGTCTTAGTTCTGCAGGCTGTAAGTAGATAGCTACTATGTTTGTTTTGAAACATCAGCTAATAATTTCAGCATTTCTTTTAGTTACCTGTTTAACTTCAAAGAACAGTTGTTTCAGCAATGTTTACTTAACTTACTTTGGACTCTTAGTATGGTAGTAAAACTGTGGTGGAGCTTGTTAAAATATGGAGGTCAGATGTGACACCAAAATCTAATCCTAAACTTAGGTTGTCATGCATTTTGATCATTAAACTTCTGAAGACACGCTACTGTAACCAGTGATCAAAATGGCCCCATTTCTTGACTGTGATAGTGTGTTTGTCCTGTTATCTTCCAGTTGTGTTTGCTGAGGTTTTCACCTTTGGTTACCTAGTGCTGGTGAATTGTGGTGCATGCCAGACTTCCTAGAATTTAAGATTCTGGAAGGGGTTTTCCTGCTAACAGTTAGGAAAATGAAGGAGTGCAGTACTACGTATTCCTATTAGTAATCAAAGGCTACATTTTGAAGAAAGCATCATGCTAATAGTACATAAATTAAAACAAACAAACACCGCCTCCCCTGTAAATCTGTTAACTCTGTCTTAGTTTTGCCCCAGGGTAATCAGAGTTCAACCTACACTTAAATACTATCTTGTCAAAACAACAGAGTAATGCACTTTATCCTCATCCTCTCTTAGATTTGAAATGCAGGATGAGGTGGTAATAACTGAGCAAAACCAGCCAGACTGCAGTGCTGAAACTGTTGTATGGACTCTTCCATGGATCCTTCAAGGTGAAGAGTCTTTTCTATAAGCTAAGCAATGGTGGTGTCTGAATAGTAAAGAATGTAATGGTGTTGATTTTCCATTGCAGACACTGAGATGATAATGGTATGATTTTGATTATGATAATCTTGATTCCCCTTCTCTGTAAGGCAGCTAGAGAATATGGAGAAAGAATAAGCTGCTCTTATGAATGCATTGCAGCAGATGAGTTTTATACTTGCTCTATTCCACTTAAATAGCGGAGTTTGTGCTTTTCAGAGTTGCAAATATTATAAACAGTTCTCTTTTCTTCTAGAAGAGGTTGTTTGGGCTCTGGAAGAGGTGATTTACTCAAAATGATCTCGGATATTGTGAGAAGGTGGTGTTGGGAAGAAATTAGCAATACTATTAGTAGGACATAAAGTAGTTGAGAGAAAATGAGGATAAAATTCAGTTGTTCGGTGAACTCTCTTCGTCAGTAAAGTCACTAGTTGCACAGAAATAAGAAGTAGGAGGCAGAGAGTGTCCTGATTTAAAAAATGACTGGAAATTTGGTGTCACTGGAGTGTGACTTCTGCCTTAAGGAAATTCATGCCATTGTTTGAGTATGCTGTAGGGCAAGTTTCGGAGCAGTTATCAAAATAACTTAGCATACCAATTTGACGTCCCTATCCACACTTTATTCCCTGCCTTTTACTACAAATAAATTACAATTTCAAACTGTTTATCTTTTATTCTAATTTACCATTATGGTAACAATAGATTCCTGCATGAAGTGTGTAGCACTGTGTTGTTCTGGAGGCCTTTATATTCCTGATATGCCGAAGTCACATATCACTGACCCTTTTTTTTTTTTTTTTTTTTTTAAACTATACTTTCTAACCCGAAACTGAAATGACACTTCTTTGGATAACTTGGCTACGGTATTCTGTGTGGTAGTAGTCCATGGAGTTGTTGAGACTGGTGTTATAAAATCTGTGTTTTGGTGTTTTCTGCTCTTTATACTTTTTCCTCTAACAAAATGAAATTAATGTGCTAAGTCCTCAAAGCAGAGAGGGAGAAAGAATAATTAGATGCAGATAAGGTAGGCTATCACATTTAATGGCAATATTATATAAATTTAATAACTATTATATGCAGTGAATGGAGAAGGAAGAGGTGGAGGGATTATAGTTTTTATTACAAACTGGAAATATCAGGCTGTTTTTTATCTGGTGTTGATCATCAGCGTGAGGTGACCAAGAGGAGTGAAATACAGTATGAGACTGCTACCTGAGCATCTCCAGGCATCCTAGTGAGCATGTGCACGGCTGGTAGAGGAAACTCTTATCCCTCCTGCTGCTGGTAGATAAGCAAACAGCGTGAGGTCTGCTGGCCTGCTGCATGGAGCCAACCACTGAGGTTGTAAATAATTGGGATATTTTTCTTTCGGTTTTTCACGTGTCAGAACATCAAAAAGTGTTGTCTCACCTGGAAAAACTGTGCGGTGATGGTCTAACAATTCCAAATTCAAATGAACTAAAGAGCTGGGTAGGGAGCGTAATATGGGTTTGGCTGTCACGTGCAGGACAGCAGAGCACTACAGACATGTTTGAACATAAATCATCTTTACTGTGACATGTTTTATTCTTCACAAAGCTGTGTGGTAAGTTAATAGCACTGTATGTGGAAACTTCCTTCTTTTGAAGAGCCGTGGAAACAAAAATGCTTTATGTTTTCACTTTGGATTTTACATCTAGTAAGCCTTAAACTTTCATGTGAGCTTTAACAGGACAGGAACATCTTAAACTTCCCAATTATCCCTCTGCTTAAGGAGGCAGGCAGTGTGTTTGAAACGAAGTAAACATTGACCAAATATGAGCATGAAAATAGTGAGGTGCCTGAGGTCTGATGAAAGCAAAGGAAACTGGTGATTGAACTGGTGGTGTGTTCATTAGAAAAGTGAATGTAATTTGCTACACATAATCTCCAAGCTGTTTGTCACCAATATGTCTAAGCACATACGTTTACCTCTTTAATGTGGTGAGTTTGTGGACCAGGAATGTTGTTTCTGTCTGATAATGGCTAGCAGTAAAGAACATGTGCAAACACAGGATAGTTGGTTTCATCGAGGGGAAAAAAACAAACTCTGTTTCTACTAAATTACTATTAGAAGTTTCTAGGACTTCTTTTTTTTCTTTTTAATATAGTAAATTAATACCTGATTTTCGTTTTTTTTAATCCACAGATATTTGTTGTTAGAGTAGCATGTTTGATTCTTTTCTTAAAAAAAGAAAACAACCAAAAACTGTGCAAAGTGAAAGGAACACTGTGAAATAACAGTGATTAAATTCAGAGAGGTGAAGTGATTGCTAAATATAGGAAACTGTATATTTTTTTTCTATAATCCTGAAAACACCACCCAAGGAAAACAACTTAAGGTAGAACTCCAAAACAAAACCTCAGGCAGTGTCAATTTGTTATTGCTATATGTTATGCAGCTATGCAAACAATCCTTGTCTGCTCCTATGTAAGCAGTGTGAGAACTTGTTGAGTTGGCCTGTTGTGTTCTGTGCTGTCATACAGTCTTAAATAGCTGATTTTGGGCACTTCCTTGAGTGAATCTTAGATTGGAGAGCCTATCTAATGCAAGGTTTGAAGAACGATGGCTAAAAAGAGCAAGTAAAAATGAGACAAGTTGTAGGGGGGATCTGAGGAATGAGATGAAAATATACTTAGAGCCCCATCAGTCAGGGAGGAAATTCATGGGTAACTTAATTTTTGCAATGTTGTTGAAAACCCAGCAAAAGAAATTGAGTAATGAAACATTACATAGAGCTGTATTTCTGAAGGGCATAGTAGAATGGTTTCTACTGTTCTGTTTAGGCTCAAACGTTTTCTGAAACTTCAGTCAACCTTTTTCCCCTGACTGCTGCTTTCTGTCATGTCAGAGGATGAAGTTTTTGCTGCTGCAGCAGAAGTACCTGGAATACCTGGAGGATGGCAAGGTCCTGGAGGCACTTCAGGTTCTACGCTGCGAACTGACGCCTCTGAAATATAATACAGAACGCATTCATGTCCTCAGTGGGTAAGTGTTGGGACTTTGAGAGCCTTTGCACTGAAGTTTTCTAAGGAGTTCTGTGGCTTTTGATAGCTGATGTTGTGAAGGCTCAAGCTGTGTTAAAGCTATTATCCTGTTGATTAATAAGCTGTAGTGAGATGTGATAAAATGCTGAGTAAAGAATGCTATTCAGTAGACAGTGTTCTGTTTCAGGTGCTTGAAAACAACCTGATGATTATTTACTTTTATACTACTAGAACCCAAATTAATACATACATATGTATGGTCATCCGATCTTGAGAATTGTTAGCCAGCTACCTTATAACTGAATTAAGTAGGTAAATATAATCTGGTTTGTTCTGAGATGAAAATAAGTTATTTCTACCTTCCCTAAAATCGCTTGTGTTTTGTTTTCTTTTTCTATGGCCAGTTTGTAGACGTTTTTTCTAAAGATGATGTGTTTTCCTCTGAAGTAGTTTCCTGCCCTTTTTCCTATTGATCTCAAGCTTAAGTCACCTGTTTTCAGATCAATAAGAATGTTATAATCTATATCATACTCAAAAGTGAAACGAATGATTCCAGAAAGACTTGGTCTGTTGGTGTGTGTGCGCTTTTTTTAAACAGGTACCTGATGTGTAGCCATGCAGATGACTTGCGTGCAAAAGCAGAGTGGGAAGGGAAAGGAACAGCTTCCAGATCTAAACTTTTGGACAAACTCCAGAGTAAGATGTTCTAGTGTTCAGCATTTCTTCTCACCTCTGTAAATCCCATATATCTTACGTATCTCAGGGAATTAACTTTACCTGTGTTTGCTGCTTGTTTGCTTTTCTGGTATTTCTTGGTTAATGGGGATGCCTTTAGGTGCCTTTACCCTTTGGTCTTCTGTACCTAACCTTTTGCTGTCTCTGATAAACTATTTGCTATAGAAACTCTTACTTCTTACCTCTGCTGCATGCAGTGATGGTATAACTTGGTGATTAAATGTGTGGTTCGGGGAGGGTGTGTGTGGGGGGGGGGGGGGGGGTGTTACAAATGCTTACTGTAGTGAGAGGTGAAAACTTAAGTGTGGCGTAAAACCACTAGTGATACTAGTATTGGTTGACAGTGGTCTCATACTTCACTATGAATTACAGTTTCTCCTCTCTCTTTCTTGTGGCTGTTGTAAATACTGTATATCAGAGTTGTAAACCCCATGGTATTCTTTGTTTTGATAGTGTTAATAGGTGATTCCTTATGCTGTCACTGTTGGTTTATAATTTTACTGATTTTTTTTTTTTTTTTAAATACTGAGTTAACTTATGTAAATGGTGCTTGTCAACCACAACAACATACTCTATAACTACAGATACCTTGCATACAGCTCTGCTTTCCAGGAGTTCATGCTTCTAATTCCAGGTGAACAGCTGTAAAGTTGACAAGCTGCGTACTTTATTTACTAAGGTCTTTTCCGAAAACACTCAAATCAGAGTATGCTCTTACTTGTAACTTGCTTTTGATAAGTCTTTTTTTTTTTTTAATGTGTTTGTTTTTTCTTCATGACTCCTCTAAAGCCTACCTACCCCCATCAGTGATGCTTCCTCCAAGGCGTTTACAGAACCTGCTCCGTCAGGCTGTGGAACTACAACGGGACCGGTGCCTATATCATAACACGAAACTAGATAGTAATCTAGATTCTGTCTCGCTGCTAATAGATCACGTTTGTAGTAGGTAAGAAACCCTCACGACTTTTAAGATGGGCAGCAGTATGTTTCCTTTGTCTTTTAAAGTAATCTGATTTGTACCTACTGTTAGCAGGAACACGAAAACTATTCTGAGCTGGTTTAACAGGATTTTACTGGGAAGAGACAGTTCTCATTAAAGGAGTGGTGGAGGTGGGGAGTAGAGAAGGGGTGTGTGAGACATTTTGGTACTTGGATATGGAATAGTGGGGTCAGACTAAAGCTTAAAAGTTTAATCAGATGAGTATGAATAGAAGATAGTACTAAGCTAATCCTTAGCCACTTGTTTCTTGTAATTTTGGACAGCCAGTCTATTTATGCATCAACATACGATTGCTGTGGTTTTTTACTGGAGAATCACTATGTTATTTATCCAGACTCTGTCTGTCTTCAAGATTACTGGAATGCAGAAAGCCTATAGAAGCATCCTTTTATAAACTCAGCTTTCAGCTGTAACTTTTGGTAGCGGACACAGGTGGTTTTAGACACAAAGGCTAAAGCAGAGGAGAAATGTGCAATAGATGTTTCCGATTTACATAATATAAAGAACTGTTTTCTCAGAATTGTGAAGCAGTAAGAATTGAATGTCTCTTACACCTTATTATTGGTTCTTTAGACTATGTAGATAATGGTTTTTTTGGTAACAAAATGGATGCTGCTTCTGAACCTTCAAAATGCCACACTGTAGGAGACATGAAGCAGGAAGATATTTGTTTTTAACAAATGGCTGACCTGAGCAGTTTTTCTTCATCCAGCAAAATTCTGCTAAGGACCTAAAAACTCAGTGTAGCTTTTATGGAAAACTGCTGTGCATGCTGCAATAAGGGGATAAAGGCCAGAACACCTAGAAAATGAGGTTGTACAGGATACTCTTGTATGTTTGCTCATGTAACAGGCTAACATGTGGGCTTACAGGGAAATGGTTTTCGTGTTAAGGTTGGCTCATCTGAGGAAGCTAATTAAGAACTGGTGAACTCAGCTGCTTTGACTTACATTCTTGTGTTTCTTGGAATCTCTTTTTAAAGATGCAGACTTCCATAGTACTTCACTGTAGGTTTTAAAATTATTATCTTTGGCACTTTGTGTATTCAAGTCACTTTTTTAGCTTGCAGTTTTGCTACAGTGCATTGTTTCAGCAGTTGTGTGTGTATGTGTGTGCAGACATTTGACTGTTGCCCATTTTAAGAGCCATAGGAAATGATCATATACTGATATTGTGGCTTCAGAAGTGAGTAATAAAATCAGACTAACAAACAGCGATTTAATTTTAGTCTTTAAACAAGTCCATAAATAGTATTGGGTGTTCTGTAGTGGGTTTGGTGTGATTAATCAAGCCCCAAAGAGCATTCAAGCTGACTGTGAAGAATGTGGTTTACTGAACTCAGACTAAGTAGAGCCGGATATAAAAGCTACTGCATGCAACAAATCTGGGCCTAAATTTTACCTATCTGAATCTATTTGCTGACATGAAAGTTTGGCCATAGTTTGGGATTTTGTTTGTGGTGGTTTTTGTTTTGTTTTTTTTTAAACCTGAAGTAGTACTTCTTAACTGGCATATTTGGTATATATGCATACCTAGATACTCACAATTACTGTAATTTAAAAAAGAAAAAAAAAAACCACCACCAACAAAAACCCCAACAAAAAAAATACCCAAAAGGTCCACTTGAAAATAAAGGCTTCCATTCTGTCCTCATCTCAACCTGTTGTTACCTACCTGTTGCAGGGTCTGAGTTCAGTGTGTGGTGTGCTGTACGTGCTGCCATGCTTGGGCATATTGAGGTGAGTTAGACAGTGGAAGCCAAATTTTGATGAAGCTGACAGAAGTAACTGTAGTCTAATAGCTTAGACAATTTAAGTCCTGTACTACTTAAATGATAGAACATTGACAGCTTTCCATTTTTTAGTTGGAACTAATCTGGTTTGGACTTATGCAGTATTTTGATTAAGCATGCTTGAATTGCACTAATAGGTAGAATGTTTAACTAAAACTTACTTTGTAAGAGTGGGAGATGAATGTGAGAAACTGCTGGGAGTGAAGGTGAAGGATTTCATCTTATTGTGCCTGAGATTTTGGTAATAGAAAACTGATGTTCTTGGGGATGGTAATTTTTGGGTTTGAGAGCCTTCAACCTTGTTGGTTATTCTGGGCTTTTCTTGTTTGGATGGTTTTTTGTTGATGAATAAATCTTTCATTGTATGTACAGGGATTAAAAAGGTAGCTGTTTGGTGCTTTACTTGTAATTTTGAACTTGTGTAATACAACAACAGATAACTTTATTAGATGCTTTATTTCAGTATGTTCAGCACAAAACACCTGAATGATGTTGTTCACAGAACATTTTGTAATGAAACACTTCAAAAAAGATAAAGAAAAACCTTTGAGCTACAATAATATCTAATTACCAAACCCAGAAACTGTTAGACGACTGGTTCTGGTTTCTTATTTCAAGATTGCTGCTATTTCCTTCTGCAGAAGGGTTATTTAATGTAGCTGTGCTGTCTTGGAAGTCAGGCTTGCTGAGTTGTATGTTCTACTAGTTAAGAGAACTTTTTGTGAGGGTGCTCTGATCCAACTGGGTTGTGAGCAGCATAATGCAGTATTGGGATGTGTCTCCAGCAGCTATTGTTGCCCTTTTTAGGAACCTAAAAGCCATCTGAAGATAGAAACTGTGTACTCCAATATTATAACTGCTTGCTTTTCATGTCTGCAAAACCTTGGCTGCTTTTCTTAAGCTTTAAAATGCAAGAGCTGTTGTTCCAAAGAGTACATTTTTAAAGTGAAATATGCTGAAAAGGCTTTCCTGGGACACAGTGTGGCCCTTGTACTTTGTTTGAGTTGCAGTTAAAGACTCGCCTTCTAGAGCAGGTTGTTGCCCTGAGTAAAAACATTAACTTATTATAATATGGCTAAATAATAATGAAACACTCTTCCTGTAGGTGCACATGTCTGTGTAAGGGCTTGCCTACTTCCATATATACTTCAAGGAAAACAAAGTCTTCTTTCATGGGTGGGGCTTTTTAAAACCTTGGGTTCAGTGTTCTTCCAGTGGCATCTAGACAGTTCCTGGTCAGCTTAAAGCAGGAGCAGAACACACTTGTGTTTCTCTATAAACAAGTAAGTAGACATACCCAAGGAGCAAACTGCAGATATAGATACATATATGTACATTTTGTTTATCCCCCTCTACCATAAGACAGGAAATGAGACTGTGTGGTTGTTCAGTGCTGCTCAATAGTCTTTAATCATGGACTAGGAAGCCTCTTCTAGTAAAAGAAAATTACCAAGAAGGTATAGACCTTATATTAAATAAACTTTTTCTAGCTTCAGGTAAGAAGTAATTTTTCAGGTGTCTGTCAACCTGGCTACCACCAAGCTGTATTTTTAAACACAAATGTGAAGGAAGTTTTCTGTTCAAATGACTGGGGGGGAATGTTTGTTTCATTTCCTTTGGTGTGGGGGAGCATGTGTTTTTGTTGAGGGGGGTTTTAAGCCAGTTTATCTCCAGTTATAATTACAACTTCACATTCAAGGAGGCTGACATTACATTAGTAGCATCCTGTCCCATTAGAGTTGTGTTGCCCTGTTCTACTGTGTGCTGTAAAAACTCAGCCTAAGACTAAACCACTTCAGGATTCCTGGAGTTCAAGAAGAAATGTCTGAGACTATTATTTAGTGCCTCTGCACAATGAGCTTGCAGTTATTGCAGTATTACTTACATCTGCTGTAAAAGCCTGTATTTATTTTTCTTAGCTCTGAAATTCTTAATAGAGAGCTTATAGGCAAGATGCAAATGAAATATGTCTCCAGTTTTTGCCTAACTTAATATTTTGACTGTTAGCTTTTTCTCAGTGTGTAACTAGAATATTAAATATTAGCTCTAGAGGAATGCTCTGACTCCTCTTCAGTAGTTTATCATGTAATATTTTGTTTGATAAACACAACATTTTACGAAATAATGTAGATTTTTGTGAGTTAAACTTTTCAAGCTCTGTGGTGTCTTGTTAGTTATGCTTAGATACCGTATATGGTACTCTGCAAAGAAAGTGAAAAATAGCACAAAGTGAAAAATAGCACAAAGTGAAGGCAAAGAAACATCTAACTTATTGTGAGGTAACATTCAAGAAGAAGAAAACTCTTACGGAAGAATCACTTCTAAAGAGTGGGCGAGATATAGCTAAGTGAGTTAGATCCCTACAAAGACCTCATGTGTAAATAAAACACTGCACCTAGGGTGTAAAGAGACTTGGACAGTATTTTCTGTACTGGTACCCTCCTAATGAGGTCAGTTTTATTCCAAGCTATATGAAAGCATAACAGTTTATGTGAGTGAGATAAGACTAGTTCCTCATTCTTAGTCTTGGTTGCAATCACTTGATGGCTACCAGATAAGCCACTTCATTCTGTACTTATTTGAAGCAGCTGTTAATAGAGGAATTTTCTGAGTTGTGTGGCCTTACATTTAAATAAGGTTTTTGGTTGGTTGGTTCTTTTTTTTTTTTTTACTAGCTTGACTTTCAAAAAAATGTCTTGCTGCTTTCTTACTAATCTGCAAATTCATACCTTTCTTTTTGCAGGAAACAGTTCCCATGCTATACACAGCAGATACTAACGGAGCACTGTAATGAAGTGTGGTTCTGTAAATTCTCCAACGATGGCACTAAATTAGCAACAGGATCTAAGGACACAACTGTTATTATATGGCAGGTTGATCCAGTAAGTGTGCCAAGTGTTGTTAAAATGTTTGTGACTTGTCTTTCCCCTCCCTCTCAGCTTTCTCTTGCTAGGATGAAACCATAGGACATTGGTAGGACAGGCTAACAGGTACCTGTAACCCCTTTGACTAGGGTATTTCTCTGGGATGTAAAAGTCTGAAGGTCCTGATCGGTGTAAATTAGTGAAGGAGGACACTTGTAAAGCTGATGGTGAGTGTTAGGCTTGAACTGTTGGCAGCTTTGGGGCAGGAACTTTGTGTACTCCTAATTGGTACCACGAGGCAGAGCCTGCTATTGCCCTCCAGGGAAGATTCTCAGCTTGAAGGCCTCGAGAAGCACTGGGTGAGAGTGGAAGGAGCGTGGCAGTGAGGAACCTTTCTTCTAAATCACCCTTACTGAGAGTACTTCTCAGGTTTTTTATGTGACTAACTCCTTTCTGTTATCTTGCTGCTACTAGTACACTTGGATTTAAATACTCTATTGACTTCACCATTTACTACTTTATCCCTGAGTAATAAAATGGTATGTGCTAAACTAAAAGTTGTATCAGTATAGCACAATTGAAAACTGAATGAACTTGAACATATGCACACAACATTTGAAGTTGCTAATTTTTGTAAAACACTATCAGAAATGAGGTTCTTACAGTTTTTTAACAACACAACTGTACCTGGTATGTGAAATGGAAGATGAAAGGTTTTTCAGATCCATGCTGATTTTCAGTAGGATTTGAGAGCTGAACTTAATTATTTTCTTCCATTTCAGGTTAGGAAGCCATACAGCCTGAGTCCTTTTTGGTACTAAAATGATGGAAGGACTTAAAACCCTCTCTCATGTGCATAGTTGATGTGTAGCCTGTGGACTAACAGCAGTGCCATGGTTTTTTCAGGCATAAGAATTGCTGTGATTTGTGTGTTACTGGGGCCAGCGTGTGCTGGGCCAAGAGCTGCATATCAACAAAGCTGACTTCTGTTATTTAGTTTGGAAATATCAGTATTTTGTTTGGTTTTGTTTTTTTTAACGAACAGTAATTCTAAGGAAATTAATGATCAAGTGTTTTTTGCTGTTAACTTATCAGTTGGTTGTAGACACCCATCTTCCTTTTATATTGATGGGTTTTAATACCAAACATCTTGCTTAGCACATCTTACAGTTAATTGTTAGCTGATATCTGGTTAATAAAAGCAAACAAATATTTTGTGAGTGTTTTAGGCTAACCTGTTTGAACAAGGGTTGCTAAAGAAACAAATCTCTTAATGAAACCCTTTCAAGTAGGTGGATGTCTAAATAACACTAGGCCATATAACTCAAAGTATTAATTTTCATATTTGCCAGAGCACTCTTCTCACATTTCCTGTAGCAGTTGAGAATGTCTTTTGAACTGTAAGTTTAATCAGGTTTTCAAGGCTTTAGGTATTTAGATTTATTCTAACCTGCATATATAAACTACATGGAAACATCTATTCAACACTGTCTGGGTGAGTGATGGGAGAAGACTGTTTTAAATGAACAGTATTTGTTTTTCCACACACATCATGTGTGTAAGAGTCCTTCATTTCTCCCTTTCTTTTTTTCATCACCCTTCTTGAAGTGTAATGACACTGCTTCAGTGTGTTCATTTCATACCATGAATTTCTTATTTCTTTTCTTAGTTTAGACATGTAGGTGCGTCCATCTTAACCCATGTCTCTGTTTTCATTTTCATTTGTTAATTTCAAAGTTCTTACTCAGACTCAACAGCATTAAATAATGTCTTGAGTGAACTTGGTTTGTGCGTCGATGCATTATTTGACTGTTACACAGTGTGGCAGAACCTTTAGAGCACACAGAGTAACTACACTTGGTGTATCACCTTTCCTACCTTGCATCTCTCTTTCTTAGAGTTCTCCTTTAACTTGCTCCTTACAAAAATCTCCTGCGCTTTCTGAAAACTGTTGACAGGCTTTTGGCTTTTCAGCCAAGGAGCTCAACTGCAGACTTAAGCTGATGCTTGAATAGTTGTTTCTACATAACAAAAAATTTGGATAATGTAAGGGATAGAACTCCTGAGATTTCTTTAGGTGGTGGGTGGGAAGTGGATTAACTACATTTGGGAAAGTTTGCCTGAAATTCCGCTGACTGTTGTTTTAGAGCAAAACATGGTATAGCAGTTTTGCTGTATTTGGAGAGAAGTATGAGAGCAGTATGGAAGATAGTAACAGCTACAGAGTTCTGTCCTTAGAAGAGGAATATCTTATATGTCTTGCTCCTAATGAGTTTCAAGTATGCTGAAGGGACTGGCTACTGTAATTCTGTTCTAAGAAGAAATGCATTAGTTGCAGACAAGCTCCAGGATGTGAGATGATGTCACATATGATTCAGTTTCCTTGCAGATCCTTTTGGCTACAGACACAGCTGTGTCTAATGCAGTCCAGGAGTAATGATTAGAATGGAAAGGGGGTCTTGAGGAGGTCCACTCATTTGCCCCTCTTTCTCTGTACTCTGAAGATTATTCTTATCTCACTTTCTTTTGAGGAATTTGCTTTTTCTCATCAGCAGAACCCTCAAAGCTGCAGGCTGGCTGAGAGTCACCAAATCCTTTGCAGCTGATCCCACAAAACAGTCCTTCAGGTCACTTTTCTTCTGTTCTTTCTCTTTAGAATCAAGAGGTGCTCTGTTGATTAATGCTGAAACAAAAGAAACAGAAGGAACAATTAGAGAAATCAAGTTAGATTTGCAAATGAGTCACTCTTTTTGAAAAAAAATTTGGAGATATAAGCATCTGCCATGCAGAGAAAAACCACGGGAGAGGGAGAACAATTTTGATTTCCCTTTTCCAAGAGGCTTCACAAAAATTTCAGCAGTTAACAAGCTCTGTTCTGCTTTCTGTATATGCATGTTGTTGTCAGGAGTCAGTGCTAATACTGTATTGAAGCATGTTTCTGTATTTAGAAAGCCAATGTGTGGTTGTTTCACAGTATCTCACTGTACTATTTATCTTTATAAGCTTCTTGAAAGTCAAGTTCCTCTGACAAGGCAGCAGTAAAACAGTTGTAATATAAAGATGATACAAGATGATGCATGTGCCAAGTATGCTTCATTCACTAAATCTGGCAGAAGGCAGCTTGCTGTAGGCAACATTTTAAGAACACCTCTCAAGGAAGTTTATAAAAATATCTTTCTGTAAAACTTCTTCCTTGAGCAGCACACACAAGATACGCTCAAGTTTCTAAAAATATTGGCACTTCAAGGTTTTCCCTTGTCAGCCTACGTGAAGGTTTTGGTTCTGTTTAACTGTACCAGGCTTCCAACATGCCTTTTAAGCAAGTAACTTAATTCTGTAAAATATAGATAATATTACTTTCATATTCCAGTAGATGCAGAAAGACTTGACACTACAGAAATCTTAAGTACTAAAGCAAGCGTAATGTAATGTAAAACTTTGTACACAGTGGTATTTTGTGAGGTTTGCATTTAGAATCACAGAAGATTAGAACAAAAATACCTACAAGTGTTCTTGTTTTGCACTTAGAAGCTTTCATTTCCTGGCCCTACTCTGTAAACTGGCAGTTGCTCTTCCAGTAGGAACCTATTCATGTCTCACAGGTGACAAGTTGCTTAAAGTAAACTTGCTGTGCTGTGCTTGGACACACTGGATATGTGAAATCTAGTAGGAGTTCATTTGCATTGTCTCAATAGTCTCTCTCTTGTTCCAGGATACTCACCAGCTAAAACTACCTAAGACATTAGAAGGTCATGCGTATGGGGTCTCTTACATTGCTTGGAGTCCAGATGACAACTACCTTGTTGCCTGTGGCCCAGATGATTGTTCTGAGCTTTGGCTCTGGAATGTAGAAGTAAGTGGTGACTAAGAGTGAAAAATAAAAACGTTGTGGTCAGCCTGCTGCTTTTGTTTCAATATCTGAATGCTTCAGGTGTGAAAGAAGTAACTGCTACAAACTTGTGCGAAGGTGTTGAGTGTAAAGAAGAGATGCTGATCTCCCTGCCCCCCTTTTAATTTGAAAAAATAATTATGGCAGCCTACAAATTTTGTACTCAGTTTGTACAGAGCTGAAATTAGAGTTCAAGTCTAAGTGCTTGGGATTATGCAGCAATTCTGGTGTATCTAGTTATGGATCTTTTTTGAGAAGGGATGGCATAAATGCATAGAACCTTAAAGAGGTTTTGAAGAGAGGGACAGCAAATTAATCAAGAGAAGTAGAGGGCAGAAATATCATTGAAAGGAAGCAATTGCTCATTGATGATTTTAACAAGCAGCAAAAGTAAGATAGAAGCTGATGTTGGTGATGTTAGTAAAAGATCCACAGAGGCTTAAATTTATGATTTCAGAACTTTGTCTTTCAGTCAGACACTAGGGCATTTTGCCATTTCCTTCATGAATTTGCAAATCACTTTTTGCTGTTGAATTTTATGGGCACTTGAGTTGATATAAAAGCTTCCCTTAACTCAGTTGTGAGCTGTATAGTCTTTCTTGTGCTGTCTTGGACTCTGAACTAATTCAGTTTCCTAAAACAAAAATGTTCCCTTTTTTCACCCTTGGAACACTTTTCTTCTGTTTAATTGACTAAATTGGCTCAGTGAAAAGCACTAGAGCTGGCACAAGGGAATAGAGAGAAGCCCTTACTGTTCTGACAATGGTAAGCCACTCATTGGTGTTCTGTCTTGTGAAACGGTAGCATTATACACTAGGGATGAAAGCTGAATTTTGGCCTGGAGAGCTTCAGCTGGGGGAGGAAAACATTCTAAATACTGATACTCCTAGCTTCTTACAGAAATGTATTTTGTCATCTGTCTTTTCCTCCTGTAGTCTCCTCTCTTTCAGTGTGTGTTTGTTTTTTTCATTTGATAGTGCTTCTCTTGCTCTTGACT
Organism: Corapipo altera; assembly: GCF_003945725.1. Taxonomy (NCBI): domain Eukaryota; kingdom Metazoa; phylum Chordata; class Aves; order Passeriformes; family Pipridae; genus Corapipo; species Corapipo altera. The sequence goes on from NW_020884884.1 coordinate 200,836, forward strand.
TGTTCTTGTAACTTCTTTTCATTCCACGCTCATAATATTTCAGTTTTCTGATACACCATCTCTTTTGATTTGAGGGACAAAAGAAACTGTCCCAAATAAAGTCCAAAATCACTGGAGATGCTAAAGTAGTACTGCCTTCTTACTGCATTATTGATGGGTTAGTATTGCTTTTTAATAAACATGAAGTACATGCACTACCAAACACTACACGTGTCAGATAAAATTATCAGTGCCATTTTGGGAAAGGGTTCTGGTATAAGGCCTTGCTGCCTTTATTTTACAGACTGGGGAGCTGAAGACAAAGATGAGCCAGTCTCATGAAGACAGTTTAACAAGCGTGGCCTGGAATCCTGATGGGAAGCGTTTTGTAACGGGAGGTCAGCGTGGACAGTTCTATCAGTGTGTAAGTTCTCTGCCTCTGTCCCATTGAAAACAAAGCAAGAAATTAAATTTTGGCCTAATCTGAGGTTCGTGGGTTTTTTGGGTTTTTCATGTGTGTGTACACTAAAGCTTCCAATCCTTTGTAATTGAAAGAAGCAATGCGTTAATGCAAGTATTTCAGCAGCACTTCTGTGTGTAGCAGTTCGAAGGGTTTGAGCATCTTTGGTCTGCCTAAAGGAGGATTTGTGGTGTGGGAATTTTTTCTTAGCTTCTCTAGAAAATACACTAACAAAAAGTAGTGCCTTTGTCCACAAATGTTATTTATTCCATAGAATTTTGACTACATCTTTCTTAGTTTTTGCATGCTGTCTTTGCTCGTGTAAACAGAAGTTTGAAATTCTCATTATCTGAGTAGTGTTGATTTTGGATGGTGGTCCATAGTCACCCTGTTCTTGATTATTTGCCATCTGACTTGGTGCCTGGAATAATAGTGCAGTATGTAAACCTCACTCACTGCAAAGGTCAGCTCAGTGATGTGGTGTAGATGGCACATGTCATGCACGAGAAAATAAGTGACAAAAGGGATTCTCAGCTCTCCAGGGCAGATTCCTACAAAAGCCCTCAGTTATGACAACCAAGTCCTCCCTTTTAAAGGGTAAGATTGCTTTCTGTAGCAATTTTCTGAACAGAAGGTGAAAAAGATATGTGTCACAACTCCTCAGAGATCTGAGACTAATGGTTCATTTTTTTTCCCTGTTTGTCTTTTTTTTTTTTTTCTTCTTTTGATCAGGATTTAGATGGTAATCTCCTTGACTCCTGGGAAGGGGTGAGAGTACAATGTCTTTGGTGCTTGAGTGATGGGAAAACTGTTCTAGCATCGGACACACACCAGCGAATTCGGGGTTATAACTTTGAGGATCTCACAGACAGGAACATGTAACTACTACTTCTTTCTTTGGTTTTGAATTCCTGCTTCTTAGTGTCAGAAGAAGGTTGAGGAAGGATTTGGGGGGCAGGATGGGAAACAAATGATTAAAATGCTCTCAGTATTAAAAGAAAACAAGAATAGCACGGGACAAGAACTAGTGAGTAAGTTCCAGCAGGCAGCATTAGATCAAGTATTAGAAATAACTTCCTAAGCACTTGAGTGGATGTGTTGACATTTCTGTCATCAAGAGTTGTAGGCCTCTCAATTCCTGGCATATTTTAGAGGATCCTGCCTTGAATTTAGGAGTTGAAGTCTGAAGTCTCTTGGTCTTGGGATTTACCATAAATATAAGCAAGCTATTGCAGACCTGGCTTGTACTGATGTATAAAGATATACCTAATTTTGAATTCAGAATTATTTTTTCCTGATAATATTGCAGATACAGGACATGCCTTTTACCTTGGTGTTGCATCATTATCTGGTTATCTTGACACTTGTGTCCTATCATTTCAGAGTACAAGAAGATCACCCTATTATGTCGTTTACTATTTCAAAAAATGGCCGTTTAGCTTTGTTAAATGTAGCAACTCAGGTGAGTTGGTGATGTTAAATAGAAATGCAAATAAATCTTGCAAATGCTTCATGTTCTTAAATATTTTGATGTGAGTTGGGATATTTGGTATTAATCAGTTGTATATCATGTAATATGAAGGCCTTAATATTCATAGGTAAGAGCATGGAATTTTCTGAAAATAAGCTAATCTTATTCTTGAGACTGAATTTTTTTTTTTTTGACTGATTTATACTCAAGAGTTTCCTATTGTGAAATATGTACTGCTAAATGTTATTTAACTGGCTTTTGCATCAGAAGGCCAGGTACAGCAAGAAATGTGGCAGGTGAAAAAGTCTAGGGGCATGAGAATTAGATTTTATATATCTGATTCTGCTTTTGGAACCTTGGCTAAGAATAGGAGCTTTCAGAATGGAAGGGAGGAAAGGCTGAAAGTTTAGTTTAGTATTTTGATACATCTTTACTCTCTTTATCTAGTAACAGTACTGAGGTTGGCTCTGAAGTGTAGTGTACTTTCATGTTTAATTTTTTTCTCATAGTTCAAAAAAATGCCATTAATAGTGTTTATGATGAAATTCCTTATATTTATTATTTCCAGGGAGTTCACTTGTGGGACTTACAAGACAGAGTTTTAGTGAGGAAGTATCAAGGTGTTACACAAGGATTCTACACAATTCACTCGTGTTTCGGAGGTCATAATGAAGATTTCATCGCGAGTGGTAGTGAAGGTAACACCATTCTCCCTTGTACAGAAAACTGGAACACTATCCTTCCTATACCTTAATTTTGTTGGTAATAGTTGCTAACAACATTATAAAAGCAAGCAAACTGGTTCATGAAATAAATTTGAGATGTGCTGAGATTGAGGCATACTTCAAGAAGTAATTGTGGGCTAATCTTCTGAGAGGACGGTACTAGTAGAAAGCATTAATGACTCAATTTTGTGTTGCTCCTCTAAAGCAAAAGCATCTGCACAGTTTTAATTAAAAGTGGGTGAGGTGTTCTTGAGGATTTTTCTTTTTGTGGTGTGATATTTAGACTTATGGTTTGAACAAAAAGTACTCCTGGGGAATAACAGCTTCATTTGCCTGTCGAAGATACAGGTGTGGTGAGGTTATTTTAATTTCAGTAGTCATTCTAATTGCAGACAGTAGTCTCAAAATAAGCAGTTGTTGATGTAGTCTGGTGGGGTTTCTTGGTGATCAAAGGCTTTGTGGTATGTTTTTATTCAACTATCTGTGGCAAGAGCAGAAATTTGTTAAAGGTTTATATCTCGAATTGGTTCAGTTCTGTCACTATAGTGCAATCACCTGCCATGTAGGTCACTTAAAATTCAAGCTTATGCAGGACTAAGAATTACTCTTGGAATATGTCAGCAATCACTGTGAGTGCTGTGTAACTTTAAGATGTTAGGAAACACTACTATTCTTTTTGGGAAATATGTCTAAAATAAAACCAGGTTTCACCCTCTGACCATATCCTGTGGAATATGACTGAAGGACAGCACCTCCAGTCTTCTAGTCCAGTGTGAACCTCTTCTGATGGGTGAACAAGCTTCTTGGTTTGAGACCCAAGTATCCAGAAGTTCAGGATTTGTTTAGCCATAACTATGTGTAGGTATAGATACTGTAGTGCACCAGTCCTTTTTTTCCCCATTTATTTACTCTTTATTACCTTCTTTGTCTAAAAACTACCGAGCAGTAGTTGAAACTGATGGTACTTTATCTACTTAGACTTGAACTCTTTCAAGCTGTTGCCTCTTTGTACTGAAGTTGCAAATGGGGCTACTGAGAAAGTCCTGTTTTAAAAAATAAGCAAACAAACAAAAAAATAACAGATCACATTGTCATAGTCTCTTTTAAAGTAATTGATTACATCTTAAAGCATATTGTCAGCTAGGTAGGGTTTTTTTTCACCATTGCATCAATAGGAAGAAAATAGAGGTCTCTAAGAGGGGGATTAACTGCTGCCTTAATGTAGCTAACTTGTTTTTTCCAAACCAAAATACTGGTGTGTGTTTAGGCTTTGATTTTCCCAGGCAGCAGAGACTTGTGTGTCCTTACACTTGTCTGTGTAAGCAGAGTGTGACTTGCGTTTTTGGTGTCGGTTGCATGGATATGTAGTCTCTTGCAATGGTTAAGTGGAGTGTAAACACAACCAGAACATTTGTGTTGATATGAGTACATGTAAAGGTGGTACACTGAAGTGAGCTGGCTCAGCAGAAGACAGTTGTTACCACATGGTTCCATGATGCTTTTCTAGCAGGTAGGTCAGAGAGCAAGTTTATTTTAAAAGGGGTTGGGAGGAACAGAGGAAGATAGGTTTGTTTGCGAACAGCCTTCAGAGTGACATCTACATTAAAGCCTTTCAAACAGATTAAAATACTTCCACTTGATATGCTAGACGTGGATACCAGGCTTTTGTGTAATACTTGCAATACATACTTGTTCAGTTTGTGCAGCTCTGCTTGGAATATTCCACAGACATTACTAGACAGGTAAACCCACAGCCTTGTTACAGGATGCTAGTCTACAGCTGGGAGACGCTCCCACCCTCAATTTATTCTGACCTGTGGCTGGCTATAAAGCCAAATAACACTTCTCTAGAAATTGCAATAGAGTGTCTAACCAGTTTGCTATTCTATTTCAGGGATGTTGCTAGAAGTAATTTAAAACTTCCCATCACAAAATAAGATCTGTAGGGTTGTTTATTGCACCTGCTTTAATATGTGCAAACTGATATCTCTAAATACCACACAATAATTGTTAAAGACAGTAATAGCTCACAGTTTGAGCCATTAAGTTTTGCCCTCCCTCATTTGCTTGGTTTGCACTTTCACTGAAGTGTTGCAGGTCTTTAGTATTAAGATATTTTTCATAAACTATAGAACTGTGATCTTATCTAGGAGTCATTAACAGGAGGTGATTATAAGGAGGTCTTAGTACTCATGACTTTATAATACCTTTACTAATCTGTAAATACAATTATTTGAGGGGAGAAAAAAATCTACAAATCTTCCTTTTGAATAAGATTACGACTCCAAGATTAGCTTGGTTTCTGTCTTTAGCCGTGTATTCTCTTATTTGCATTGTAAAACATTGTAGTCAGATGTTTTTCTTCGAATACCTAGTATAGTAGACTTGCAGGTGTTAATGGAAGAGCTTGACCTGTATTCTTTTGATCGCTTTTAGAATAAAAATTTTGTTAGTGCTATTGCACACTTGGGACATGGGTTTTAGACACAGGTTTTGCAACGTTAACGAGAGCCGAGTTGCTGAGAGCTCGTGTGGAAGTGCTCTTTGATACACCAAATCAGCCTGTGCAGGACAGTGTTTCTCAGCCTTCTTTAAATGTGTGTTTTGTGTAGATCACAAAGTGTATATCTGGCACAAGCGTAGCGAGCTGCCGATTGCGGAGCTGACAGGGCACACGCGTACAGTCAATTGTGTGAGCTGGAACCCGCAGATTCCATCCATGATGGCCAGCGCCTCCGACGATGGCACTGTTAGAATATGGGGACCAGCGCCTTTCGTAGACAACCAGGATATTGAAGGTAAAAACCTGTGTGCTTACTAAAAAAGAAGTTACTGGGGTTTTTGTTCGGTGTGGTTTTTTGGAAGTTTGTTTTTGCTTTTGTTTTTTTTTTATAGAAAACTGTGGTGTCATTATATTAACTTATTTATGTAGACATCTTAAAAATCTTGCCTCCAGTGCTTAAGGTAATAACATAAAATGTTATTAAAATTTAAATAATGCATTCTAATCACACTGCAAGTTGAATAATGGTATTACAGTGCTTACAAAAGGAATCTCCAAAGTCTGGAGAGAGTATGAAGTTTTCTCCAGGAATATCTCTAGAAAACTGAACCTTTACTAAACCATCAGCAATTACATGTGTCCAGGGGAGAGAGACAACGCTCGTTTTTGTGCTGCCAAAATGTGCATGTGTTCCCAGCCCTTCTTGCCTCCCCCAGGACTGTTAATGAGATGACTGCTGGGGAGCTGTTTTGCAGTTCATATACATCTCTCATTTCTTATACTACAAGGTTGAATATGTATTTGCAGTGGATATTAAAAAGAAGTACAGTATGTCCTATTGCCACAGGACCTAATGAATACTGGGTGTGGATACAAGTTCAAGAGGAACCTGGGCAGAGTAATCAAGAAGAAATCAATTTAGTGCTACTAGAGAAGTAAACCCCTCTAGTGCAGAATGTCCCCTAGGTAAAAATGGCTGAAAATTGGAAGGATATTAGGAGGAAGAATTACCTCCTCTCCCTACACACTTGTGCTTTCTGACACATCTGCTTCCAGTCTTGAACTATGTGGACCAGTTTGGCTAATCTGTTTGTAACACCTGGAATGTACCCTCAGAGCCTGTTCTCCAGCTGGTTTACTCATGGTTTTGTTGTTTGGTTTTCTCTAGTTAGTGGCTTGCTCACTCTTTCTTAGTTCCTACAGAAAATGAACTAATAAGTGCCATGAATACCAAAACAACAGAAAATAGATTTCTCACAGCAATGCTTTTGCAAGAAGTGTAGGTGCAGAGAGTAATATGTAACAACTTAGGAATCTTAAATGGGTAGCAAGACAGCTTTGTAATTAGAACACTCCCCTAGAACTCAAATGCAAATGTGTTACTTCTCTTAGGAACAGAGGCTTTTCGAGTACCCACACCTAACATGCTAAATTAATTTCTAGATTGATATTAATAATTTTATTTAAAATAAGTAATTTTTAGCATGGAATTTAGCTACATTATGAGATCCATTAACCTAATGCATGTTCGGTAAAATCTATGTAAATACACTGTACCTGTAATTACCTTATAATAGAAATGTTAACCATTGCTAAGATCTTCCAGCTGTGATTTTCTTTCTCTTTATGTTTTTGTTTTTGCTCAGAGGAATGCAGTAGCATGGATAGTTGATGGCGAATTTGGAGCAGACGACTTCAGTTTAACTTAATTAGTCGTATTTTAAATGGCTTGGGATTTGGTGCAAACAAACATGATTGATAGCTGGACAGACATGCTCGTCATGAAAAAGAACCATTTCTGAAGCCCGGTTGGGGCCAAACATTTACCACCTTGCTTCATAGTAACCAGTCGAGATGAAGCACGTCCTTAGAACTTTGTTGGACACCGTGTTGAAATTACCCCCCCATCGGTTGTGAAGAACTGTGCTACATTCAGGCTAACCATTGAACTCAGTATATATATTTTTCCCTCCTGCCTTTTTGTCTGGCAGGCTACTGTTCTTGTTGCTCTTCTGTGTAATGAAGTTTAAATGCTTGTTTGGAACACTTTATTTAACAGTTTAGAAGGCTTGATAGAAAGAGTGCTTTAGTCTGAAGAGTATACATTGGATAGGAAAGTATTTCCTTCTCTTGTTTCTCAAGTCTCTCTCCGCCTTACTTAGCTTGAGATCTTTGCAGCTTGGTTCATGGATTCTAGCCTTGCCCGTTGCGCAGTATATATATAAATTGAGATGATAAACCAATGAACAATGTCAAAAGCACTCTCAGTATCACATTTGACAAAAAGTTTTGTACTTTTCACATAGCTCGTTGGCCTGCAAAGGGGTTAACAGCACAATTTTTTAAAAATAAATTATTTATAGGATTAAAATGACTTCATTTGTATACATTTGGAATTAAAACAATGCAAGAAGTGTCATGAAACACGGTATCACTGATGCTTTTCTGGAGTGTCTTGAGACCCAATCAGAAGCAGTGGCTGGAAGGAGCTTTGTGTAGGCAGTGAAGCTTGTTTTAGATGGAGGAACTCGCTGTCCATCTTAACAGATAAATTGTATTATTTAGGAAATAAAAAGGATGTTCAGACTGCACCACCAGACTAAGTTTAAACAAGGAAAGGCCTTTTTGGTTTTTTTTAAATTACATAAATATATGCAACAACGCTGTTGTAAAAGGTAGACTGCACTTCAAGGGAGGAGTGTGTCGAAAGGTCCTTTCTTCACAAAGTCAACATTTTGTATAAGTAATTAACATACAAATCATAATTAAACACTTGTATTACGATGGAAATTTTTCTTTATTTGATAAACAAAGGTGTATAGATTTCTGTGTTGAGAATATACTTTTAAGTTTATGGATTTAAATGCCTCTCCCAGACCTTGTTGCAAGCTGGTGCTGTAAACAACTTGACACATCTAGGAATAGTTCCACTAATATCCCACGTTAAGGAAAAAACAGAGACATTTATAATTTAAATATTTATTCTTTTTGGTGTAAACAGATGGCCTGGCATCTCTGTGCTTCTGCACTACACACAAATTCATTGTGGGATGGCACTGGATTCCCTTTTGCCACCGTGGGTGGAAAGGTAGCGTTGGTACTGCTGCAAAGTAAAGAGGGAGCAGGGAAGGGCATGCCATGCAGTCGTGTGAACAGAGGTGTGGACTTCATCCTTTAATGAGATAATAATCTAGTGTTCTTACTAGTCATGTGTGGAAGAAGGATGGGGGAAGGTTTGCCGGAATTCCTGGGAAAAGTGTAGCCACTTTGATGAATGGGAATGTGGTATTTCCCAGAAAACCAAAGTGAAGGTTAGATTTTTATTTTTTTTTTTCTTTTTAGATTCCAGCCAGGTGGTTGGTGTTTTTCTTGCCTTGTGTGCAAACTTAAGTGTGAGTTAAGATTCTGATACTATGGTTGAGACCAGCCCCAAATCTGACCTTAGTCTTTCAGTACCTCCAAAACCAGGTAGGAACTTAATGTTCTTATCTGCAGTTTACAGTACATCAGCCTTAAAGTTAAGGTGAATGCTTTGATAGCAATTACTGTTCCATAGTACTGGGAATACATATGTGAACTTGACACTATAAATCATTTCCTTCTTCCATGAATTAGTTCTGGAGGAAGCTCTTTGTTTCTTTTCCTAGTTCAGGCAGTGTAGGATTAGTCAGCCTTGTTCCTATGGTGTTGGTGTTGCAGGGAAACAGACAAGTTCCGAAGATCAAATTTGAGTAAGCTAAACCTTTGGGCTTTAAAGAAAAATTACCTACCTAAATTGTAAACAGTATTTTACATGTTCAAAACACGGTATAATTCACAAGCAATGCCACAGTATGTGAAGCTTTGGAAGTTATTCTAGTATTGTCTTACTCTGGAACTTGTGTTTTCAAACCAAACATTGTTTAGGGAGATTAAGGAGAGTAATGGTTTTGATGTCTTTTAATAATGTCTCATACAATGGTCTGGCACTACTTGCTTACCTCATGGGAATAAAGTGGGAACTCCAGGGAGGTGGTGAAGGCTGGATCAAATCTCAAGTGGAGATTTAAATTCTCGTATGCACTTCAACAGGCATTTTTAATGTGGTGGCCATAACTAATCAGAGTGAGACTCCTTTCTTGGCACAAGCTGTGTGTGGGGGTTTGTGTGTGCTGGTGCCTGGTTTCCACTGCAATGCAGTTAGAAATTTAAACCTTGTACTTCTGCCCAAATACTGCCTGTCTCTTCAGTACTTGCTTTGTACCCATAAAGGACACTTCAGGTATTACGAAGCAGAGTTAGGGAGAGGCACATGTTCCGAACTCTCTCCTTTAGTGTCGTGGTGCAGCCATGCCATGTTAAGGAAAGCTCCAAGCAGATGGCACTGCTTCCAGAGTGTCTCAGTCACAGGTGTTGCATCGCTGTCAGCGCCTCACGGGTGATGAGCAGAGAGCAGAGAAAGGTGAGACTCGTCTGCATTTTGCCACACTACTTGGTCCCACAGCAAACTGCCGTTATAGGTGTAGCAGCAATGACTACCATTCCAACCTGGAGATGAAAGAGGAACCTAAACCATTTCAAACACATCACATATTCACAATATGTGAATTGAAAAGTACCAATACTTTTTGTGCACAGACTGTAAAATGAGACTGGGGTGGGGTGGGGGAAAAAACCCAAATAAGTTTGCTCGTTTGCAGCGTGTTGATTTCCATGTGCTTAAAAATGTTCATAGGCTGGAGTCTAAGGCTGGAACAAGTACACACCCACAATAAATTACTGTATTTCTAGTCAACAGACCAATGGTTTTAGAGAGGAAAATACTGTAAGCGTGCACTCATTTTGTAACTTTCTCTGATCACCTGTTGGCTTAAAATATTCACAGTAGCCCCAGGTTACTATCAAGGCAGATCTTGGAAAAAAAAAAGAAGTGCTGAAGCGTTTTATTATCTGAATGTTCTTTAGCTGTTCAGGTAAGTAATTTTCAAGGGCACAATGGAGCACAAAAGGGAAAATGGTAGCTGTGTTCTTGTTTTGGAGGGGAGGGTAGTGGGGGAAATGACACCTTTGTTTTTAAATTCCCTCTGTCTTTTCTAAAGTTCTCCAACTTTAAAGTTAACTTCTCTTTATGATTGGAGCAAAGATGCAAGCTAGAAATCTACCCAGATCTTGCCAGTTACTTCTCAACTTGGCTTCAAACAGGTAATGTTTAATAAAACTCCGTATGCTGTTGGGAGTTTGTGTCCAGTTGTGTAACTTCTACACTGCTAAGTGATACTCCCACCCAAAGTCAGTTTTAAAGGCTTCCTTAGCAGGAAACCAGGACTCGAACAATTAGCTGTAGCTTGAGGGGGATATGTTGTAGACCCAAATGGGGAGGGAGGTAGAGAGAGAAGAATGGACATAAAAAGCAGAATTTACTGAGCAACAGACAAACTACTGTAACTCAAGGGGGAGGAGGAAAAATGCACTTTCAATAGTTTGTCCATATTTTTAGCTACAAAGTACACTTGTATCTGATTTTTTTTTTTTTTTGAGATGACTCTTAAGAGGAACACCCATCCCATAAATGGCTAATCCTCCTTTTGGCCTCCTCCTGTCTTTTCCACATTGGCTTGAGTCCATTTTCAGCTGCCATACTTAATTTTGAAAACTGCTACTCTTAACAATGTTTAGAAACAAAAATCATTAACTATGACACTTTTTTTAAACAGGGTGGACTTAATTGAAGTGTGCAGTGTTGAACTACTGCTGCAGTAGCTGCCTCTAGTTGTTGAAATAAACTGTAGACAAGTTTTCTGTCAATTAATCCAGATAATCTGGATTCAGTAAAACATCTGTGAGAGTGTTCCTCCCATCTGGTATGAATGTGTGTGTGCATGTGTTCCATGAACAGACAGAGAACCAAATGTTCTAGGTACTTGTCATGTTTTATTGCATACTTTAAGTCGTGTGTATGTGAAGTGTCCTTTGACCAGAAGGTTTTGGTTAATATCAGTATATTTTTATAAATTTGAAATTCATTGTGCCCCATCTTTTTTCTTAAACATTTTTCATTCTTAGGGTATATGTGCTAGATTTGAAACTTAACATTTTTAGGCACAGATGGAAAAAGTTATTGGCTCCTTGAAAACATATGGGACAAAATGGATCCTCAAAGCATGTATGTACTTACAAACCAAGCTGTAGAGATCAAGAAAAGAACTTTATTGTTGATCTCAAGATTTCTAAATTGTCAAGATTTATATGGAGTTGTGGTGGAACTAGTTAACACTTAGAGCTTTTGGTATGTAATGACTATTTGCTATGGACTGATATTAAATGTTTCAAAGGATTGCGTTCTTAAACTTTCTGGATTTTTGTTACTCTCCTCGGATATTATTAAGTAGTTAAAATTTCTTTGCTATATTACATTAAAAACATAAGAACTTTGGGTCTCGTATTTATTTTCACTTGTTTTACTAATTATTTACAGAACACCGTTTTAACTTTTTTATTTTATAAATGTGTAGTATTTTAAACATATCTTTAAAAATTGTTCAATTGGAACTACATTAACTTCTGATTTGTTTTTATTAGGATTTTTAAAAAAAAAAACCAAAAACAACACTTTTTCCATGTTGGTGCACAGCACTTAACAGAAATGTTTGTATTCCCTTTCTTTCAATTCAATAAACAATAAATAACTGGAATGAATAGTTCTTAGTTTCCCTAACTTCACTTATATGACTGACTTGGATGTTAATTTCTTGATCATTAATTATAGATTTCTTCCATATTTGTAGTATTTCACTTCCTCGCTAGGAAAATTAACTTGTGGCCATTGAGCAGATGAGTCACCCGGTGTTGTGTGCAGGCTTTGCAGTGTTGGATGTCTGGCTCTAACCCACCTCATGCTTGTGTTTTCACTGGACATTCAGCAGTCGACTTGCTCGTGTCCCAGTCTGTGCTTATCTCCCTTGTTGAACACCTGCTCCTTTGAGGCTCCGTGAAATCCATGATTCCTTACTGCTGGGGCTTGCCTGAATACCGGATCCAGGTTGCTTTAGGTCATCGGTGGGTTTTACTGGGTTTTTTGATACTTCATATTAAGAAGGTGCTCTTTAAAGCACTTGTATCTCCTGCCTTTGTTCCCTCCAACTAACTCGGTGTTCTTGTCCCTCCTCCCTGTGCCTTAAAACAGAACCTCATCTTTATCCTGCACTTCCATTCAGCTACAGCTTATTTCTGTTAAATAAAAAGTTGTACCTCAATTTCCACTCCCTGTAGCTTTTCCAAACTCAAACCTTTTGCTGAAGTGTGTTCTTTAATTCTTTGAGCTTATGTATTGATTGGAAAAGATCTTTACTCCCTCTTTTATTAACTTTATTAAAGATCTTTATTAAAGATCTTTACTCCTCCTTTTATTAACTTTATTCTCTCCCGTACAGTTTAGGCAATGTATAGATAATTATGGCTTAAATGCAGCTGCCAACAGAAGGGGCATGCCTTACTCCTTTCCATGTCCTGCTTTGTGCCACTTCTCTTGGGTACTGGTATTTGCAGGAAGGTTGTTGGATTGCAGACCCACTTAAGCCATAAATGCAGCAGATGAAGGAAGTTACTAACAAAGCCAGCCAAAAACTGTGCTTCATCTGCTGTCCTGTCTGTCTTTAATGGGTCAGAAGAGTACAAGAGAAACAGGGATATGAATTCTACAGACCTGTGACATTTCAGTATTTGTAAGATGAAAAATTAACTGCTGTGGTCTGGATTCTTGTTTGGTTTTGGTTTTTTTAATCCTTCAGATTATTAAAAAGAAATTACATAAAAAACCTGAGAGTAAATGTGCCTTTCATAATTACCTTAAATCCAAACTCTGCCTGAGGCAGGGTACTTCTTTACACCTTGGCTTATGCTTTCTGTGCTGCCTGATGTGCCTCTATGCATGTCTTGCACGTGCTTAGGTTGTCAACACATCAGAGATGGCAATCCCAGTTGTGTCCTCACTTTAAAAGACCTATAATGCTCTGAAGAAGAACCACTGAGGTTTGTATGGCTCTAATGTTTCTGCCAAAGATAAGGTGGTTAATGTACTGATAACTGCATGGTGGTTCATATATATTGCCCACATTTTCCTATCACTACCTCCAGTGGCCACCATACCATATACTTGGAGGCAAAAATGGTCTTCTACCACTCGTACAAAATTCTAGAGAGCTTCTTGTGAGAGAAAAAGAATTAGAATAAAGCTTTGACAATCCTGAACAGATGAAGATTTGCTTTTATGGGCTTATCAGTGTTTCAGGTTGATTGTTAACCTGCATGCAGAACTGTTCTTAGGGCTACTGCTCATACCACTGATGTTCTAAGTTCCATGAAACAGAACTACTTCAGGGAAAAAAACCCCAGATACTAGGATGAGGAGGCAAGTATATTCTTTAACAAACCAGGCTAAATAACCAGCAGTCTGTAACTGAAATGAATAATTAGGAGGAAACATGCAATTGTACCTATTGTAACTAACCCCCCCTCAAATGCAGAACTCTTAATAGTTGTCTAATCTCTCAGAAAACTGGAGTGACTGTCATCTTCACAAGCTGACCAGGCTGAAGACTGTGGGTGAGAAAAAAAGCTCAATAATCTGTTAAAAGTTGGAATCCCTGCAGGGCAACTTTAGTGTTTTCATGGATTAAGAGCTTTCTCTAAATCACAGCTAATCATTTGAAGGATAAGCTAATGGTTCCCCCGTGAAGTTATACTTGGATACCTCAGTTCCAAAGGGAAATATAGTCTGGTGAGTGAACAGGAAGGGATCTGTGTTTGGTCTCACATGCATTTATGGTGATAGATGAATTTTTACTAAAAATGGGTCCAAAATTTCTAATTGTCTTGAATTCTGTATAATAAGCTTGGGTTTAAACTACCCTGTTCTTCCCTGTGGGAGACCCAGAAAATAGGGATTTTTTTTTTATTTTATTTTTACTACCATAAAATTTCTGTGCTCTGTGGATCTCCTATGAGGGAGATGACTGTAGGATCCCTATTTCTAGCTAATGAACCACAGTTTTAGCAATTACAAATATATTTTTCCTGTTGCTGACACTGAAGATTTCTCCTGAGGCAGGAAAGGACCCTGTACAATAGGAAGGCTTTCAAATTACCAGTGGAATTACTCAGCAGAATTGTGGTCTCTGAAACCTGCTACCAAGGTTTTTGCAAATATTATAATCAGTTGGTAGATATAAATGAAGAGAGAGTTTATTGATATTAAAAAAATGAGGTGGGAAGTTTGCATTCACATAAAAGTATAGATTGTTTAATATTTGACAACCCCCACTTAGAAAACACATCTTTTTTTTTTTTTTTGTTGGTCTATCATGGCTAATAATTCACTCTTGAGGAAGTGGGGAGGAATCCACAGTAACATCCCTCTAGTACAGGGAATACACATGCTATCCCCACTTTTTTTTACCTCAGATATGTTGTTTTCCCTTATCCTTCTCTATCCTAGTCCCATCTCTGAAGACACAGTTGTCTGGGTAGGGAATAGAAGCTTTTCCTAGTGAGTGATAAATGTTACCAATTTCCTTGGGCAATGGGTCTACTCTATCTAAACATCATTCCTGCAATTCTGAGGTGCTAGTAGTTAGAAATCATCAGAGACAATGTATCATACAAATATTTTCATTAATGATAAAGCTCTTACCTCAAAATCATGTCTTTAGGATAAGATAAACAGCTGCTAGTTTAAGTGATGAACTTGCAGATTAATGCTCATGTTTCTCAGTGTGAAACATTAATGAAATATATCTACTGTCAGCACTACAGCAAGGACCTGACTTAAGCAGCTTATCCACATTGCCCTTTTCTTCTAACAGATAGCACCCAAAATGTACAGTATATTTTCTCACACATGAATAAAATAATTTAATTGCCTGCCACATAAACTGCTGCAAGAGTTTCTTTCTACTCTCTGAGTTTTACTTGCTCTCCTTTTCTCAGACTGACATCCTGTTTCAGCTTTACAGGGCAGTACTTTCTCTAGCTTGATTTTTTTATGGTGTAGTCAGTGGCATACAGCTGGGGTAGCTGTTTCCTTAATTATTTTTTAAGGAGCATGATTTTCAGCAGTTTTTCATCTTTACAACAGCTGAACTTGGACTCCATCCATCACAAATTTAAAGCCAAACTTTTCCTAGAACAAACACTGAACACAAGGTATGTACAGAAATCAAGCCTCAGAGTTGTCTTTTTCATTGCTGGCCATGAAAACAATTTGTTAATTACAGCTGTGCACTAAAAACCCAGGTACTTTAGGAAGAAAAAGCTCGTTAATTTTAGGACATAATTACAGAAGTGTATTTTTAAAGTGTTTTAATTTATATGTTTGTTTCAAGAGACCTATTTCCAAGCACATATAAAAAAGTTTAAAGACAGTTATTGGACAGTGAGGGTACAAACTCAGGTTTATACACTTATCACTGAGGCAAGAGCTGCACAAAAAGAACTGAGTTTGCTGGTATCATTGAAGCAGAGTCACATCAGAATTGGGATAAATGGGGTTATGGTTTACCAGACCATTTCCCTGAGCTAGACATTCTCTTGGTTCACCTCACTGGATATGGAAACAGCAGGTTCGTGGAGTAGCAACTGCAAATAGTCTTTTGCTCTGTAACCAGCTCCAACCAGCAAGATGATGATTACTCTATGTGAAGGTCTGTGATGTACTTCAATGACAAAATAGGAGTTGAAGGGAAAAAGCAAGTATTAATCATGTTTCTTATTTATGTTTTTCACTCTTACACACAGGTGTCACTTCCACCAAAGGGATCTTAATCCATCCAAAAACAACTTCACATAGGTTGTTGGAGGGAGGGGTGAAAAGGGAGAAAAGCATAACTTTTATTCCACTATTTTTTACCTGGAAAAAACACTGACACAAAGATGCAAGCTGTGCTACTATTCCACTTTGAAATCTGTGTTCCAGGCACTGCTTCAAACTAGGCTTGAGTAGGACAGCTTGACAGCCAGAGGCACATCCTGACACCTTTCAGTAGACACCAGAGCTGCACTTAAATTTGTTCTGGAACTACCATCATTACCAGCCCATGCTGCTGAAATGAGTTTCCCTTCTCACCATTTAATTCCTACAAAGGTCAGTTCTGTAAGCAAGGATTGCATCTTACAGAAACAGCAACTCCAGCAGTTTGGGTTGTAAAGGAACAAAAACAACTGCTACACAAATCCAATGTCTTTTGAAAATATTTTATGTTAAAAATACAGAAAAATATTTCTTGTTCAAAGAGGAAAAATATACTGCATGACGACACTGATCTAGGTGTGTTCGGAAGGTGTCTGAGGCTCCACAACCAGTCACTGGAGTGATGACCCAGTTTGGCAGCTAATGGTTCTTTTTCAACTTCTCAATCATTTATCAAAGCCAGAATCATACTGTGACAAAACAGAAAACATGATACCAGTGGATTACTGAAGCATGTGCAAGCGGGAACAGCTATTGCTGTCATGAGAGAGCTGCACTTGAGCCTGAAATAGAAAGCTAAGGCAACTGCTGTGTGCTTTGCTTATGAGGACATGAGCTGCAGAAGTAATATTGCTGCAGAATAACAGCAGCTCTGCCATCTTGTAGTAAGTGGCCCCATCACAGAACTCATCCATTTGTAACTTACATCAACTTGGTCCTCAAGATTATTTCCATTCTAAATAGGCCACTTACTGTAGGCACTGAAAGCATGTAACTCTTTATATTGTAGTGGTTTAGAGATTAAGGAGTAGCCTGAGTTTCCAAATAATGTCTGATCAGAAAGAATAAAGGTATATAATGAGCCCACAGATAGCTGTCAAAATATATTACTGAGGCTTAGCAGGATGCAAAAAGATAAGACTAGAATACCAGCAATTACACTAGAAGAATAGAAGAGATAAAAATAGCTGGCAGACAATTCCTTTGTTCCTTGGGAGCAATTTCTGAAACTAACCTGTAAAGGTACATGAAGAAACAGAGCAGATGAAAGCCCAGTTTAATCATGGCTTCTTTCATGTGTGATTTCAGTTGTCCTCGGTTATGGATCTCTGTGGGATCAAACACTCCCATGTTTCCACTTGGCACCATAATGTACCTGAAAGTTTAAGAATAAAGAAAAAAAACACCACACAACAAAACCCAAAAATGTAGTCATTGAATCATTAGGGAGTGTCAGCAGAAGGAGAAGGGGAGAGCTTTCCCAGAAGAGAATTTCATCTAAAGAGTTGTTTCATGATTCAAGGTAAGGGAGTTCTTTTTTAATTCTATTTCAGTTTTAGGATATTGCATGTATCTCTGCCAGTACAACCCACAAACAAAAAACAGGAGGACAAGAAGTGCTAAAAGCATCAGCCTGGCTTCCCACGTATAAATGGGAGAGATTCCAGGTAACAGCCAATGCCAGTTAATTGCTGTTCACAGTTACTTGCTGTCATGGAGAAAACATCCACCCACAGTGGAAAGATGCACTAGATGAAAAGGACAGGAAAAGACTTCATTTAGCTAAGAATTAGTGATTTATTTAGCAAAAAAAACCTCACACAGATAATCACAAACTCTGGTTGTCAAAATGAGACGGTGTATGACAAGACAAAGGATCTGTGTATTATTCCTGTCTTTGTCACAGCCACCCTGTCATATCTCAGCACTGACACTGAGGCTGAGAGGATGAGAGGCTGGGCAGAACTGAAGAAGTTCTGCTGTCCAAACCCACATAAGAACAAAAGTTGAGTGAAACCAAGTGAAACATAAGGAAAGGAAGAATGAAGTTGGAAAACACAATGCTTACATCCTGTGAAAATTCAGCAAGCACCATGTTTTTTTGTCACAAGCATTTCTCATGGGAGAAAATAGGAGCACATGAAGTTCTCACTCCTCCTGAGCTCAAGCTAGAGCAGTACTATTAAATCATTGAGATGTCATACAGTCTTTACCTTCCTGGATTAATAATCTTTCTATATGGGAATTTAACTCCTTGTGGAGCAAAAAAAAATGGTTTCAGAACAGAAGACTTTGATTTTCTTTCTGTACTCAAGTGGCAACATTTGTACTCCAAAAGGCACTTCCCCAGCTCTTACAACATTCATTTCAATAATAGGAGGAGAAAGGGAACAAGAAACAAAGATGTTTTCTAGTGGCAGTACAAGACTGGAAAAAAACCCCAGTAAGACCACAGTATGTGTCTTTCACACAGAGGTATTAAAAAGCACTGCAGCATATTTGACTAGTTTCAGAGACAGTTGTGTCCCATGCAAAATAGTTCATGTGAACAAATTCCAGTTTGAAATTCTCTTCTAAATTTGAAGTTTTAAAGGATTGTTCTATTTTTAGTAGGATAACAGACATTATTGTCCGTTTACTGGGAATGGAAGGCATTTAATTGGAATAAAAGGAAGAACACAAGTTTCCTGTACCAATTTATCCTAGAAATAGGGTGCATAATTTTCTTATATGTCTAGGATAAGAGTGCCACAAGGGCAGCACGTATTAATTTTGCTTTTTAGGAAGAATGATAACACTTAAATTTTGCAACTTAATTGCAGAACCTGTGAGGTATTTTTTCCTAGAGGCCCACAAGTTGGGACAGCTTATATTACATATCTAAGGAAACTAGTCATGGATACAATGATGCTAATGCTGACAAACCCAACTCAAGGCAGTTGTCATACTCTAAAACAGCCAAAAAACTTCTACAGCAAACATGACAACTGTCAGCTTTAATATATACACACACTACTGCCTTCAGTATTTCCATTCAGTGGAAGCTGCTGCCACAGCAACAGGACACTTCCCTCTAGATTACACAATTTTTAAAGCCATGTAGAAGTTCTGGTCAGAATTTTGCCTGCATTTTTAAGAATTTTTTTCTTTTTTTTACTTTTTCAGTTTTAAGATGAGTATTATCTACTTAAAGACACAGCAAGAATCACATTATTTGGACCTATCCTCTCAAGATTTATATAACAAAGCAGAAAGAAAAAAATGGAACACTTCCCTAAGAGTTTTAAAACAAGGAGAATGTAAGACAAAACTGTCTCACTTGAGGCACTACAAAATTCATAAAAAAAAACCCCAAACTAAATGATCATTTGAGCATGCTGAACAAAAAGGGCCAGCAGGATGTTACAATAAACGTTTGAAAATCTCCCTTGATACTGTTTTTTACCAATTTATCCTTCCCAGCATTTATTTCTGATGCCCCTTTTGCACAAAACCTCTCTCCTCCAACTGAAATCCTTGAGACATTTAGTAAATTAGGCAACTACTGCCATTCACTCATTGAGATTAGGCAGATTTTGAAGAAAAGTGAATGACAGGAAGAGATTATCCTACCTTTATCATTTTTACTAGAAAGCACAGACTGCTTCAATCTCAACACAATTATTTCTGTAATCATTTTGGAATAGACAATAAACTTAAACTCATCTGAATTTGTGTGCAGAAATACTGTAACATACCGAGAAGATGCAAAAACATTTAGCTGATGCCAGATGTTTGCAGCTCACACTAATGGGTTCACATTTCATCTGTTCCCACTTGAGCCGACTTTAACTGACACCTTCTCCTCTCTTCAGGGTATTCCAACTACTTTACAGTCCACCATTTTCTACCATGCCTCTTGTCCATTGAACACTGGGTCAAATGTATGTTCTATCCCAAATCTGCAGATTTCCTTTATAATCATAAAATGGTTTTTGTTCAAGGGATCTTAATGATCATCTCGTTCCAACTCTGCTGCCACCAGCAGGGACACCTTCCACTAGACCAGGTTGCTCAAAGCCCCATCCAACCTGGCACTGAACACTTCAGGGATGAGGCATCCACAACTTCTCTGGGCAACCTGTGCCAGTGCCTGACCACCCTCACAGAAAAGAATTTCTTCCATATATCTAACCTAAATTTTCCCTCTTTTAGTTTGAATCTATTACTCCTTGTCCTATCACTACAGTTCCTGATGAACTGATAATGCTAAACACCACACCTGCAAATCTCTAATTCCTTCATTATAGATGGGATAATCCAGGCTATTAGTGTGAGTGAAACTCCTCAATCCACAGAAGGAAGGCAGGATTAGTGATATAGGCTTAACATTTTGATTTCTTGTGGCAGGACAGGCAAAGTATCATATTGTCAGATTCACTTATTGCCTACACTGCATATCTAAAATTGAGGAAACAATCCTGGATTTTAGGATATTCAGAATATTTATGCCATGTATGACAAATATAAAATGAGAGCTGTCAATAAAAACAGCAGTCAAAGCTTATTGCATGAAGTGTAGAAATAGAAATCATTTATCTTCGAAAATTAACAGGGTTTAGAAGGGAAAGCAAGGTGCTACTTTAAAAATTAACATAAATACACCAAATGAAGCACCAACAGGGTAACCAGTAAAGGAAAGCTTCAAAGAAAATCCATTCTCTCTCCAGTGTCTCTGCAGAAACAGCCTTGCCTAAATGAAACATCAAACTCCAAAGTTGCCAGCAGATACCAAACAGAATACTGGTCACTTTGTGTAACACTTGTACATGTGGGTGGCCAAACAAAAATAGGCAAAAACATGCCCCACGTGTGTGCATTTAGGCAACATTTGTTTATTAAGCACAAAGTTATACTGTCTTATGTTACTCCAGTTTAGAAACATTTGAAGGCTTTGCTGGCATTCCACAGAAAACAAGGATGATGAATGCATGGCTATTTTGCCCAAGAACAGCCAGGTTATCAGTACAGAGATACTCAACTTTGTTTTGACGAGAGCTATGAAACTTCTTGTTTAATTTTACCAGTGACTCAACCCACCCCTGCAACTAGTTAACCCTAACAGGTTCAGGCAAACAAGAATTACAGCAAACTTTTCCTACCTGTACCTTAAACTTTTTTATTCCCATAGTATAGTGTTTAGAGATAATTTCTGACAAATTCACACCCAGTTTTCATTAGTTTAACAACTGTAAGGGTCAGTTCTCCAAACATCAAATGATACAAGATAAAAAGAACATTTTTTGAAATCACAGTCCCAGTGTTGCCACATGGAAACCCTTACTGATAACTAAACCATTTCCAAGGGGTGGCAGCCCAGGGCACAAAGACCAGTAACACTGACAGCTTTCCTAGGATGAAAAGTCTGCAAACCTTTCCAAATACAAAGAGGTAGGATGGGGGAACAAAACCAGTGCAGATGAGAGGGAGAGACAAGTCAGTGAATGAAGGAGGACATTGTGTGGGGGACAACACCCCAGCCCAGTGGTTTTACAACCATCAGGCAAGCTGACCTCAGCACTTTTATGCTGATATCACGCACGTAGGCACAGCATGAAAAACATTAACAACTCTGTCTGCAGTACTTCATAATCCAAATTAATATGCTATTATTTCCTATGGACTTGGGAATGACCCACAAATCAAGATTCCTGGGCGCTGGGGATAATGAAAGGAAAGGTCAAAAGTTTCATATCCTTTACACTGTTAGGTTTCTTATAATTTTAATGGCAAGGAGAGGTTTTATGTTAGTTTGATCAATAAAGACTAGTAGCAGCTCAAGAACACAACTGAAACATCTCACCATAACATATTATTTATCCCTGTACTACACTTAAAGCTAAACTAGTAACAGTGGGGGAAAAAAACCACATAAACCCCTGTGCACTTACCTATATATATTCCATGTTGCTACTGGCAAATTAAGGAGAAAGATGAACCAGTGCAATGAAATAAGCATTAATACTGTTACAACAGCATGGCCAATCACCTCAGGGACCACCCACTGTAAAAAGGGAAAAGAAAAGGGTTACACACACAAATATAAATTCCTTTCTGAAACAGAGATCTATATGGAGTTATCATCTCATTGTAATCATGGTAGAGGCATGTGATTCCATCACAGTGTGGAGAAATTAATACTTTCAGGCAAGTAAGCCAGAAATCAAGCCCTACGATATTATAACAGAGATGCTTTATCCAAGCATGTCTGGAGAGCATCACAGCAGCTGTTTGAACACAACTGTATTACACAAGCATTTAAAAAAGCGAGTTAAAAAGTATACAGTGCTCATTTGAAATCACTGCAGAGAACAGTGGATTTAGGAACATAGATAATTAAAATCTGCAAAGACACAAAATGTACAAACAGCCTCAGGCTTGGAACACATAAAAATGTTGATCAATATGAAAGTTCCATAGTTAAATTGGGTCAGCCCCTAGCAATTACACATTTTTGGCTTGATAGTATCCTGTACCTTTCTCTCTTTCATTAACAAAAAAATACCTTTAAATCCAAGTGAACACACATACATGGGAAGGCCACATTGATTTAATGCAAACAGTTTCAAGCAGATTTGTTTAAAGTGGTACTTTTCCTTATCACAGTAAAACTCTACTGTTCAAGAGAGGTTAGAAATTACACAGATCAGAGAAAGTTGCTGTGAAGACCTCAAAGTTCAGTCATGAGTAGACACCCTTGGTGTGGTCCACCTACAAGAACCGAAGCACAGAACTCAAGAGTTCTGTGAAGCATTGTCTCAGTCCCACCAGTTTAGGCAGCAGCCCATCCTGGAGCACCAGGGGTCAGAACAACAGCCTTCTGTGACTGAATTTGCTGAAAGATGGGCACCCAAAAGAGACAGGCAGGCTGAAATAAAGGATGTATGCAAAATACTGCCAGTCGAGGCTCTCGAGGTATACATTTACACCCCACTTATTTGTGATGCTGAGATGAAGGATGTGGTTTTCTCAAACCACATTAAATGCAATGAGGAACAATTTACTTTATTGAGTTTGGAGCAGCACGATCTAGCGTTGATGTAGTCACATTCCAAATCTGATAGTGTGATTATCTGGAATCCAAGATAAGGAAACATTGTATGGTGACTGGGAATACACAAAGCTTTATTTTTAGCCAATAAACTGGGGAGAACCCTCTTGCTCTCATTGCAGACATCTTGTTCCATGTTGATCTGCCTAAGACATATTTCAATCAGTTACAACTCACTCCTATGTCAGGTAGAAAGCTTGGCTACATTTTATTACCAGGCCAAGTGATTTTATGATATTTTCCCAAGGGCAACTGTTGCACAAATGCTAAAGTTCAGTTCAACCCTTACAACAAGCCAGGGAGGCAAACTCAGTAATTTTAGTATCAGATTTATTAATACAACCCTTGAAGCCAGAACTTAAAAGTAACGAAAAGTTAATGCACTTTTTAAACTCTCCTCATAATAAAGCTAAATAGTTCAGATTCAAGAAGTGAATCTACTTTTTTTTAACGCTTACAGCAACACTGGATTGTTCATTAGGCAATAAGAGAGTAACATCATTATTGAATGAATTTTCAGCAACTGAAATATGAATATTTCAGACAGAAAAGTCCTCTCAAAAAAGGCTTAAGATGCACATGTGCACATCATCCCGCTATGTCCTGTAAAGACATTGTCCTTTTCTCCAAGGAAATGAACACAATTTTTTCTGTTCCTAAAAAAACAGGTGAAGGCTTTTCATTTTTCAACAAATAATCTATCCTTCTAGGCCGAATTTTTTTCCCAAGTGCTTCTGTACTTGTTTCTGTTACCAGCAGGTAGACTCCGAAATAGCACTAGGATTGAAAGAGGTGTAAAAGCTAGTTGGCTTTTATTGAGAAACGTAAAGAAAATGAAGTCAAATCTGTGCCTCTACATTGCAACACCGCCAGGCAGCGAAGGCTGCGGGCGGGTCTCTAACAAAGAAGATGGAAATCCTGTTCGTCGAGGAACTCGGAGCCCCACAGCCCGGAGCACACGCCTAAGACAGGGCAAGGCACCCTCGCAATTCGAACCCTGTTGCGCGGCCGCGCTTTTTAGGCCCGTGCGGTTCCCGAGGGCCGGCACCGCTCCCTGTGCTCCCGCAGCTCCCTGTGCTCCCACAGCTCCCTGTGCCCCCACAGCCCCCCCGCCCCGCGCTCCAAGAGCCCAACATGCTTTGGGCACCGAATCCCGCGGCGCTTCCCCGCAGCCAGGCGCTCCGGGCTCCCCGGATCCCCCGGTCCAGGGGGCTGCACCCCGGGCCCCCGAACCGCGGCCGTGACCCGGCTCAGCTCCCCCCGCCCCGCCGCCCCCAGCCCGTCGGGTCCCGGCCCGCCCTCGTGCCCCATCCCTGCCCACCCCCGGAGGAGCAGGATACGAAGTAGACGGAGAGGAAGATGAGGGCGCAGCAGTCGATCAGCGAGAAGATGAAAACCACCGACTCCATCCCGCCGCCGCGCCCGCCGCCCCCGGGGCCCTCCCGGCCGCCGTAGGACCCGCCCCGCCCGGGCGGGCCCGGCCGCGGGCCCCGCTGGGAAATGGAGTCCCCGCCTCGGGGGGCCATGAGGAGCCGGCCCGGCCGCGCCATCGACCCGCGGCTCAAGCAGCGCGTCAAGCAGGTACCGCCCGCCCGCACGGGCACCCCCGGCACCGGCCACGGCCACGGCCACGGCCACGGTACTGGCGGCGGGGGGGGCTCGTGTGTCCCACACCCGCTGAGGGGCCTTGAGCATCCGGGCCGCTCAGGGACTGGAGGGGACCAGAGTCCGGCCTTACCTCCTAGAGCCTTTAAATAGGCTTTAGAAAGGTCTATTTGTTTGTTTGTGTTTTTTTTTTTTTTTTAATTTTTCTGTTATTTCGCTTTATTTTCGCACATCTTTCCGTCTTCTTCGGTAGTTCTGAGCCTGAGGATGGCTGCTGCTTCAAACGTGCAATAAGTAGTGTATAAATATACCGTGTGTGTATATATATGTAGGTATATGTGCTTATATATGATGTACACATATATGTATGTGTATATATATGTACGTATGTATGTATACGTGCTTATATATGATGTACACATATATGTATATATATGTACATATGTAGGTATATGTG
>NW_020884884.1:225858-456868 GCF_003945725.1 Corapipo altera
ACATATGTAGGTATATGTGCTTATATGTGATGTACACATATATGTATGTATATATATATGTACATATGTAGGTATATGTGCTTATATATGATGTACACATATATGTATGTACATGGGGTGTATATATATGTGTGTGTATATATATATATATAAATATTTGGGTATTAGTAGGACTTTCTTCACAGAAAGGGTGATTAGGCATTGGAATGGGCTGCCCAGGGAGGCGGTGGAGTCACTGTCCCTGGGGGTGTATAAGGAAAGACTGGATGTAACACTTGGTGCCATGGTCAGTTTGACATGATGATGTTCAGTCATAGGTTGGACTTGATGATCTCAGGGGTGTTTTCCCACCTATTTGGTTCTGTCATTCCGTGATATTGGCAAATTTTAAGTGTTTACATTTGGAAACGTAAAAAGTGATTATATTAAATAGCTAAATAAAAGGGGAAAATAAAATTCCCTAGTACATGTGTGAAGAGCAGGGAAAACTGTGATTCCTTCAAGTGGCACAGTGCTGTGTTATGTCTTATGATAATCTCTGGTGACTTTGCAAGTTAAACACCATTTTTTTGAGCCTCTGTATTAGGGTACTCCACTTCTAATTCCTTAAAATGCAAGTGGCTGCTTGAGGGAACTTGCTTGGTTTAATTTACAAGATAACACTGACTGTGTCTTGACTATTCTGAAGTGGTAAAGCCTTTTTATGGTAGGGTTTATGATAGGCTTGATGTTTCTTGCAGGACAGTAGCTGCCCTTGGGTGACGTGAAGTTTAACATAATTTTAAAAGATAACTCTGTATTCAATTTGAATGTTTTAAATAGAGTTATTAATTTAAATGAGGTTTTGAAATTCTCCTCACTGTGACATCTGTGATACCATATCTTTTAGGGAGATTCTCTGTTTTCTTTCTCCTTTTTAAGAAGGAATTGATCTTTACAGTGTAAAAACTCTGTCTCACTCCTGATTTGGAGAGTGGGGAAAGAGAGTAAATGGAGTACAGTTTTACATGGAATTTTGTACATTTTCTCACACTTTCATAATAATGGTTTGAAAATGGATTGGATTAACTGCTGTCATAACAAAAGGCTTGACAGAATTCACTTTTGTTAATGCACTTTTCTATAGTATTCCTTGAAACATCTTGTAAAGATTAAAGTTCTTATTACGACAGTATTCATGCTGATTGATACAGATGGTTTCATTTTTAGGGTAGGAGATCTAAACCAAAAGGAAACTAGCTGAGAGGAACCAAGAACTTTAGGATTGACAATAGGATGCTGTGTGGGCTCCAGAGTCATCTTTCTTACTAAATAAAAACATTGGAGTTGACCCAGCCCCAAAAGCCCCAAAATGAAGGATACTGCCTTTCCTGGGGCAAAAATCACAGATAACTAGGTAGCAAAGCTACCTAGTTATCTGTGATTTAATAAGCATCTCCCATTTCCTCTCTGGTGTGTTGCAAGGCAGTGAAAAGCTGTTTCTGATTTTCATTTTGACTTCCTAAGAAGGATAGAGTTTGAAATAGGCATATGTGGTCTAGCTGTTCTGGTGAAGCGATTGACAAGAATTTTGTTCCCTGCTTAAAATTCTTCATTTCAGTATCTTGCAAGCAGTAAATGTGGGCAGTATGTTGACATTGGAGTTCTAGCATCTGATTTGCAGAAAACCTACAGGTGAGCCAAGATTTGTGTTCTTATGTTCTGTATTTAAAATATTGAATGTATTTTTTTGTTATTTTACATTCATGTATTTTTAATTAAAAAAAAAATAATTTTTGTCATGTTAGCATCCTTGCCAGTTGTTGAGGTTGATTGAAACAGTAAGGATTTCCCCTCCAGTGTTTCCCTTTGCTGATATATCCAGTAACACAGATCTTATTAACGCGCTGGGATTACACGATCTAGTCATGGGTTGATTTATTTGTTTTTTGTTTTAAATAAACAGCTAAAGATGCGTGGCAGCATGTTGGTCTTTACCCCAGTGAGCTTAAAATATGAGGGGAAAATTACTCTTCAGTGCAGGCACAGGGGAGAGATACAGGACCCAACAAGACATTATATTGTGCTCAGTGGCTCAGCAGGACAGTCAGTCTTATCTAATTATTTTTGGGCTGTTACACTTTTCTGAGTGGGGAGCAAGGTGTTTTTCAGCACATCATTGGTGGGATTAATGAAGATGGAGAAGTGTATTCACTCATGTTTGTGTGCTCTGTTTATTTGTGCCTTGTTAGAGAAAATGAGCCAAACTCCCTTGCTTAGGATGCTTATGGGTTTTGGGGTTTTGTTTTGCCTCTGTTGGGTGTTGTATTAAAGCAAGTGAGTAAAACACACCTTCAGTAAGTGAAGGTAAAAGGCTGATGATTTTTGTTTGTATCTAAGGATACTCTTGAATCAGAATTTCTCATAGTGATCATTATTAATTAACACAGTTATTCCTTACTGGACTGTCCTTTCTAGAATATAGTCCTGTGTCCATATGTTCATGTTTGCATTAAAATTAAAATATTGTTAATGTTGTGAAATAGAATCCAGTGTGCTCATTTGTACCTTGCTGCTTCTCTGTATCTACAGTTGAAGAGGACCTTGATAATTTTTACTAAATATCCCCTTAGAGACCAGCATAGTTTAGTGGTTTGGGTTCATTCCAGTGACTGAGCTATTCCAGTCTTAAGAAAAAATAATCACATTTTCACATAGTTGGTTTTTAATAAGAACTTGTGTGGAAGCTCGGCTATCAGCTTAGCATGTATTTTTTTCACTGAGAATGACAATATGTTGGGGGGAAAAATCAGTTGGTGTAACCTGTTTATTTTGGTTTTCTTTTTCAGTGCAGAATATGGACGAAGAAAAAGAAATGCCTTTAGAATACAAGTTGCAAAAGGTAGTTCTGTTAGCGTTGTGTGCAAGATGCCAAATTCTTTGATTATGGTTTGGCTGTTTTCTTAAATGTTTGAACTTTTTCTTTCAGTGTTTGGAATAATCAGTAATGAAAAACAACGTGAGGATTTAGCAGCTTTAGAAGCTGAACATGTGGCAAAAAGAGCAAGACAAGAGAAAAATGAGTAAGATGAATTTTTACCAGTAGATTAATAATGCCTTTAGTGTTATCATTTCTTTAAAGCTCTCTGTCTTTATATTATTAAATTTTGGTAGTTTCAAGGTTACAGGTGGATCCTTGATATCCCATAGGCCTGTCTTCTTCAGAAGTTACCTGTATTTATTGGAATCACTTTTGTCCCTAGAGACAAGCAGATACTAAAGCTAATCATGATTTCTCTGTTATGGGGAACATACAGCCCTGAATTAGTGGATACCTTGGGGCATCTTTGATAGTTTTCCACACAAGGCCTCAGTTCTCCTGTGATTCAGTTCCTTTGTTCTGTTTTGTCCTTAATCTTTCTTGAGAGTGAGAGATATTGTCTACATCTGAGAGACAAGACTACAAGACAGGCTGTTCTGAGTAAATCACCAGTGGGAATTGAGATTTCCTGACTCCTAAACCTGTGCATGGTCTCATGGACTGTTCTGGTTTCTCTAACTTGTGGTAGATATTAAGGATCTTGTGGGAAATTAAAACAATGTTGTCAGAAGGACTAGTCTAGTTCAGCAGTGATTTGCTTCTGCTTCCCTTGTGCTAGCACTGGTGATTCTGTGATCTCTTGGTAAACTGAGTCAGAGTGATCCTACATCACCTTTTTTTAGGCCTGTCTTTCAGCCAGGCTGACAAGTTGATCCAACTCATCACAGACTTGGAAAGGATGCATTTTTTAACTCTTAATAGTAGAAAATTTGAAACATGCAAGTCAGAAATTTCTCTCCAGCTTTAGGCTGCGTGTCATAGTTGTGGGGAGCCACATTGCTGAAATTGCATTTGTTTTATTTTATGGATGCCTCACAGTTCTGCTCTGATAATCATGGAGTTTTTGTCTTCCTTCCATGTAAAGGACTACTGGAAGTACCACAGATGACTCTGATTATGATGATTATCCAGAAGATCTAGTAAGTTGTATTTTATTATGTTTGTATTTGCATAATATATGATTCTATGTTGTAAAAGTGCACTTGGAAAATTTAAAAGTGGAGATAAGAGAGGAGGTATAGTCAGAGTTTACAATTCCCACTGAGAATCTATAGAGCTGAAAGGAGACTAAATTCTGAAGGAATAGGAAGAACCTGTGGTGGGGAATCACTTTTGAGGAAGATACAGTGGAGGCCTGAAAGATTTATCAAATGAATGAAGTGATTAAAGGAACTGACATACCCAACTATACAAAAAGAGGTGCCTGCCAATTAACAGGGTCATTTCAGGGTGAATTGCAAAGGCTGCTGCCCCTTCAAGGAGCACAGACTTTTATATGCAGTCATTTGATTTGCAGAGGAGTGGGTTGGGAGATGCATGCCTCTTTTGCCAATGGGGATAATGCTAAATTGTATTTATGAAACAGTTTTCTTACTGTAAATAACCCAAGTTATAATCCGTCCCATATATTTTCTTTTCAAATGTGTGAATCTGCAGTCTGCAAATCACATGAACAGTTCCCTGCTGAGCTTATATAAGAAAGGAAATCCCGATTCTGTTCCAACCACTCCAAAAACTGACCCAGTGGAAACCCCTCCTCCTGCCCGAGCTGCACCTCAAACAAGCACCGTGTCACCAGGAGCAAGAAGTGAAACACGGATCTCTGATGGTGGCTGGTTCATTGATAAAACTCCATGTGGAAAAGACTTTTTCATTGACCTTTCTGAGGATGGAGAAGGAGATGAGAAAAACCTGATTTCTGAGGTATTGTGTTTTACAAACCCAAGATGATTAGAAGCATGAATATAGTTGATCTGTAAGGTCCCTTCCAACTCAAACCATTCTGTGTTTCCTACATAACTTGACAGGCTTCTGAAGGGTGATTCTAAGACCAAAAAGAAAGTCTTTCTCTCTGGATTTTTAAAATATATAATTTTTTTTACAAACAGGCATGCTGTGTTTAAGGATAGTGAACATGTTAAACTGAAAGGAAAGATTGGCTTAAGCCTATTAGAGTGCTTGTTTTTAGCTTGGGTTCTGAAGAAGGAGTGTCTTAGCCCATTGTTCTGCCATGTCAGAAGTGATTTTTCTAACCTTCTGGCCCATTTCAAGCATGTTTGTATGGGAGGTAAAAAAGACACCAAATTATGAATTTCCTCCACATTTTTTGAGGAAAATGCAGTGCTCAATATTAGGGAGGCCCAGTTCAGTGCCTATACTGAGATATAAGTAGCTGTTACTTATTCCATTTGCCATTGATCAGCCTACCTGGCATGAGGCTTGCTGTAGCCACAGCATGTGTTAAAGTCTTTGTGAGCCTCAGGAAAGTGGAATTTATTTGAATGGACAAAGTTATAGAAGATGAAAGGAAATTGCATTGATTTATAAAGCAGTTAAAAATAGATTCTACTCACCATCTAGACATACTGCCCAGTTTTTGATCCCCCCCTTCACCCTAGTTATTTTTTTATTTTGAAAAAAACAATTTTGTTTAGCTGCTGAAAGCTTTCCATTTGTGTATGTGAGTTAACATCTCTACTGCTTGGCTGACCAGATGTTTCAGCAGCCTGTTTTTTTATGTGAAGGAAGACCTGCAGTTACATCTGCCTTTCTAGTTACACAGAATGCTTACTGAATAGGCAGATTTGATAAATCATCCCTTTATCCTAGTGGTACTGCATCCTCTCATCTAGAGAAAATGAATAGAAGAGAGATCTTCAAATTGTAAAGTATTTGCAGTACTGTATTCTTAAAAAAAAAAAGCCCAAAAAAACCACCCCAGCTTTCATCGTTGAACTTTTTATTTCTTTTATCCTGTAACAGTCCTTTTCTTTCTTGCAGTTAACTTATGTGAGCACTGAATAATATTTTCCTATAACCATTTGTGACTTACTAGTAATAACAATTGTTTCCAATGGAGTAAAAACATTTGTGTAGTTTTATTCATCCCATTTTAAAAAGGGGAAAAATCCTAAGTACAAAAGCGATTTTCTACAAAAGGGGTTAAATTCCTGCCTTGCTTGTCTTTATTTATATAATATGTGTAAGTTAAGCGTGATAGACACACATTTTCTTCTTTTAAGTATTTGCAGAAGTTCACTGATTTAAAAGGTTATGTGTGTAATTCTGGTTTTATGGCCTAGAAATCAGCAGAATATTCTCTCTTGGAGAGTGAAAGAAAGAAGACAAAGGGCAAGAGAGCAAAAAGAAAAAAGGAAGAATTTCCAGATGTAGATGGAGAAATTGAATCCATGTTACTTAAGAAAGGTGAGAAGTTATTTTGGGTGTGTTACTCAAAACAGAGATGATATTTGACCATGAAATCTGTTACTGGAGCAGCGTTTTTTGAGGTGCAGAGAAACGATCTCCAGCATTTTTAAAAAAAAAAATTTAGCCTTAATATTATACTAAAAAAAATATTTCAGTCCTGTGTCTACTACTAAAAAATAATACTACTCCATGTGCTTAGCTAATTAACAATTAGCTAAGGCTAATGTAGCTAACTTAGCTAAGGCTTAGTACCTTTCTGTCTGGTGGTAGCAACTACTGTTATACCATGTCTAAATTTGTGTGACTTTTCCTCCTTAACAGTGAGAAGTAAGGGACCAGAGCTTTATCGCCCTTCGGTGACTTTTGAGGATGTAGGAGGCAACGATGAAACTTTAAAGGTTAGTTAAAATTTTATTGGTGGGCTACAGGATGCACTGAAAGAAATGTCACGTGAAAAATGACAAAGAAGGAACCTTGCAGAATTCATCTGCCTGGCACTGACAAGAGCTGCTTATACCAACAACAAGAAGGTTGTTTATTTCCCTTGGATTAATCTTTCTCTAAGCAGTCGCTGAAATCAGATTAATAAACAGAACTTGCTTTACTTTGCCCTGTCTATAATAGCAGCAATCTGTAATACTGATTTCTGTAATTTAAATGAAGGTTTTTCTTGTTCTTAACAGGAAATATGCAAGATGCTCATTCACATCCGTCATCCCGAAGTCTATAACCACTTAGGTGTGGTCCCACCTCGTGGTTTTCTTTTACATGGGCCACCAGGGTGTGGAAAAACGTTACTTGCACAGGCAATTGCTGGGGTGAGATAGCTTTAAATTTACAGTTTCTTCTTTTCCTGAATTATGTTTAGAGAGAAAGAAAATAGTCCTCCTTCATGATAGACTGGATCGTTCCACTTCTTTATCCATCCTGTGATAGTCTGAAAAATATTAATCCTCACTTTGTTTGAATTCCATCTGAATCTGTACTTGATAGAACCTCATATATAAAGAGGAGACATAGTGACAAGGTTTTACATTTTAAATTGTTCTGAGGCATTCCCAGGACAACAGTATAGGCACAGGTGTTGAGAAGGGTATAAATGGAAGGTACTTTTGGTTAAATTTACCATAGTGTTTCATTTTAAATCTAGGCTCGACCTTACCATTTTTTTATGAGGCATTACATTGATTTTATTGGGTGGCATCCATTAACCAACCATCCTGAATTTCCAAACTGGATGTTGCCTTGACTGTGTCAAACTGACATTTTCAGAGCATATGACACCGGTGGTGTGGATAGTTTGCTGAGGCTGCACTACCTGTAGCACCACTGTGCTACAGTCTATCAAAGTGACCATTGTATTTATTTATTTTTAATAGCAGAAAACACCGAGTGTGTGTTTTACAAGTGCCTTATTGTACAGTCCTGCTCACATGTTTCTGGAGCAGGATTAAGGAAACCAAACCTGGTGGGGCTTATCTTGCACTGTTATGCATAGAAATAAACAGGTTTTTTTCAACAAAGGAGCTCAAGCACGGACTGAAATATATGCATTGTAAAGGACTGGCTTGGGAACCAAGGTGAGAAGCTATTTAACAGTGCAGTCATTCTCTAACTGAGTTAGGGGAAGTGTTTTTTTTTAATATCCATTTCCCTTCACTTGGACAAATGGCTCAGACCCATTTTAAGTTGGACGATGCTACTTATCTTTTTTTAAAAGCTCTTTAGGTTTCAGGCTTGATTGCATAGTTTGTAGGTGTAGAAGATGTCATATTGGAAAATATTTGTCTCCAAGGACAGCCAACATTTCTAACCTCTGGATGTATCATACA
Source organism: Corapipo altera (assembly GCF_003945725.1). NCBI lineage: Eukaryota > Metazoa > Chordata > Aves > Passeriformes > Pipridae > Corapipo > Corapipo altera. The sequence goes on from NW_020884884.1 coordinate 233,980, forward strand.
ATATTACTTGTTTCTTCCAGGAACTCGAGCTCCCAATGTTGAAAGTGGCTGCGACAGAGATTGTGTCTGGAGTGTCAGGGGAATCTGAGCAGAAACTGAGGGAATTGTTTGAGCAGGCTGTGGTGAGACACCCCTTGGAAATTACACTGTGAATTGTTTATCTTCTTCTTTGTAAAGATTCGTACTTTGTTGCTGTGGTTTGACTTTGGGTGAATATTAGTGAGTGAATCCTTATACTGCTGCACACATGACTTGTCTCCCCTCCTGTGACCAGAACTCCATTGTACTGTCTTGATGTCATAGGGCACAAAGCTTACTATTCTGAAGCCTTGACAAAAGGTAGTTCATCATAGCAATGTAAAGAGAGCAACAGAAATTATTTACATATTTGGAGCTGCTTGGTTTGATATATAAAAAACCAAAATAAGAGCAGTTGATTGTGCTTTTTTTCTTACAGGGTTTTTTGCTAGTTTTGTGTGGTGTGGAGTTTGAGTGAATTATGTGAGATGCTTTAGGCTTTGGGGGTCTAAGTATAAAGTAGAAAATTTGGAACAAATATGATAAGAGCAGGAGACAAGTGACAGTTGAAGTCTTGCTTTGGTGTGACTTCTGGACATACTAAGAAGCAAAACTAAGAAAACGAGACAGGTTGTGATAATTTTAATTTAAACAAATGCAGATTATTTTTTTACTATGTGGCTAGTGTTTTACTTCATGAAGACAGTTTTCTGTTCCTGACCTCTGAGAATGTTCTGATTTTCCAACTTTATTCCACTTTTCTACTTTCCCTCATGAGTGCATGCAGGTATTTAAAGTATTTTCCTGTAAAAAAGAATGCTAAGCAGGGCAAAAGGATTGCTTGTGAAGCTGTTCATTTGTTATGTTTCCAGTTCATACAGCACTTTCATTTTTAGAGAACCTTGTTAAGATGTTGTTTAGAATAAAATTAAATAGTTTATGGGAAAGAGTTTTTAGAAATTACATATCTTTTATATGTCAAGTGATTGAGGGGAGATTGTTGCTGCAGAATTTATGTCTCTTGCATAAAATAAGCTTAAAAAAAAAATCTAACTTTTTCACTCAGTTTTCGTACCAATTTTTATGCAGGGATAAAGACACGATTCCACATTATGCAGGTCCTGTGGAATCTTGGTGTCTTTTTCCCCTCCGTCAGAGAGTGGGAAAGGGAGTGACCAGTAGATGGCGCAGCTGGTGCCTGATAACACCCAGTGCGTGGGGTGCACAACCCGGTTTTTTTATAAGGGACTCCTTTGGAAGATGATTCCAGTATTTTCCTTAAGTATTCCTTTGTACTACTAGTGCTTTTTGTGAATATTAATAATCTTTTGTTAGTTAAACACCATTCTATTAGCTACAGAAATTATTATTCCAAATTAGTGTTGGCTTTTTAAGAAGTATGTGGAATTTTAGAACACTTGTAGGAGTTTCTCACTGCTCATTTTTACTTTTTTAACATGGTCAGGCTCTGTAGTAGTCTTGAAGTTACATGACCACCTACTGCTCCTTTTGTTTCATTATGTGTGTCAGTAACATTAGCTTTAGGAATTCCACAGCTCTAATGTCATTAACAAAACAAACAAAAACCCAGACCAGACCTTTCTTGTGTGGTTTTCGTTTATGGGCTTAAGCAGGCAGTCACAATGGAATATTTGTGGGGAACATAAAGCAACACAGAGGTATATTTAAATTTTAAACAATGTGTAGAGACATTTTGAATCTCACACCTTAATTATTCCATAGGCTCAGCTCAGCGCAGTTTCATAGTCAGATAGTCAGAAAGAACAATAGAATTGTTCCAGGAGCAGTTGATTGGGCAGCAGATTTACAATAATAATTATAGATCAGAAAACAGGAAAAATTTCTTTCTTGTGATACACCCTACCAGTGTCATTTTGTAATTATTAATATTTTTTGTTCCTAGTCCAGTGCACCGTGTGTCCTTTTCATTGACGAGATTGATGCAATCACCCCAAAAAGAGAAGTTGCATCCAAGGACATGGAGCGCAGGATTGTTGCTCAGTTCCTGACTTGTATGGACGGTCAGTCTCAGGAACATCTGTGCTAAGCTCAAATTTCTGATTATCAGGCTCACTGCCTGCTTTACTTCAGTAGTGACGTGTTGTTACTTTAGAGGAGCTAGTGGTAATAATTTTTCATGTTTTGGCACTGTGGGGAGCGGTGGGAAGATTCTTGTAGATTGGATATTATTTTCACAGTGGTCTGTCTGTTGCATATGCAGAAATAATGGATATATCTGTTGAATTTAATTTGAAATGCTTAGTTTTGCTCGATTGTTCAAAATGCAAGTTTTAGGTAGTACAAATAAAGACAAACAGCAGTGACTGTGGGTTGGTTTGTCTGTGCTGAGTGTTATCATGTGCTGCAGAAACAGAGTCCCACAGATACTGGAACAAAGTTGGGACAGTGAGTATGAGTATTAACTTCCTTCCTTCCTTCCTTCCTTCCTTTAGACTTGAATAATGTGGCTGCCACTACCCAGGTCCTTGTTGTCGGAGCAACAAACAGACCTGACTCACTGGACCCTGCACTGAGGAGAGCTGGGAGATTTGATCGAGAAATCTGTTTAGGGATCCCAGATGAAGGGGCAAGAGAAAAGTATGTGTTACAAACTTTAACCTTGTTTATGATTAGTTAGTAATTAAGGAAGTAATGTGTAAGTTAACATACAAATTAAAGAAAAGTACTTTATTGTGCTTAGTCCTATTCGTGCCTGTGCACACCTGTGGATCATCACACACTAAAAAGTGCAGAAGACATTGTGTGCATCTACTCTTTGTCTTGGTAGCTATGTCTACGTTTGGAGTGGTTTCCTTTCTTGTGTGCAAATCTGCTTTTAGCATTATGTTAATGGGTTTTCAAGTGCCTTAACAGTACAGATGATGGAGTCAAATGTATATTTTCTCTTTTTCAGGAAGTTAACATTCTGTCTTTGGTGTTCCCTGGGTAACCATTAAATTAGGAACATAAGTATAGCCCATTTGTTAGTCTTCTCAAGCACTTACCTTAAGCAATAAGCCTAGAATCTTCATTCCAGTCCTCATGGAAATACACCAGTCCAGGCATTAAGCTGAGCTGCATCCTCTGTTGTGTAACTGGCCCTTTTTTCTCCAAAGAGCTGTGACTGTCAGACTAGGTTAAAAGTAATAAATCTGGTTTTGCTTTCTTAATTAAAAAGGAACTGCTACTCATTTCCACAACAGCAGAAAACACAGGAAGGGAAGTTTAAAAACAGCTGTGGGTTATCTTGTTATAGAAAGGAAAGGAAGGTTAAAGGATAAGCTCCTTCAACCTCAACTAATCATATTTCTAAGTTGGCTTTTGTTTGGATTTTTTTTCCTCCCTTCCTCCAGATCTACAGCCCTGTAGGAATTATGTTCCTCTTTGTGGTGGGAAAACACACAGATAGTTAGAGGCAGAACTAAAGAGTTAACTGATGAGAGTTCTGATTCTGTGGTAGTTCTTAGGATCATGTTAAAATTATATTCCCAGAAATAGCACTGTTTTGAAGGACAGGAGTTGTGAATGGCAAAGTCATTGTAGTGTGTAGAGATTGTTCACAGGCTGGAGAGTAGTCATATTTGTTCATACTATTGTTTTGTACAATTGATTGTATTTGTGTTCCTGGAGGTGTAGGCTTACTGTTGATTTTGTTTTCTTTTTAAATTATTCCCTCCCACCCTGCTTTTCTGTTTTGTTTTGGTTTTTTTTTGACAGGGAGCATGGGGACAGTGCTGTTCCTTTATTTTAAAATGAAAGAGTCGTAAAGAAACAGAAATCCTTATAATGTGCTGACTTAGGATAAATGAGTCTTGCTGAAGGCAGACTTTGAACTGCTTAGTTCCACAGCCTTAGCAGGGTGGAGCAGGATGAGGATCTGGAGATCTTGCTTTACTTGCAGTGTTTTCTTATACATGTATGAAGCCCATGAAGGAAAATAGTATCTGTAGGACACAAGTTCAGAATGAGCCATTTATAGTTCTTAACTTTTTGCACTTTGACTCAGTTGATTAGCTACAGCTGCTATCAAACAGGTTGAAAAATTCTTGAGAACCACACTAATATCACTAAAAAAGCTTTAAAGGAGAGAAGATGACTCTTATCAGTGGGGGAGGCAAACATGAAACATTATAATTTCAGAGTTTTGAATAGCTTAATCACGTGTTTCTTTCATAACTTTTCTGTAGTTTCATTACTTGATCTGGAAATAATTTAAACTAGTTTCATTGGAACTAGAAAGTATGTTACTGATCTTCACTTCTTTGGTTTGTGCTGCCTCTTTAAAATATTTTCCCAGTGAAGTGATGTTTTCCCATTTTAAAAAAGTTGATTTGATCCCTTTCCTCAGTTCTTCTGCCAGTTTTTGTGCAGTGACATTGGATTTTGCCTTTTTTTTTTTTTTTTCTTTTGACCAGTCATTTAGTTTTCAGTTGTCCTTGCCTTGGAAGAGCAGCCAGAAGTCTTGATGGACCTTAAAGGAAACTTTTAAGCTTCAGCTTTGATACAGAGTGAAAAAGTTCCCATTAAAAACAAAAAAGTGCAGAGCTTAGCACTTCACTGTCAGTTACATAAAGCTGTTTTGTATTAGTGAGGGAACTACATAAGTAGGTGTAACTTTAGCTTTTGAGTGAGGATGAGGTAACACATGAGTTGCACACATAAGCTGCATGCACAGTAAAACTATTGGAAGTTTTACTGGGGGTGCAGGAAATATCTGCTGACAAATTCCACTGACAACGGTCAGGGAAAGATGCTGAAGGTTAGAAGATGGGGCGCCACAGAGTCTGATTTCATTTGCTCCTTGCAGAATAGTTTGTTGTGAGTGTTCTTCAATACATAACTAAAAGTGGGATGGAACAGACTATGCAGACTAATGTAGTTAGGAACACAAAATTAAATATCTTAATGGATAACTTGTTTGCATCTCTGTGGTACACTCTGAGACCTAGTCTGTCCATTTGGAATCATAAACTAAAGTTTAAAGAATCTATAACACTTAGATTCACCAAAACTGGCTTTTACCCACCGATTGGCATTGCCTGGTTGATGCTGTTAGTTTTTAAGAAGTAAAAGGAAATATATAGCACATTTTGGTGGATTTCAGTGTTCGTTGCTTCACAGTTGAGTGAAAACTTCCCGCTGTACTTTTTCAGTTCAGGTGGACTGAGAGAGCCCTTAAATCCATGCTGTTTGTTTTCATACATACTAATAAAACAAAGCTACAGCTTCATCTTTTCTTTTTTTTATTCCCTCTACTCAATTAGAATTCTTCAGACTTTGTGTCGAAAACTTAAGCTCCCGGAGTCCTTCGAATTCCGTCCTTTGGCGCGGCTGACCCCGGGTTATGTGGGAGCCGACCTGATGGCGCTGTGTCGAGAGGCAGCGATGTGCACAGTGAACAGGGTCCTGATCAGGTGTGAGGAACAGAGAGGGAAACACGCACAGGCTGGAGGAAACACAGCTGAAGAAAGCATGGGAATAGGAACAGACATCCTGGTGGAAGAGGGCACTGAACAACTAGAACTTCCTCCTGAGGTATTTATTCCTTGAAGCGTGTATTTCTAATGTCTGAAGGGTTGAGCCGTTTTATGGTTATAAAAGTCATTGCTTGTGGCAGTAAATCTGCAGTATATGAGAAAACTGTGGTTTAAACATGTTTCAAAATGGCTTTTTGTAGTCTCTTTGCTAACTCATGCTTTCTTCTTCCCAAGACCCCCTACACAACTGTTATCCCATGCAGGAATGTCCTGGGAAGATGTCCTAAGATGTTTTCATTGGACCTTGTTAACCCCTTCCTGTGATTGGGTGTTCCTGTAAGCCCCTTGAGACTTCTAATTGGTTACTCTTTGAATCTTCCTAACCCTATAAATGTAACATCCCCCAACAATAAACTCTCTCTTGCCTCCTCTCCACGCCGGTGTGCTGTCTCTGTGCCTGCCATGGAGCCACGTGGGTGGAGAGAGGGGAGAGCACCTCTCCCCTCCAGGCTGAGGACCTGAAGAAGCCCCTGGCGCTGGAGTCCCCCCTCCCCATCCACTTAAGCCGTAGGAAATGGTTCCTCAGATGGAAATGGAACTAGAACTGAGCCGCCCCACGCCATGGGGAGAAAGAGATCCAGAACTGCTCATGAATTTTCAAACATCTATGGCCTATGTAATATTAAATTTAGTTTTAGAAATGTCAGCTACTAAGACAGGAGCTTAGCTCCTAATGACCCATGTAATGGGTCTGAATAAGTGGCTCTCAAAACCCAGTCCTCCTAAAAGTCACGTTCATGTTTTATACAAGGTGTGGTTTTTCCACTGGATTTTTTTGTTGTTGTTTGTGCTGTGTTGTTTTGTTTTCTAGCAGAGCAGAGGCTAAAAGGGCAGCTGTATCTCTCTTCAAAAGTATGTCAACTGTTAACAGAATTTTAAAAATATTAGACTTGCACTGAGTGTTCTGCACAAGCTACTTGCTGTGCCCTCAGTGAAATCTCTGTTATGATACCTGGGGTTCTGCCCTGACTTGGTGAGTTAGAGTAAATATTTAAGCAGTCTGTGTTTTCCCTCCAGCTATGTGATTACTTGAGGTATATCAAATTTGTATCTAGTACCTGTAGCAAGTGTGAGGAAGAGATGAGCTGTTAAAGTGCAGGACACCTGGAACTCTGTTGCAGAAAATAGCATTTCTAGTGCCAGAATTATTCTATGGCCCAAGTAACATGATGTGGTTAGTGAAGCACAACAACTTTATATAGAAATCATTGGGCCTATTTCTCAAAACGTGGAGTCTGTATGTGCCTTTATGATGTGCAGGTTTCCTAAAGATTTTCCTGGAGAAGTAAAAAAAAGTAGGCTTAAATCCACATTGTACTTAGATTCTGTTTTTAGAGGGGCTGACAAAGAAAACTGTTACTGTAATTGCAAAAACCAGTGTAAAAAGCTGTAGTAAGCCTTTGTATTACTGTAACATAACCATACTGCAAACCTCCCAGTGTTTCCTGGGGCCTGATGCAGCCAAAAGAAAGTGGGGAAGGGCAGGTAGTTGCAGCTTTTATCAACATCACCATCATCAAAGGGGTCATTGAGAATGAGGAAGTCTAATCCTAACAAAGCCATATTTTGATAGCTGGCAGGAGGTTGACATAGTCTAATACAGGGTATTGTCATTAAAACCCCTTTATTATGTTTATAATGGAAAAATAAACATACAAAACCTTTAAAAATCATTCACACAATTCAAGTAAACAAACCCAGTGGTCTTGGCTATTTCAGAGTTTCTCTTAATGGCTCTGTTAAGAAGAGGAGGGAGGGCTTAATAGGGATATCAGGCACTAAAAGGACTTCTGTTTCTTTTTGGTCAGTTGTAGAGCTATCCTGGTTGAAACTGATAGGAAGTGATACATTTCCTGTATACAGCTGTAGGAAAAATGTTGAAACTTAACAGAATTTTTACTTTTCTTTTTTCTCCCTCCATCTTATAATGAAAATCCTGATATAGTTTTACTCGTGATGCAGTACCAGTTTGCTTTGATACTGCCTCTCTGTATTAGAGCAGTATTTATGTAGTTATGTTGTGAAGGTATAAAGTTCTTGGATTAAGTATTTTCTAGAGTAGTGTCCCCAGTAAGGAACTGACTGGGGAAATTGGAACTTACCTCCTTGGGGCACTGTGGTCTGCAACGTGGAACAGTGTAGAAAAGCATTACCCTACATCTCTATTCTGTTTGCCCAAACTTTATCAGGGTTTGATTACAAAACCAGGTCTAATCAGGCTGAGGAAATGAGTGATGACTTGAAATCAGTCTGTGTTAAATAAAAGTGTATATTCTAGAAGTGTGTTAAGAGTTTTAAAGGTTTACTTGTAACTGAATATTCTGCAAATTGTTGAAATTGTGCTGTTCAGCAGAGTTTTTCGCTTTCTCTTGAAAGCAGTTTCTTGTTAAAAACAGAATTAATACATATAAATAATACATAGTTTGGAAATTTCAGCATGGAAATAACTTTCTCCTAATCGGTGTGGGAGGAGCAGGAGGAAGAATTGGAAGACAAAATACACATGCTAGCTCAGTTTCTTTATATCTAAATCAAGATTTTAGCCTCTGCTCAGTGCTTTCACATGTGCTAAAGGTACACAGCTTTCCTGGAATGTTTTTATCATTATTGTGTAGAGTACACATAAAATATGTAAATGGCTATTACTGTGGTTGATAGTTGAAGTATTGCTTTGAAAAAGCCCTTAAAATGATTCTTGAAGTCCAGTCTAGTGCATAATCTTTTTGTTTTCCTTTCCATGTACCCTAAGGATGAATTACAGAGACTTTTGGATTTGCTGAAGAAGCAAGACCCCTTGCCTGAGGAGCAGCTGCAGAAGCTGTGCATTGAGATGAATGATTTTATTGTTGCACTGTCATCAGTGCAGCCCTCTGCCAAGAGAGAAGGCTTTGTCACAATCCCTGACGTGACATGGGCAGATATTGGAGCCCTGGAGGATGTTCGGGAGGAGCTGACTATGGCAATATTGGTATGTCTTAACCTTACTTTCAAAGATTTTTTGCACTTCCCCTTATGTAGGAAATAAAACTGTGTTTGTTTTTAACATTTATTTCAGGCATAATGTTCTGCTCATGAGTTCTAACGTGCTACAAACTAGAAATTTTGCAACATCTTTATTTAAAAGAGTTAGGCTTCTGTAATTTGCTTTAAAATTTGTTACAAGGGCATGTATTTAAACGTTTTGCTTTCTGTATTCATGCTTACAGTGTGTTTGTGTTGCTCAATCTTTAAGTAGTCTAAAAGTGTTGTACCACCAACCTTGGTTATGCAACTGCCAAACAAAGAATTGGAGACTGCTTAGCTGGAAGCTTAGCAATTTTGCTGCCAGTCAGAGGGTTTCTTAACACTAGTACCTTAAGATTAGAACTTGGGTAAATAAAATCTTTGCCTCTCAGTAAAGATACTTCTCCCATTTTGGGGTACTTACAGTGCAAGATAATAAGATGCCAATCAACTCTTTATTCTTTTAGCCTATAAAGAACATGCTTATGAATGATTTTTCGTTCAACTGTGCCTGAAATTAAAAGTTTCATGTTAGCTTTATGTCACAGGTAACTATGATAATTTCTTTTTAGGCGCCTGTGCGAAACCCAGAGCAGTTTAAAGCTCTGGGTCTGACTACTCCAGCTGGTGTCCTGCTGGCAGGGCCTCCAGGATGTGGCAAAACACTGTTAGCTAAGGTAAGACATTTTCTAGACATAGTTAAAAATACTGGAGAATCTTCTTGAAGTGGATGGTTTTGTAGGAGTGGCTGAGTCTGGATGGTGGTGCCAGAAGTTGGGCTTTTGCACGAATTCTCATCAGAAATTTAAATTTAGGCCTCTGTGCTGAAGTTATTTGATTTTCTTGTCATTAAGTTACAATTTTGCTTGAATTGAGAGGAAATTACTGCAAAACTTGAAGGAATAAATTGGTTGAGAAGAGGGAAGGAAGGATGAGAAGAAACTCTATTGAATAACCACTTCTATGGAATATTTCACTGTAACTAAATTATATATTTGGAAGTACTCTACACTTTACTATATTTATGTAATTGTTGTATTTACCTTACTGAAAATACTTTTGTTTTCCTTCATGAGCATTTCAGTTCTTACAGGCTCTCCATGTAAATGTAGATAATTGTTCAAGTTTCAGATTGTCACTCACCTTTGTCTTTGGATGCTCTTATGTAGTTTCATATCTCCTTAACTCCCACTAATTATTGAGAATTCTTCAACTGATATGAGGGGGGATGAAGTGTGAATCTGGAACATTGCCTCATCAAAGAGAGAACACCTTGCTAAATTCCCTGCTCCCCTCCCACTCTTAATTGCATGTAATTATACTTTGTACTGTTTTCTGTATTTTACAAGCAGTTGATAATTATGTTCCTTCCCTTATATTTGTTTATCGCCGCATGGACAGAACCAAAGAAGCCATGATAAATGTGTGTTTTACATATATGCATCTCTCTTTGCCTTTTTGATAGGCTGTGGCCAATGAGTCTGGACTGAACTTCATATCTGTGAAAGGTCCTGAGCTGCTAAATATGGTATGTGCTAATCATTGTGCTTTTGTTGTTTATGGATTTCTTGTCCAAAGTGGGGCAAGGAAGATTCCTGGTAATCACACAACTGATACTGGTACAACTAAAGTTGCCTTATTTAACCTCAGCTTTAAGTTTTTAGCAGTGAAGCTGTTCATGTGAAAAGGAAAAAGCCATCTGTGTAGTTTAAATATATTTATTGGTTTAAATTACCAGGCAGATGGAGCCTTCTTGGCTGAAGTAGGATATCTAAGTAACCAATTAAATGCATCGCTGCTTATGTAGATTTTAAATGTCAAGAGATAAAAGTGCTCTGGTACAAATTTTTGCAGCACTGGGCTTAGAAGTGTTGTGATGTAACTTCAGTCTCTTTTGGAGTCAAGAGAGTGTGTTTAACTGAGCAGGATGTCTGCAGCCCACATCTCGAAAGACCATGGCAGTTATCTGTTTATCAGTAATGTGGAAGCCAAAATCAGTATACTGGATTTGATTAATCTCTTCTCAAACACTTATTTATGTGTATTTCAAGTACTGATACAGGCAGGAAATACAGCACCTACGTTAATTAGGAGCCCTACTTCCTGGTGGAATGCAGCGAAGATGGTTGGCTGTGATTCAGAGACTGTGTTAACACATAAATTGAATCAAACCATGTTTGTGTGGAAAAAATTAAGTGTTTGCATTTATAGTTTTGCAGCCCCTGCCCCTACAGTTCACCGTTCAAAGTGAAATGCTGGCTGACTCTTCAGTTCCCTACTGCCAAGCCCGTGTCTTCAGGCAACTACCCTGTGAACTTCAGATGTCCATTGTGTTCACATTGCTCACTGGATTTGTTTGTGAACAGTGGAGCAAGGTCCTTAATTAAGACTGTATTTGTTAGTTCTCCTCACCAGAATGATAGCAAGTTACATTTATTCCCCTGAAAGGAGGAATTCTCTTAAACTCTGAATGTACTGCAAAGTCTAAAAAGTGAACTAGTGATAATTAGTTCCTGTGTAAAATCTTGATCAGTATGGAAACAGAGATAACAGACTGTTATCAGAAGCAAACTGGTTAGTAGGTTGCATTTCTCCCTTACAAAGTACCTCATATACTGTTTAAAACTATGATTTATTTTTTTTTTACCCAAGCAAAATCTTTATGTCTTACATTGTTCCAATGTAATTTGTCTTTCTTTTTTTTTTAGTACGTTGGTGAAAGTGAACGTGCTGTACGTCAGGTATTCCAGCGTGCCAGGAATTCAGCCCCTTGTGTTATATTTTTTGATGAAGTCGATGCTTTGTGCCCTCGGAGGTCTGACCGTGAAGTGAGTCTGTCTTAAAATATCTCCATAAATAAAGAATCTCAGTTGCAGCTTTTTTTTTTTTTTTTTTTAGCCACAGAAGTACCCAGAAGGTATCAGTATCTCACAAGAAAAGCAATCTCTTAGGCTTTCTGTCATTTGAGGAAAAATATGTTGGTCAATTTTATAAAGCTTAATACTTTTTTAGTATCGAAGAAATATCCAGAGAGATTCAGGTTAAGCTGTTGAATTTGGTTATAAGATGTCACTGCTATGGAGTTAACATTTAACTCTCAGTAGCTCATCTGATACTCTTGTTTCAGAGGTTTAAATATTTGAGAACTTTTTTCCCCTCAAAAAAATGAATACTGAGAAATTTTGTGTTGTCTTTTTGAGGTAGATGTCAGAACAATTAGTATAAATACTTATATGTACTTCTTTAAGTGAGCACTTTAGTTTTAATTGGAAAGAAGAGGTTTGCCACATGTTAAAAGTGTGTGTCAGGTGTATAGATAGCATGAATTTGGGATAGAAACATGCTAAGAGGATGATAGAAGGAATCCAGAATGCAGCTACAGTGAAAGTGTGAAAAAGAAACTTTTTCTTTGAGTAGTATTTCAGTGCAGGGAGCTAGTAGATCTTTTGTTTCTTTTACTTTGAAATATTCACATTCCCACCATTTCCTCAATTTTGTTGACAAATTTCTCCTTTTAAAGTCAGGAGCCAGTGTCCGAGTAGTTAACCAGCTGCTCACCGAGATGGATGGTCTGGAGAATCGTCAGCAGGTTTTCATTATGGCTGCCACAAACAGGCCAGGTAAGGACCCAAAAATCATAAATAAGAAATCAGACATCCTTGATTCTCTTCTAATGAAATCACGTTATTAAATATTTGAATTCTATAACTAACCTTGTTCTGTACTTAAAATTACAGTGTCTGCTCAAATCCAAACCTTTTTCTGCTCTGTTAATCTGTGTCATGTTCATGTGGCAGTGTGAAATGAAGCAGCCTCTTTAAAATATGTCTTAATTAGCACATGGTACCACTGCTGTAAAGTGCTTTGAAAGACCTTTGACTGCTTTGAACTTTGCATTATCTCCTTGGAACATAAAAGAAGAACAGAGAACTAAAATGTAATTTATGTATTTTTTTAATTCTTCAACTGATTTTCTATCTAAAGCAACCTTAGTTTGATTTTTTTTTTTATTATTTTTTATTTTTTGCCTTGGGACATTTGTCTCATGTTAAATCATTTTTCCATTTTCTTATATTTTGCTTATTAGGCTCCATATTCCAAACTAGACTCCCTTAGGCTGAAGTTGTTCTCCTGTTTCCTCGTGTTCTGTCAACCTTTGATATTAACAGCTCTCTGTGCTCCCTTGCTGGCTCTTCAATTCTTGGTAGCTTTTGCAATTCCAGCACCATCTTTGTTAATAAGCTAAACACTGACATCTGCTTTACAAATACCATGTGTTTTACAAGCAACTTTCTGCCTCTTTGTATTATGGAGAAGTTTTGTGTTTTATACATAGCAAGAGACTTGTCTCTTCCTGAATTTGAATTCCAAAAGTCATAAGTAAAGGAATTTGTTAGCAGTTTAGAAGGAAACATGCATGAAGATGTTGCACTTCCTTGGTTATGAGCATTTTTCTGAATATTGCACCTGAAATTAAATACAGGGTTACTAGTATGTCTTGTTAAAAACATACTGGTTTGGGTACCAGAATTTTGGAAAGAACCTTTGCACCTAGAACAGGTATTTGGCAAATTACCAGTAATACTGAGACACAGTTATTTCATACCTACAGGTATTAACTAAGGACAAGATGCAGAATTTTGCTGAGAAATGGCTTAACAGGAGAACAGTAGCATAGCTATTTTGGATATAAATTGGGAGATGAGAAAGTTAAAATACTTGTCAGATTACTTGGGTCCTGTAAATTAAGGAAATTTGATCTGAAATCACCTTAAATGGGCAACTATGAGGCATTTTTGGTTGGTTGGTTTTGGGTTTTTTTCAATGATCAAATGCTTCAGAGATTTTGAGGAAAATTTTCCTATCTCTTGAATTCTTTGTACCACAACAGACTCTCTTCTACATGGTGAAGGATGAGCAGTAGGTGCTTAAATCTGTATCTGCTTGTACCAGTTCTTTGTTTTAAAGTGGTAAATTTTCCTGGCATGAATTTGATGATCCTGACCTATCTAATCCAATGTAAAATAGAGAGTAAGGTTATACAATGTAGCCCATCTATATATAGATGCAGTTGGATGTACCAAGGGTGTTCTTACCAGTGTCATCAAGTTGCCTTAGGAAAGAGATCTCTCCCTAAATTAGTTGTGCTAGTGCAGGCATTTATATCAAGCAGGCTTGATATGTTTATTTATTCATGTTTCTCAAGGGTTTCATATCTAATTACTGACTTGTCATTATCTCTGACTGGTAGCTTGGGCTGGGAATTCCAACACTTCTGAAGTTGAGGAAGCATCCAGCTTTACTTCCTGCAGTGCCACCTCAGCAGGGTGTACGCGAGGCCAGTGCTTTTAGGGCTGGTCTGTGTATGTGGCAATGTTCTGAGCTCAGAATTCCTTTTGTGGAGGCAGCTGAATGCAACACTTCAGTAGCTTTACAAGGGCCAGTTTAGAATAAATGTTGCTCAGATGTTAATTTCGAGGTATGAATGCTTGTGTGTGGCACGTTTGTCCCAATTCCCCAAATTAGATTTACACTGATTCAGTACTTATGGGTCTCATTTTCATGCATATGTGAATTCTGTAGTGTTGTTAACCCCTCCCTTTAAGCCTTATACTGGATGCATTTTCACCATTAAGTTGTTATAAAATACCTCTGGAATGGTTTGAGGACCTCTTTTTCTTTTTTTTTTTTTTTCAGTTTTAAGAAGTCTCTATTGCCTTGTTCAGCTGCAGTAGCAGATGTACTGTTTTACCATACAGAAATAGTTAAAACTACAACACTTCCCTGAGTAATGAGGTTTGGACTAATATTTGAATGCAGCTGGAAAATCTGTGAGGCATGAAATCAGTGCTGTATTACTAGTCAGTGACATCAATGAGAAAAAGTGAATTTGAGGTAAAAATGCCAAATGTAAAGAAAATGCAAAGGCAGGGATAACAAATACAATCATGCAATTAAAGGGTATAAATGTATCTGCAAATTCTGTAGAAGGAAATCAGTTGCATCTTGATAAAGATACAAAGAGTTGTTTTGCCAACATAATAAAATATTTTTTTCTGAATGAGCAAGCTTGGCACACCCAGCTTCTGCTAGAGGAGAGAGTTATTCATGCAGTTTGGATGGGATGGATCTCTTGCTTCAGAAGGACATCAGCTGTGTGTATGAATAACATTTTGGGTAGGTTTAGACCATAAATTTTTCCTGTGATATCTGCATTTGTCAGTGTGAGAAAATAGTTTCCAATTTATGCAGCTTTTATCAGAACAACTTCTACCGAAGTTGTGGTTAAATTGGGGAAATGATTTTTCTCAGTTTATGCACTTTTTATTGGGCCTAGGGAAGAGGCATTGTTCACCAAATTAAATCTTTCTAGTATGGTCTGGTTAGTTAATAGGAGCACACTGCAGGTAGTGTCTGTTCTAGCAGAGCACTCTTACTGCCCTAGGAATTAAATCTCTAAGCAGAGACCTGTAGGAGAAGCACAGTTTATGCTGGCTACTATATTTAAATGATTCCCACAAACAATGAAAGTTGCAGTGCCTGAAAAGGTCTTTAAATCTGACATTTGTATGACAGATTTTTCTGTCATAGTTATGGGGAATAGAGGTGCTGGTGGGGGATTGTGTTACATAAATCTGAATAACATACTATTACTGTGAAGTGTGAGATCTCATGTTTTTTAATCGATGTTAGTATAATTTATTGGGAGAGAAAATGGCTTTTCAAGACGCTTCCCTTTTAGAGTGGTTGCAGGCATGCTAGCTTTGAGAGTTTGCTGGTACTGTTCATGTGAGTGTGTGTTGTTAGCACTGTCATCTCAGAGACTAATATTAAATAATAACAGTAACAACAACAATAATAACGATGATAATAATAATAATAGCAGTAGGATAGCAGTGGCTCAACCACCTTTGGCACCAAGGTATGTTCCTGGCACAGCAGTTCCAGTGCTGGCATCTGTGACAAGGTATTACTTTGAATTAGTGATGTTTTAATATACCCCATGGCTGAAGACTGACAACTTCTTTTTTTTATAAGAGCTTTTAAGGACTTGGAAGGCTCTAATTCCTGTTTTAGCAAAAGGGTAGGCACAGTAGATTGGTTCCTTTGTTTATCATATACAATCTGCAAGTGATGATTCTTATTCTGGCAGTGCTGAAATAAGCCTTCGATGTGCCCTAAAAAGCAGGATATTTGGGGGTTTTTTGCATTTACTCAGTGACTTTGAAAGTCCTCTGTAGATATTTCTTGACTACTTCTAAATTAGCAGGGATGCAGTATTCCCAACACAATCTCTCTTTCCACCTAAATGCAGAACCAATGTCAAACTGTCTGAACAGGATGAAACTTTTAAGGCACTCAATGTCATTGGAGAGAGAGGGAAAAAAAAGGAGGCAGAAATATCTTGTCCCGTTAGAACCTTTATGGGTCACAATTATTATATTCTTTTTCAGTCTACTTCCTTCCCCAGATCTGAGATTAAATCCTACAAAACCGTCAAGTACTACTGTTCAATAATACCTATAATATCCCACAAATTTCTGGTTATCAGTGTGAGTTTCAGGAGATACTGCTGCTTTCTGCTCTTCTCTTACTTCCCCAGGCTTTGAACGTTTATAAACTCTTAGAGAATGCTGACCGAGGTGTCAGCAGCATTTACCTGGGATCTAAGGAACTCATGTAACATGAGGAAACGGACGAGAAAGAAGTGAAACACTACAAACTGACAGTGCTTTTATGCTTGGTGTAAAGTGTGATGATGTCTTTGCTTTTCTTCATGGCCTCTTCCTCCAGCTTTTTTTAAAATTAATTCTTGTAAAATTCCCCACCTACTCTTATCTTCGAGAATGGTCCTAGTTTCAGTGAGTTCTGTTTTTCTTCTAGCAAGTTTGTTAGTTTTCTAGAGCTGTTCACCTGAACCACGTGTTTTGAAACACAATAAAAAAATCTTCAGTTTTTGACAAGTTACGTTTTTGTTTGGGGGATTGTTTGGGTTTTTTTTTTACCTGTTTATACATGTTGCTGAATTAAAGGCAAGATAAGATCTAAGAAAAGCACTTAATACGTGAGGCATGGAACAATTTCTTTCATAATAGTTCCAATTCGCGTAAATTATATTTCTGCCTTTCAGCAGCCCTTGAATGTTACATATCTTTCACAGTAACTTCAGTTGTTAACTACAGTGTTCATCTGGAGTCTCAGAAAACCTTTTAGGGCTTCTGATCCTGCGTTTCAGAACATCACAAATGTGAGGGCCTAGATCTCATATACTTCAAATGTGATTTTTTTTTTAAAAGCTGTAGTAAGTATAGGAAAAGTTTGATGGGCTCAGCACAGTAGTCATTGTTGCTGGTATGCACTGAACTTCTGTAAACGTGGACTCCTGTAGAGTTAAGACATGAATGATCAACTGGAAGTTCTATTGTACAACAATAGAATGTCAAAATATAGGAATTTGTGCAAAGATACTTTCAATAGAATTCAATGATTCTGTAAAATTTTGCAGTAGTTTGAAGAGCAGTGTAGAAAAGTGAAATATTACATAATTCTCTAAAGATTAGTGCCTGTTTTAACCTTTAAAAATAAAGCAAGGGATGGATATGCTCCAAATGTCTTCTTATGTAATTTTGTCAAGTTATTTGGAAAATGATACAGTGTCTTCTAATGACACAGTCAATGCCATCAACCACATCAGAAAGACAGAAAATTATTAGTTGGACATTTCTCTTAGTAGAAGTATAGTCTTTCTGTGAGACAACCTCTTGGAAAAAGGAGTGTTGTGTTTTATCACATTACCATGCTTCACTTTCCTTCCAACTTGAGAGATAATAATAGGCTTTGAAAGAGGTATCTGTGATAACTACCTTAACTTCATTAAAATGTTAAATGTATCTAAAATGAGTTGACTCTCTTCTGTTTAGATAAGTTTGGAGATAATAGATATGGAGAGAGTGTTATGATTTATCAGGGTGGAATGCTTTGAAATTCCTAAAAGGAGAACATTATTCAGTTTTTTTAAGCGGATATGAAGTGGATCTAACGAATAAATTCGTCCAATAAGTAAATACTGATTTTCTGGGTTATGTGACGTGAATTTTCAAGAACTTCAGGCCCAGGTCTCAACCAGAAGAGTGAAGTGAATGGATTCCTAAGGAGATGGGGAGTGTAGATCTGTGTTTTCAACTTTGGTGTGGCCTTGTTGTTGTAAACCACCATTACTGCAGCTTATCTAGTTAGTGTGAGTTACCTCTTTGAATGCAGGCAATGTTACCATTTCCATACAAAAAGATGAATGCATCTTTAGACTGTATCACTGACCTCGTGTTGTTGGACAAATAGCATGGCAAGTACCATGTTCTCAGCATGCAGAATGGAAACAGTATTTTCTGTATCAAGCTTAATATTTTTAAAGAGCTTTTGGAACTTCAGAATGGGAAAATTGTCAAGTGCATGGTGTTGTAATGCAATCCTTATTGAGAGTATTTTTTTTGAGGTTTGTAATTGATATGTTGAGTGAATTTTGTTATCTTATATTAATAATGTGACAAGACTTCCATCCACAGAAACACAAAAACAGGACAGTGCACTTGTGCCAAAAGCGAGATGAAGTGTCACATAGAACTGTGCACAAACATATAAGTAACATGTTTTTGTCTGGCCTGCTGTGGCAGGGATTCTGTTTAACTCTTGTTTTATCTGGTCTGGATTAAAGGCATTCCTTTTTTTTTCACCATTGTTGTTGCATTTGCAATAGCTGATTTTTGCCTCCATAGATGCTTCTGCACACAGTTGCTGTATCATGGGGAAAAAAAATATGTTTTTGTCCAAGAGAAAGATAATAGAGTTGTCCTTTAAGCATAAGTGAGAGAGTAACTTGAACAAGACTATGAGCATCTCTAAAAAGTGAATCAAGACTATATTGTAGTAGGATCAAGTAGTTCAAGTCTCGACAGTGTTAAACAAGCTTTTTTCATTTGCAGAAAAGTGATAGCTGTGCTTCCATCCTACTATTTTAGGGCTTGGGTGGTGTTTTCTTTAAAACATCTGTACAGTAAGGATTAACAACTTCACTTTTCCCAGTTCTTCACTGTTGATAAACACAAATGCATATAGTTTGTTTGTCAGCCACATTTTGTCAAGGAAGTGTAACGAATGTGAGGGTGTTGGCAGCTTTATTTGGAGGCCTTGATAGCTTCCAGTTTAAGACTTAGATGTAACTATCAACTGTTACTTCTGGGAAAGGTTCAGGCAGCAGGTACCTCACACATCCTTATAATTCACGTACTTAAAAGCAGTCTGTTATGGTAAAAGTACAGTTTTATTTATATCTTCTGTGGGTGCTTTTGTGGCTTTGCTGTTCACATTACTGCAGCATGTAGGGTATAGAGTCACAGAATCATTAGGTTGGACAAGATCTGTAAGGTCATCAAGTCCAAGCATTAACCTGGCACTGCCAAGTCCACCACTAAACCGTGTCCCTAAGCACCACATCTGCACATCTCTTAGGTACCTCCAGGGATGGTGACTCAATAGAATTCCTTAGTGAAACAGAGCAATTAATATCATTATTGGTTTTTGGTAGATGGGGAAATAAGGCATCAAGAAGCCTTTAGAAACATAATGCAGGCAGTTTGTGCTGAAGTACAGACAGGAACTGAGGCCTTTCACAGGTTATATGCCCTGTTTGTATCTCTTGTCAATATATCCTGACTTACTATTTATGGATATTCAGTCCACAGCCTGTGGTGCTAAAAGGCTGCTACACATTTCTGATATATTTAAGCTTTGAATGGTTGTCTAGAAACATTTGTGATAATTTTATCACAAAACAAATTAAAACAATAGTGTTTCTTACTTCTCCACACATAATAAATTTGGAGTCTGCAGTTCTTCCTGGGAAACAAATCCTGTACTTGGCAGCTGTATTTTGTGTTTTCACGGATCTCCTGTTTTAGCATTCAGAAGACTAGTGTGCAGTAGAAATGCAAATGACCAGTAAAATTAAATTTACATATGGATGGTTATGATTGGCCCTGTGTACTTGTTATTCTTGATTTATCACTGTCCCTTTCAAGCAGATTTGCAATACAGATAGAGTCCCTTCCAATAGAACAAACTGTTATGAATTAATGTGGAATTCCTCAGAAAAAATGTTCTAGTTCTGTATTGCCAAATATAGAGTTGTATTCATTTGTGAAGAGATGAAACTGGTATTTATGAGCCATCGTTGAGCAGATGCAGCTTAACTGTACTGGGTAGTAGAGATTTCTACTTGACAAAGATGAAACTACTTCAGTCAGCTACCTCAATGCTCAGAGCTTCACATCATATCACAAATGCTTCTTTGAATCCTGCTAGACTTATGAATGTGTTCCTTCTCATGTGTAGACTTTCCTAAGGGTGTGTCTCAGTTCTAGATGATTTTTTTCCTTTTTTCCCCTCCCTAAGATATAATTGACCCAGCAATCCTGCGTCCTGGTAGACTGGATAAAACACTCTATGTGGGTTTGCCACCACCTGAAGATCGACTGGCTATTTTAAAGACCATCACCAAAGTGAGTATTTGGAAATAAATCCTTATCTTGAAGTTTGGTGGAATGATTTAAGACAAAGTAAATTTTACGAAGAATTGCAGGATCCTGTCTCGCGAAACACTTTCAAGTATTACATGAGGTCATAAAAATAAACCATGAGCCCATCTGCTGTCAAATTTGCTGTGAAACTGCAAGGAGTTGGTAAATCTTGAGTAAAACAAACCTGTCAAACATGGAAGCTGTTGCCTTTATGGTCACAGTTTGAATAGATTTAATTAAAAGATTCCTATCTGTGCGAGTAATGGGCCTAGAAGTGTTTTTAAGCTTTTTTTGGAGGGTTCCAGGCATTCACCAGAATGATTCACAAGCTCCAGCTGTATTTGCTCAACAGTAGTTGTGACAATTATTTGCATTCAAGATTAAAGGGAGCTTGTGGTGATAGAGGTTGTAGGTTAAAGTAAATGTGAAAATGTACAATACGTGCCTTCGTGGATCCTCCCTGTGGGTAACAGCACAATCTGCCACTTCAGCATTTTGGATTATGGAATTCTATGTATTTCTCCACGTATGGCACAGCAGTAATCAAGGCCTTAAAAAAGAACATACAAAGCATTATGAATTACTTGGATATTTCCTGCTTTTCCAGTAGCTCAACATTGATTGTTAAGAGCAGGTGTTCTATCAGATATCTTTTTGAGCTGCAAAGGAGACAAAGTTTTCACTACAGGGGAAAGATAACACTGCATTATGAAAAGTGTGGCAAAAATTATTTAATAAATTAGTAATAAAAGTTAATTTGGACTCGTGTAAGCTAAAGTCGTGGTGCAGGCAGTGGTTGATTCAGAATTCAGAGAGTGAGAACTCGTTCAAACATGTTCTTTCATGACAAAGTGGTTGTTCAAAAGATGAACTCTCACTACAAATTCAGGATGTTAGACTTCCCTTCATTTGTTCCATGCATTGCTTCAGGGATGAAAAAACATTAAGTATTCCCCCATTTGCTAGTTGCAGTAGATCAGTTTGTTTCTAAGTTTTATAAAAATATTTCAGTTAATACTTTCTACAGCTGTGTTCATAAAGATGATTGACCTTTACAAGATGTTGAGAGAAATTGAGTGTAACATCCATGAATCATTTTTCTGTAAGGAATTATTATTATTATATTTTTTTTTTTATTTTACAAAATTTATTTTTAAAGATAATTAGGTGTGTGGGGAAATAGGGCAGGAAAGCTTGGTGTGAGACTTCACGGGGGGGAGGGGGGGAAGAAGGTGATATTAAACAGAACTGATTTCTCTCTCTCACAGATTTCACCTGCTCTCACTCTCACAGCCACATATAGAGGATACACACATCCACCTGGTAGGGCTAGGATCACTTGTGGGAAGCATGGAGGATAAGGAATTCTGTGTCGAGTCCTCACTTGATCTTTTGGCTTCCTCCTGACCGGTGATGACAAACTGGTGGCTTGAGAGAACTGTTTTTAGTTTCCCTTTAAGAATCAAAGAGTTCAGAATTGTGCTTACTTCAGCTGCCATAAATCTTGGGCAAGGTTGCTGAAAAACATCTTTTGCTCCTCCTGGGAATCTTTGTGGCTACAGCCTTATCTTCCTGTTGGATAACACCACGAGGAGTGGCACAGGGAATGTTGTAACCTTGTTATTATCCCATTGCCACAGTATTTTTGTCTTCTGCTGACAAGTAATCTTTGATGTGGCCTTATCTGTTTATGGGTTTTCTTGTGATATAAGCAACAAATTGCATATTGTTTACCAGCTTGGTTTCTGTGGATCTTGTCACTGGTTATCAAGGCTTGTTATTTTTGGAATGCAAGATGCTTTCATGCCTACTGAATTCATGCTAGTCTGAACGTTTTGGACACAAGTCTTTGTAGTGAATGAGGTGTTAAATCTTTAAAAATGTATAGGAGTTATCTGATAGATGAACGTGGAATAGGGAGAGGAGAAAATGTGTTAAAATACCTCAATTTTTGTCAGATTTCATCCATGCATTATAGGCAAGGAAATTTGAAAAGTTTGAGTACACGCTTGGGCAAGGCTAGAGAAAAAATGTTTGAGTGGCTTCTGGATGACAGTATAAATTCCCAGAAATCTCCAAGGAATACATGCACAGCATATGGAAACTGAGAATTGTTGCTGAATGAAAATATGGATGCTTATGAAGGCAGCATGAGGAGCAGAAAAGGGAGTTGGGAGGAGGAATAGGTTGTCAGGAAGACAGCCTAAATGTAGGTTGGAGCTTCGTTGTGAAAGAGTTTTGTTTCAGTTAACCTGTACAAATCAGTCATTTCAAATCGCATGTTAGTTATGCAAGAGAAGCCTGTCTTCACATGTTTGGGTTACCAGTGTAACATTCCTGCAAGCTGCATCAACCTTGTCTGGTGCACAGACTGCTGAGCTTGTCACAGAGTAAGCAGAGCAATGCATGTTGCTCCTCAAAGCCCCGGGTAAAACACTCCTTTTTAGCAGAGAAGGTGCCTCTGGCCTGCAGTTTCATACAACAATTACTAGACTGTCCCATATGAAATGGTATGAGGCTTCCTTGTTTCCAGGTTAAAGTCTCTCCTTTTAGGATGTTTGGGTTTTGGTTTGTTGGGGTTTTTTTTCCCTTTGTAATTGTTATTGTACCAAAGACTTATTACTATGCCTAGTCCTTGACTATTCTAGTGTCTGTTAAGTATTCAAGGGGTTTAACTTGCCAGTTACTACAAACTGTGTTTTTTCCTCTTGAAGGTGTTGTGATAGATTAGTTCCTCTGAAGAAGTCAGAAAATAAGTATATGAATTTGTGCCAGAAACTTTTTTGACAGAAATACACGAACTTATCGATTGTATAAAAAGGTGTTCTCAACTGTCAAAACTCAGATATTGTTCAGTAAGAGAGACATCTTGAATCCCTGCACTCTCATGATACTACTTTACTGTTGTCTAAGGGTGAGAGGGAGATCTCCAAGCTTATAGTGTGGGATTTTGTTGGCTAGTTTCAAATACAGTTTATAATGTTGGTCAATACTTTCTGCTGTTGGAGATGCAAAAATAATAACAAAACCCACTTCTGGGATCTTTCTGGAGGAAGCAGTAAGAACAGTATATGTAAACTTCTACGACATCTAGAATGCAAAACTTCTAAGTTTGAAAATTTGTATCTGGAATATAAAAGATATACAGTTCATTCAGTCTTAAAAGTGATAAGACTAATTTTACATGCCTCTTGCTTAGCTATTTGATTTCAGCACATAGTAAAACTGGAGGAAGTTCAACTAAACAACACTACTGATGCAACCAGCTGTTATTAAAGGCACATCCCCCTATGGAACAGTGTCAATGTTCCAAAGCCCTGTGACAGACTGGTCAGCATTTCCTTAGAGAAAATCTAATCTGTTGGTGGGAAGATAAAATTTAGCATTGCTTATTATTTCATAATTACATGGTTTTAAGCCTGCTTACCCTTCGTGTCAGTTTGAGATTAAATTTATTAGTGTTTAGATTAAGTTTATTAGTATTTGTGGGTAGTCCAGGAAATTTGTTAGACCCCAATATGATTCCTGATTAATGAAATTTAATCAATTTAGGGATGGCATGTATAAAAATGTTTTCCTGTCTTCTTTTTCTTACCTCCACTCCTTTAGGATGGCACCCGGCCTCCACTAGGTAGTGATGTAAGCCTTGAAGAAATTGCTTACAGTCAACACTGTGATTGTTACACGTGAGTTCCTTCTGGTTTTCACTTTAATATTTAATATGCAGTGCCAACGGTCTTCTGATGCATTTGAAAGTGTGTTATGTTGTTATTTATGTTGTTATTATTAAGTGGATCTCTTAATTTTCAGGTTTTATAAACTTTTGCCCTTGATGCTATTTTTCTTGCTTTTCACTTGTGCTTTTTTTCCAAGGAGTTGGTAAGAATATATGGATGCTAAAGTCTTTCTCATCTGGAATAGTCCTTGTCATGTTGTAAATACAGATCAGTGGAGGCCTCCTGATTTTACTTGGTTTTATTTTATAATTCTTGCATAATCTGAGGATAAAAGAGCTCTCTTTAGGTTGTGGACCTATATACAATGATGATGAAAGCAAATTGGTCAAACAGCCATATGCAGCTTGTTCTGTCACACAGCTGAAAGCAATCTGTTTGACAGAGCAATGAGGGCCCATTTCAACTTGGGCTTTGGAATAGCAAGGTTTGGGTTCAGGGAAAGCTTGATGGCCATACCTGTCAGAACAATTTGCAGTTACAGTCTGTAAAACTTCAAAAAGCTTTAAGCTATTCACTAATTTATTAATACTTAATAATTTTCTGTAGTTCATCAACTCTAAAGTTTGTGACATGCTGCTTGTCGCAATGTTACTTGGGAAAGATGAGTACTTTTTCTTTCTTTCTTTTTCACTCAGTGGACTTTTTTTGGTCCAGTGTGTGTGGGTTTTGGGTTGGATTTTTATTGTGGGGTTTTGGGAGATTTTGTGTTTGTCATTTTTAATGTTTAGGTTTATTTGTATTTTGAGATGTGGCTTTGGGTTTTTTTGAGAGGGAGTTTGTTGTGGGATTTAATTTCTTTGGTTTGGATTTTTGTGGAATTTTTTTTTGTCTGGTTGGGTTTTGGTTTTGTTTTTTTAAATACAGCTGTATTCCTATCACCCCCAAATGAAGTGTAGGGAGTTAATTGTGAAAATTTTTTTTGGTTCAATGACTTCACCAGTTTAAAGGCTTGTGAGAAGTTCAACAGCTTTCCAGCTGTTCCAGTTACAGGAAACTGGAAGTAAATACTTAGAAACACTGATCTGACCATGTTTTGTGGATACTGTTACTTTAGGAACATGTTAGTTGTTGATGCAGCTTTGAGCAACACAACTCCCTTTTGTAATAGTGATTTCATTTGAATCTTTCATAAGGTTTATTAAAAAAAAAGGTCATGTTCCCACCAAGTGGCACAGTATTAATCAATCCCTTGGCATTTTTAAAGATGCTGAGTAGGATTTTTGCCTCTTCCCTTGCTTCCCATTTGTTTGATCTTAATCTGTGACTAATATCTGGAGGACGTCACTCCATAATGAAGGTTGCAGACTGAGTAGTCATCAGGCCTCTTTCCAGTGTTCTTAAGATGAAGCTTTTTGACAGCACAACCAGTTTTTTACTGTCATTTTTAGTGTTTTGCCTTTCTATATGCCATCAGCAAAAGACAAGAGCAATTTATCCTAAAATCACCTGTTCTGTTTGTATCTGTAGAGGGGCAGACCTTTCTGCTCTTGTGCGTGAGGCTTCAATTTGTGCCTTGAGAGAGGAAATGGCCCTGCAGAATAATCAAAGCAAGAAAGGTAAGAAAGCTTTAAAAAAAATCTTAACAGTGACAAGATAAATGGAATGTAAAGTATTTAAAGTAGTTCAAGACAAGCATAAAGACATTTATGTATGTAACTAATTGATGGCTTCTGAGCCAGATGAAAATTAAGTCAGAGTTGTTACAAGAACACATAAGCATCTTGGAAGTAAAGGTGGGGAAGAGTACAGGAAAGGTGGTTATGCTGGAGGTTCAGCAGAAACTTTTTTCTAAAAGAATTGAACCTTGTAGCCTTAAAGAAATGTTTCTGTTATAAACTGACAATTTATTTACTAGACTGAATACCTCTTTGAAAATTTCCACATCACTACAAAGACTGATGTATTTGCAGATTTGAGGGCAGTTGGAAACTGCCCATATACTCATTCCCTACCTTTGGAACACAGTTGCATTGTGTAACTGGATGAAATTAGTTGGAAAATCTGAGTGCCACTTTTGATCTTTGGTGTTTAGCTCATCAGTGGCTCCTGCCAGGACATTAACAGGGAGTTATAAATTGTTTCAAGTACAGTGTGTGCCCTTTCATTATCTCTCTGCACTTTCTGTTTTTTAAGTTCTATTTTCTTGGTTTTTTTAAAAATTACAGATTGAAACTTTTATATAAAATGCCTGTCTAGGTTTCAGTAACTTTGTTAGTTTACCTATAAGTCAAAATGCAAAGCTAAGATGGAATTGTGACTTTTCAGATTATGTCCTTGGAAAATATATTAGGCTTTCATTATGCCCCTGATTTCTAAGAACCATGCTGGAATTTTAATGTCTTTGAATCATTCTTTTTGATCTAGTTCATATCCAGTCTCATCTGGTTTTTAACAGTAGGTTAACAGAGGAGAATGTTTGTGTTCCTTGTTCTCAGGCAACCCATGTTCATTTAGAGGGAGGAAAAAAACTATGAAAATCTTCCCCATTGTATGACTTGGTTACCTATTTTGCTTGCTGTAGATGGACAAAGCTCTTGATTTGAGATGAGAATTTATCCTGTTCATTTTGATAATTATACAGAATACAACAGGCTTCATTCAAAGATGTTCATCACTTGAATTCAGTGATTGCAGCCTGAGCATTCGTGGTATGGATGTGTAGGCAGCCAGCAAGTCCATAAGATATGCATAGCTTGATCTACATGTTTGTAGCAGCTGCTTGTTTGGAATGTCCTTGGATTTCCAAGGTGTCAGCCCTGACTGGTATGAAAGTGTGTAAGGTGGTTTCTAATTTGAGACCTTGATCATTTATATCCTCAAAAGGGTGTACACAGAGTGGAGAATTTCTTCCTTCACTGTTAGGACAGGACACACACAACTGACTCCCCTCCCACAGCCTGTGCTTGACTGTGGATGGGTGCTGTGTGTCCTCAGGCTTTGCAATTATGGCTGTTCCTTTCTATTGTGGAGAAACTCTGTTGCAACTTCTTGTTATACCTGATATTTTCCCTCTGTAATAAATTCAGGGGTGTGGGTTTTTTAACACGCAGCAGTGGTTTGCTTGAAGGTGCTTGTAAAAGTGAAATGGAAAGGTATCCTTTTTGTGATAATTCTTAGAAGAATTCATGAATTCTACTTCCAACTTGAACAGGCCTAGGTGAGCTGATTATGTCACGAGTTGCCAGATAACTGCAGTTTGTCTCAGGGGAATTCCTAACAACTGCCAGAGGAGTTCACTATCATATGCAGACTTGGAGTTTCATTTCTGCCTCCCTTTTCCAAACCACTGAAGGTGGTGCATAACACTGATTTCAGCACCAATGCCTTAGACAAGTTCTCATTTTTAATGTAGTACCTTCCATTTGCTAAGTAGTCTTTTAGTATATTAGCAGAAGATTTTCATTAAGCTTGGACTCAAAATATATTAATCTTTACAGTTTTTTCATGTTGGCACATCCCATTTCACATTACAAAAGTAGTGGCAGTGAAAGCCAAGAGCATCTTGATGAAATAATGAAAAAAAATGCACCAAACTGATTCTAAAGTGTATAACTTGTATTTCTATCATATCTGATACCTGTGCATAGTGTTAGCATTGTAATGAATCTTTATAGCAGTGGCATCTTGGGATGCTTAGTTCTAGATTAAACAAGGTGATTGATTGCTTGTGAAAGCAGAGGAATCCATGACCTATTTGATGTATGCTTATGTTTTTACATACTGAAAAAACCTGTTCAAAAGGTTATTATTATGAATAATTACTGTGGATAGCTGCATTAAGGTCAAAATGGCAATTTGCATAAACTTAAACACGGGGAGTTGTAGAAGTGAAATTTTTAATCACTTCTGAGTAATGCCAGAGAAGGCAATGATATGAAGTCAGTTATTTAGAAATTAGTAGAAGTAGAGTGGCAACAAAACGTTTTCTAGGTACTTTCTAAATAACAGGGAAGCTTATTAAATATATGTAGAAAATAAAGTCCAGAACTGGAAGCAGCAGGATTTGAGACATTCAATTCCAGAAAGGTTAAGGGACTTGAATTCTACCTGGATTTGATGTAAGCTGCAGTTTAACTCAGCATTTTTGAGAATGAAATTCTCAGTCTGCACGTGGAAACACCAATACCTAAAATAACTTTCTGAAACAAGTAGTTATTCTTTGGCTTAAGTTGCAAGGGATAGAGGGATTTAGATCTTGCCTAAAATCAGAGACAGGAGTCTACATAAAATACAAGAGTTCAGGTGTTCATAACACTATTGAATTAGATCTCATCCAGTTGAGGAGCACATGCAGTTAGTTAGGTTTCATGACTGCTGCCTTAAAATACACGCAACAGTCACTTGATTGTCACTTGCCTGCAATTTTAATAATTTATTATGCTTTGTTCTTTAAGGAGAAATCAAGATCTCCCGTAAACACTTCGAAGAAGCTTTTAGGAAAGTGAAATCTTCAGTATCCAAAAAGGTAAGATAAGAGTCAAGTATGTAAGACTTGTTTCTCCCTGGAAAGGATGCTGTTCTTATGCTGGAGACTGGAGGTCTCCAGCCTACTTGGTTGCAGCATACCTGGATGTATTTCAAACTGACACTACCTGTTTCTGCATTAAACAAACCTGGTATCTGTGTTAAGGTCAGAAATTAAAGCCTCCCTTTCCAGCTGCAGGTGATGCACTGCATGTAGATGCATTACCAAGATATCAAGGTTATCTTTCAGTATGGAGCCTTGGGCTTCTCACTAATCTTCCCACACTGGTGATTGACCTGGCCCTAACCTCTTACATCTGCTGAATTTTCAGTTAGAAGTCAAGGCCTTCAGACTGCACCACACCCTGCCACCAACCTTTTCTTCCCTTAGATGGATGTGACCCCCCCAAAGATGCTCAACCTTTTCTGTTGATGTGCAAAAGACATAATTTGGACATAGGACATAAAATACACTTTATCATATTTTGTATCAGTCTTTTAATTGTTTGCATTTGTCAAGGAAGTTTGTTATAAATGTGTCCTCATGACCTGTTCTTTTTAATGACTGAAAGAAAAGTTGTTCAATCATCTTAATTATTATAACTGAGAAGTTAATATATATAGGAATTGTTATTGCTGCAGAGCTTGTCTATAGGCCTCTGTATGTTGCCAGGAGTGTGCTACAGCCAAAATACATTAATATATTCACTTTTAACACTAGCCAGAGAGGTTAAATCCATCTGAAGACTTGTCAGTTGGGTATTTTGAAATACCTTTTGCAGTACAAGATACTTATCTCCCATTTCCAGATGCTACTTCCTATCTGCTAGACAAATTCAGTCTGACAAAAACTCTACACACCTTCCTATGAACACTGAAAAATTTAAAAAAAAAAAAGCTACTTCTCATTGATTTAGTGTATTTATCTCTTCCATCCCATACACATTTCTATGTTTGGTTAATTTGCTTGGTTTAATTGGCTGACTGAAACAAAGTTGTTCTCAAACCAAAGTAAGTCCCTTCCATGGACAGACATCACCTTCTGAAGCCAGTTATTTCAGTGGAAGTATTCTGTTCCTCAAAACTGTCATTTTCAGGGACTAGTAAGAAGGGTTAAGGAGCAGTTACAGTTTTAAGTTAGACTAGCAAAAGATGATCTTGTCTGTTCAATTTGGCAGAACTAGATGGGGGAGCAAAGTGTCAGCTCAGCAGCTCCCATGGTAAAGAGGGCAGTACCTTCTCAGTGAAGCTGCCATCTCACCTACTATGGCAATGTGGAGTGTAAGAACTCTGCCAGAGGCTTCTGTGGATTACACATCATTGGTGACTATCACTGAAAAACCTAATTTATGAGGGAGGATAGTGGGGTTTTGCCTTGTTGTATTTGTTTGTAAGTGTTTTAAAATACAGCTAGTGGCTCATATAGCTGGCTTATTTCACTTAGTTAAATAATACCTCAGTTACCTAAATAATAAAATCACTTTAATATTGCATAACTTTTTACCATTGTCTGAAGTACTTTTTCCTCCTATCTTGGCACTGTTAGGATCAAATAATGTATGAAGAACTGCATCAGTCACTGTGCAGGTGATACATTTGGACAATTCCCAAGAGACTTATTCTGCACTGGCGGAGAGTTTTGTAATACCCACGCCTGGTTTCAAGAGACAAGTTGGAAAGAAGCTGTACTGTCTCAACTTTTATACTGCACCTGAAGATCATCATAACCTGCTGCTCTAAACCATCCTTAATTTAACCATCTGGAATAAAAGATATAATACACATCTCCTGCTTATAACCATTTACATTTTTTAAATGAATGCTTTTAGTGCTAAAAAGCTAATGCCATTCTGATATATTTAGTGCCCTGGAATCTCTGAGGCAGAGGCTAATTCTTCCAAGTGTTTACACTGCTCCAATAGCTGTTTCCCACCATCAATGAAAATTGCTGTGTTTTCCAGAACAAGGACTCTGAAATAATCACTGGGAGGACAGAGCTGTGAAAGTAGAGTGGGAAAGTGCTGCAGTGCATGTTGTCATACCATTAATCCTGCCTTTTCCAAAGGCAGTGATATGTTATGATTGTGCCAGCAAAGGTTCTCAGAGCTCCTAACAGCTTCCCTCTGCCTTATCAAAAGAAACTATCCACAGATGGCAACCTGTCTCAGAGTTACCTTGGAGAGAGTAAACTTTAGAAATCAGAGAAGTGCTGTGATTTAACCTAAGAAACATTTGAAACAGTTAAGAGTTATTTAACAGTGTGGTTGTTAATTATTTTTCTTAGGCAAATCTGCAACAGCAAAAAAATTCTGTTACAGATTTGAATTTATTAAGTGTTTGGGTATCCTCTAGAGGAAGGAAAATGTTACTGTTTTAAAAAGCAGGCCAAGAGCCTCAGGTTTTTTTTTTATTATTTTTTAAATACAAGAAATTCTGTCTTGGAAGGAGGGTCCTAACTTTCAGCAAACTGGGAAGTATCCAAGTTAAGACAGAACACTGAAAAATGACAGATACTGAGCAACCAACTTCTGAAACTTACAAGCCTTAATGGATTTTTTTTTACCACCATCATCATTCTACAAAGTTCTTTAATCATTGATCTCAGTTCCTCTGATAAGCCCTATTCTTCCTAAAAGTACTACAACCAGTCAAGGATCAGAAAAGGAAATGGGTGATTTTTGCTACTAAATTTCATAGAAAGTCTTAAGTTTGATAATGCTAAAGTTTAAAAATTATTTGAAGTCCTGAAATTTACATGTAAAAAACCCAGTGAAATAGTTTTTGTAAGCAACATCTGATCTGTAAGCATCCCCCCTACTTACTCGAACATTTAAGAGGGAGAAGATCATTTAATCTACACAAGTCATAATTCATTTAAACACATAACCTGAACAACCCGATCTAACTTTAAGGCTGACCTTACTTTTGAGAGGGAACAGTGCCCTTCCTCTTAAATTCTTCTCAGAATTGCTATCTAACAACAGATCTTGCTGCATTTTTCCCCAAAGGTGTATGTGGAAGGCTATTACACATAACTAATTCCCACAGACTTGCATTTTAAAAATACTGACACTCATGGCAGCTTGAACTTAGCACTGTGATTTTTGCTCAACATGGTGCAACATTCCCTCCCTCTCCTCAGGAAGCTGGAGCCTCAGTGACTCAAATTCTGGCTCCTATGACTAACAAATTAAGTCCCTGTGTATAAAGCAGAAGATGACATGTCTGCTTTTAATTGTAGATCAGGCTTGGGGCTTCAGGAATTACTGTGATTCCCAGAAACCCAAGATGGAGAATCATTGTTTTCAATCAGTAGCAGGGTTGGAAGGGGATCTCCAGGATCACCTGGTCCAGCCTTTCTTGACAAAAGCACAGTCTAGACAAGATGGCCCAGCACCCTGTCCAGCTGCATCTTACAAGTCTGACATTGGGGAATCTACCACTTTTCCTGAGATTTTTCACACTGAAACCATCAGCTATTGGAATAGTTTTCCTCATTTCCAATTGGAGGCTCCCCAGGAGTAACTTGCACCCATTACCCCTCCTCTTTTCCATGTGACTCCTTGTAAAAAGAGAATCTCCATCTTCTTTGTAGCCACCCCTGGAACATAGTGGTAAGATCTCCCTTAAGCTTTCTTATCTCAAGGCTGAACAAACAGTTTTCTCAGCCTTTGCTCATAATAATACACTCAATTCCTTTGAGTGGACCAAAGAAAGGAATCAATGATTTCTCCTTTATGGATATATAGAAGATTCCTACTACAATACTTGAGGATAGCTGTGGTTGATGAGCTTAGGAAGGAATGAAGTCCTCAAGCCCTGGCATATTCACTTAAAAATTTTCCTTTACTCTCATGATGGTGTTATTCCTGTGTATATATGGAGCAAGAAAGAAGGAAATACTGTTCAAGTAACCATAATAACAATTTAGTCTTGTCAAGAGTTCCAACACAAAACATGTTTAATATTCAAGGTGTCTCATGATCATTCTTGTTTCTTAACAGGTGATAATGGAAGGGGAAGTGGGGTACAGGAGGGTTTGAATTTACAGGAAAACGTGAAGTCAAGTTGAAAGCCAGAAAAGGCCAGATCAGTCAAGTGTCCATATCCTGTTTGCTTGCCTTGCCTGGGCTGTGTGTGCATCAAGGAGCAAAGACAGCAACTGAACTGCTGGACTGTTCACACAGGAGCAGTGCACCCACACTGCTACTTTTTCTTGTGGGAAATTCTGCTTAGGCTATAGTATGTATCACTAAAAAACAATGATCCTTTGTACAGAAGAGATCCTTTGTACACAGAAAATGGGAGCTGCTTTAAGGAACTGAGCCTTTTGAGAAAATAAGAGACAGATATTTTGTTCTGCATATGCAGCTACCACCCCTCCCAGCAGACATGCCTAGAGGTTTTGCCTCTAGTCACCTTGTTTCTGTTGTGACAAGATCACGGAATTGTTCATCGTGCCACTCTCCCCTCCCTTTTCCTGAGGCTAGCAACATATCTAAACCACAATAATGATCTTGTCCCAGAGCAGAGTAGGTGCTTAAGCATGGATAGGGGGTAGAGGTAGTGCAGAGAACTGTCAACAGGAGGAAAAAAAAAAAATCTGCCTTCATTCTTGGCTCAATAGGAAACTTTTCCCACATCTTTGTTCTGACTGAAGTCTTGCATACCACTTCAGGCTTCGTTGTGAAATGGAGGATTTGCTACAGAAGAGAACTGTGTGCTGAGTTGCAGGTTACTGTGCTAAAGGCACATGATTTAGCCACACCTATTTATCAGATTTTTCCTAGGATCTTACAGAAGCAACGTTGGCAGACCCAGAAGTGGCTCCTGTGCTTTGCAGTGTGAGCTAAAACAGCAGAGCTTGCTCTGCCATAAGTCTTTTGAGACTTTCAAATTACAGAGGAGTACACTTTCCAGAAGCTGTGTCAGACTACTTAGACAAGATTGCTGTTGGGAAGTGACTTTTCTCCTGCTTGTCCAGCAGGATTAGTATGGCAGCCTACAGCACTGATGTTTATTGGTTGTTGAACTTCATCATTAAATAAGGAATGAACAGCTTTAAGCTCTCCTGCAACATGCCTCTTCATGTGATACAAGGAGTAAAAGTCAAGGAGGCACAGGTGAATCACTGACCTCATAGTCTGACAGTGGCCACTTACCTAGAACAGATACATTTTGCAACACTTGTAGACTTTCCTGTGTGTGTGATGCGCTCACCAGCTACATTTAAAGACATCACCAGAAGAATTCTGAGACACACAACTGAAAGTCTTAGCTAGTTTTCAGCTGACCTCTAGTGCCAGGTGGGAAGTCTTGCCAGGGATCTGAAAGCACGGAGATCTGCAGCCAGAAACCTATTTCATACATGTTAATTGGCCACTGACCGGGAGCAGACAGGTTCAACAGCCAAACAAGAATGCCAGAGGCAAGAGTTGTTTTGAAAGAGGGATATACCCACACCTGTCCTGTGGGAAAACTAATGCCTAGTACAATTAGATTCCAGGACACACAACTTATTCCACTTAAGCAACTTCAAATAATTGGGGGCAGGGAGTGTTAAAAGCTATGCAAGGAAGTTTACTCTGAAAACTGCAAGTTACTCTGAAAGCCCTAAAGGGGATTCAGGGCTCTGCCCAATTTCACTGCAGCTAAAATACTCAGATGACAGTTGAACTCCTGGCCGACTTCACATAAAGGAGATGTTTGCCAAACTGAGGTGCTTTAGTTACACAGAAAGGAACAAACCCTAACAGGCAAGTAGAAACAGAGTTAACTCATTCCATCTGAACAGATTTAGAAAAAATCACAATTGGGTTAACTGTCAGGGTTCTTACTGCTCTTTAGGTTTAATTAGTTCTTCATCGGTTAGTCAAGGCTCCCTCCAACTTTCAGATAAAATGTTTCAAAAATTACACTAACCTGTTTCTGCCATATCTATTTTAAATTGTATTAATGAAGACTATTTATTTCCTTAAAAACCAATAACTAATGATATATGTATATTTTTAAAAAAAATCTTAAGTGTTTCTTAGTTCTGTGCCATGGCATTGGAGTAAACTCCACATTTAAGTATGACTGGATGAAACTAGTTGTACATTTAGAATATATCAAACACAAATCAAGTAGCCCAGCTGTTCTTAATTACTTTCACCAGTGGTTCAGAAGTGCCTCTAACTGTGTTTTAGGGATGAAACTATGCTGTGGGGTAGGTTAACTTCCAGCTGATCTGCTTTTGGCAAAATCCTTACTACTGAAGTTGGATGCCAAGGCCTCTTGCATATTACACGGGAATCATATGCCTAAGAATGGGATTTACCAATGCTTGCAAGAATTGGGCCATTGTTTAGATCCAAATTTAAGTCTTACTGGCTCAGAACACTAATCCAGTAAGTGTTCTCCAACAGGTAGCCATTGGCAGATGTTTCAGAAAGATTATGGCAAGCATAGATATCTCCCTCAGAACTCCCCACTATTCTGCACCTCTTGAAGTGAGAAACAGTGTGTTTATAATGGGAGTTGGAAGAGAACAGCATAGTCAGAACACCTTAAAGCAACATTTGCAATTTTAAACGAGACATGGCAACTTCAGTCCTGATTAAAAGCAGGAATTTACACTTGCACTATCCATTGGGGGGACAGAAGGGAACATCAGTGATTCCACTACATAGGTAACGAAGTAGCTATAAAATTTTGACTCTGAACTCTGGTTATCTTAAGTATTCATGTAGGATAGCTGAATTTCTTAACTTCAGCTCTTAGCCATAAAAATTTTGGAGACACTTTCCATCCTTCATCCACCTATGATAATTCCTCAACAGAGATAACTTAAGAAGAAAAGGGTGAGATTAAAGAGTGAGATTAAAAGAAGCCGGTTTGCAACTTGTTAAACCTATACAAGTATTTCAACTAAAGTCAGTTTTCCTGAGGAAAGAGGAAAGGCAGCAATTCTTTATAGTTCATCTATACCACCACTCAATAAAACAGGTCTTGAATCTGCTTTAAAAATACCAAATTTCTCTAAAGCTTAAGTCTTTCAGCATAAGGGGACCAATCAAAAATTCACCCAATATTACTTTAATCTTTGCTTTTTAATTACATGTAAAAATACCGGACAACGTGTATTTTGACATTACACTCTACCCTGAGCAATATGCTGGCTATCTCTCATGTTTCTGGCACAATGAAGTCACTTTGGAAGTGGCTGGCATACTTTCATTCCATTTCTATTGCTTAGCCACAGGCAAGGGCCCATAAACAAAACACACATTAAGAACAGGACCACAATGGAACAGAGATTAAGATGTACCAACAAATTCTTTTCAAGCTCTCACCTTCTTAAAAAAAAAGAAACCAAACAAAACAACAAACCACAAAAAACCAAAACAAACAAAAACCCCAAACCACAAAAAAAAAACCCAACAAAAAAAACCAAAACCAAAAAACCAACCAACCAAACAAAAACCCCAACCAAACAAAAAGCCCCCCAAAATCCTGACAAAAAACAGACACCCTAAAAAACCCCACACCAAAATGCAAGAGTTGAAGGCATCTAAAATTAAGTTACTTGCAGCAGACCAGCGGCTACAAATTCCACCTTCTTCAGATTCCATCTTTCAGGTTAGTGAAGAACATACCACAGGATGACCATTTGAGATTTAAGGGTGATTTGTAGCCACATTTAACTGCTTAAAGCCATCATCAGTGCATTAGGTGGTAGAAGGCAAATCTACTGTGCTGAGGTATAAGTAAATTCTTCGGTTTTCAGCAAGGCTATCCATTCTCTGTTCCCAATTAAAAACTTCTTAAGCAGGAAATTTGATATCACCACTTCTCACCACATTTTAATATGTAAGAAAGACAAGTATTTATGAAGGGTACTGTAGGTTTATGAGGAAAAAAACCAAACAAGATTATTTAACAACACCTTTCTGCGTACATAAATTACTAATATGCTCAGTAGGTAAAACTGGCAGTGGTTGTAGCAAGCCTTGTTTGCCAGAACAATATCAGTTTCAATCTATTCCATTTTCCATACAAGCCAGATTTCCAAATGAGTGTAAATATTTATGGCATTTAAAACCATGGTAACATGGTAATCATTTTTCTTTGAAGGTGAGAAAAACCTCAAACTGTAATGATTTCTCCAGTGTGAAAACCCAAATCAGTTATTTTAAGTTTCCTAAATGCCACCTGCTCACACTGTATGCCAACATAAGCAGCTCAGGCAGTAAGTGGGACCACAGAGTTGGCAATACCCTTGAATTCCCCACTTTTTTTTTTTTTCAACAAAGAAGTCACAGAAGCCATCTCGAGGATACTGGTTTCATTCTGATAGATTGCTCCTTTAAGGTACTTTAAGTAGAAAAGCTAAAACTTTAAAGCAATGCTTCAAATGACATATTACATATATAAACAAAAGCAGACTTAACATTTCTGTGCAAATTTAGCTCTTCCAACCATAAGTTTGGAAACATTTTCAACAGAAGGTTTAAGTTAACAAATTATGTTAGTTCAGAATTAACAGATAAGTACAGCCTTTTAAAACTACAGTCACCTAAATAGCATGTTGAGGGCAGTATACTACATTGGGAACTTTTAAAAATATTATGAGTCAGACATATTCTATATCGATTTAACACCTACCAAAGTAAATTCTGTAACAGAGTGATTTTGCATTATGCATATAACACTGATCCTTAGGCAAACAGAGACACATTAAACCAACAATTCTGAGGACTGTGAGGAATGTTACAGCTGGTAGGAGTCTGCTACAAAGTCCTTAAGGATGCATTGCTATGTTGCTGTACATCTTAATTCAGGACACAGGTGAACAGCTTTAGCAAGAGACCTTCATACCAGCCACTTTAAAGCAAGCAGACATTTCAAAGTTTTTTGGTTGCCAGAAGTTTAATCTTGCTTCACTTCACCCTTTAATTGCCTTTTCATGCGTGAATATGGGCTGATTGTGTCATCCATCACGAAGTCATAGAGTACTTTTATCCAAGAGTTATATTGTGGCAGGTTGTCATAGTATTCAGCCGCTATTTTCTTCACCTGAAGAAGAGATATGAAGTTTATTTACCAGTTATATTAGCACAAATTGTGACAACTTTGCAAATTGTAACCTCAGTGTGTAACCTAATGCACAGCACTTCCATTTCAGATGTTAGATTATACAGGAAGGGCCACAAGTGCCACAGTGTGAACGTTTCTTGAAGGAAAAAGCAATTCCCTGGTTGTTACGTAAACTTCATGTGCAGCTTTTGAAGATATCCAGAACAAACTCCTCTGGCACTCCAAAGTCTGTTTACTGTGCTACTCACAGGATGATAAAGCTCTCAAAAGCAAGTGGTTTTGTTGCTATTGAAAGGGGATGACTCACTTCAGTGCTGACTCATAGGTATATGAGTACCAGTAAAAAAGGATGTTACGAGTTCTGGGAAGAGATGTTTAACACAGCTATTCTTACATATAGTTTCAAACCTCAGCATTCAGAAGAAAAAGGAACACCATTCTATTTCAGAGGAACCTTTATGGAGACAGACTTTAAAGAATGAATATAAACTGCTTCCAAAGACTGTTCTCAGCTGTACATGCTGACTAGAGACCACTATTTTAAACTGAGAGCAGAAGGTTCAGTTAGGTGTCCTTACTGATATTTAAGGCCAAGCACCTGAAGCCTTAAAAACCTGAACAGAACAAAAAAACGATTTCCCACAAAATTCCACAGCTTTAGTCAGAACAATAATATTAATCTGTGTAAGCAACAAACAAGCCCAAGGTATTTACATGCCTAGTTTGAAGCCAAAGATCCTTTGGATCCATCATCACACCTATAGAATAGTGTATCTATACTTTTATTCAACAGTAACACTCCTCAGCTCGCCAGCTCATTAAGTGTTCAGGACTTCAGGGATCTTAGCACACAGCATAGCAGAGTCCAGTCCAATCAGATTCACTACACTGTTCTAAAAGAAGGCTTTGTTTTCTTATCAGAGCTGTGGATTACAAGTCCTGCAGCAGAACTGGGTATTTACCCCTGGAATTAAATACTTGAAAAAATTCGTGCCTATTTATAGCTGAAGTACCTCTGCAAGAAGTCGAATTCTGGTTCACCAGCACAGACCTAAGTATAAAAGGTGACTTAAAGCAACTTCTGCTGTGTTTGAAAGATGAAATCTATGAATAAGAGCCATCATCTGTCATTAAAAACAAGAAACACACAAACCCTCAAACCAATTACATGATCTACCTACCCTGCTAAAAGTGCTGGCATACTTCTTTCCCCTACAGTTCCACCACTGACAACAGAAATAATAAGTTTAGACTCCACCAAAGGGGCAAGCTCATAAGGTCTTACTATTGCCAAGTGCAATAACAAAGCTACGAGGCCAACACCACAGCTGCTGCCCAATTGCAAATTTAATGTCCCCTGAAGCTTTTGCTCCAATTGGGAAACACATATACAATGAGAACAAAACTCCTGCCTTTAAGAAACAAAGACTGAAGTGAGAAGAAACTTCACCTCTGCTACTCATGCAGACATGACAGGTCTAAGTCCTGGCACAGAAGCCTTAATTCTGTGAATGATACTTATTATTCTGTCAGCTGATACTTATTTAGGGTTCAAAGGCTCTTACCAGAGGGAACTGAGGTGCTCCAGACTGGAAAGTTATTAAACATTTGTCAACAGTACAACAAACATTAACATAATCTCAAACCCTCTCCTTTCCCCCAGCAGAGAATGTCACTGATAGGAGAAACTGAAGGATAAGTACAGGTTACAACACTGTCCTTAAGACTGCAGAGACAACAAATATCCAAAGTTATTTGCAACTTCTTAACTAGCTTTGTGCATACTTACAAACCAAAGAAATCAGAAGACAGGTTGTAATTACAGGAAGCTAAAGTCAGTGCAAAGCATATAAGACATGCTTTTCCTCCCCTCTCCTTTTATGGAAGAGGCAGTCAGCACACTGGAAGCTTATTGAAGATACCACTAAAATGCTAAGTAATTACCTCCTTTATCACTCATGTTGTGTTTTTTGTTTGGTTATTTGTTGTTTTGTTTGGTTGGGTTTTTTTTATCTCCCAACTTCCATTCTTCTGTCAGTGTTCTACCTAATTTTCAAGTTAAAGTAGGGCTTAATTAAAGAAAAACCTTAGAAGTAAACTTACCAATGGAAGGCTCTTGCCAGGAATATTGGGGAAGTCATGATGTTCGTTGTGATAGCCAACATTAAAAGTGAGCAAATTAAGTGGCCCATAGTAGGAATAGGTCTCATGTCCTTTTAAAAACATGTAATGTTCAGCTATGAAGTGTCCTGAAATTGGGTGCAACCCAAGTCCAAGTACTGAACCAGCAAGCATGTAAAAAATGGATTTGACTCCCCATAAATAATATATCACAACATCAAAGGAAAGCTGAGCCAACAAATTGATCACTTCAAGTCGAGTAATGGGTTTGGGATTGATGCAGAGTGGTCTAAGCGCATAGAAAAAAGGCTGTAGAACAATCCACATGAACTTCCTAAATGGGGTGCAGAAAAACCAGCCTTCGAAGTTGGTAGGAATGTCCACATCAATTCCATCACCTCCCAAGTAACGATGATGATCCATGTGGTATCTCTTGAAGGATATGGAGTATGGGAGACCAAGAGGGAGGTTGGCAAATATTCCAAACCATCGATTCCACATGGCTTTGCTGTTGCCAAAGGCACTATTGTGAGAGATCTCATGAATAGCCAGAGTCATGGAGTGGCTAATACAGCTTCCAAACACGTATGCCCAGAAGACTACCCATTTCCAATCCAAGTCTTTAACTAGATAAAATGCAGTCAACTGCGCCAGAACCATCAGCACAACCACCCAGATCAGGTTGTAGTCTGGTTTCATCAATGCTTTTATCTCTGGATGTTTAGCTAGATGAGAAAGAAAAAGGAGTTACTTCGAAGCTCTCCTCACAGCCAACTACCCCAACTAGATTACAACAGCAGATAGAGCCTTTCCCTCCCCTCTTCCCAATTAGGATTTGTCTGCAAAGGTAATGAAAACGCATGACCTTCCCACTTGTGATATTTGCTGCTATAATGAATCACTTGGAATCAAGTCATTTTAACACTTTCACGTTGCTCAGCAACTAGACACGTACACGGCAAGCACCAGTGTCACCTCCAGCCTACCCGGGAAGGAAATGGCTCTGAACCGAATAACCCACCCGCGATTCAGAAGGGCTGCAATGAGCTCAGCCCCGCATTAAGCGCGGCACTCGAGGACGCCGTTATCCCCCCCTCGTGAGCGCGGGGTGTCCCCTCCGTGCTGACACCGCCTGACCGCTCGCAGGGCTCCGCGGGGCGGCCCCTCGGGAGATAACCCCGGCCGCCGCCCTCTCCCTCCCTCCTTCTCCCCGCTCCTTCCCTTCCCCTCCCCCGCCAGCGCCGCCAAGGCGGCAGCTCCCGCCTCCACGTACGCGGGCCCGGCCCGGCCGCTCCGTTCTTCCCGCCGGGAGCCCCCCGCGGGCCCCGCCGCCCCCCGGCGCGGGCGGCCATTTTGTGGGGTGCCCGTGTGTGCCCCCCCTCCCGCTCCGCCACGTAGCCGGCGGCAAGACGCGGCGGCACCGCGGCTCCTCACCCAAGATCTCCTTGCGGCGGTCGGCGTGGGGCTGGTCCGTGTAGACCCACTCGAAATCCTCTCTGGCCACGGTGTTCCCCATGGCGGCAGCGATGCACCCCGTCACGCCCGCCCCGCGACGCCCCCGGCACCGCACTTTATAGCGCCGCGGAGGTGGCTCGCGGACACGCCCCCCCCGCCCCGCCCTCGCCCCCCATTGGCCGCCGCCCGCAGTCAGGCGCGCTCCCGGCGGGGAGGCGCCCCCTGCTGGCGCCCTGAGGGGCTCCCTCAGCCCGCGGGAGCGACCCCTCACAGCGGCATCGCCGGGAAGGGAAGGAGGTTGTAAGGAATAGCCGTCATCTGTCCAAAATTCGTACTGCTGTCGTGGTTTAACCCCGTGCTTAAAGACCCCTGTCTAAAGGAATTTAAACAATACTCAAAACGCCTGCGCCAAGGTCTCTTTCTGTGGTAAGATATTCTAAGAACTTCACTGACAAACTCCTCTGTAAGAACTGACCTTCATTTAATTCATCCCTGCGTGTATTTCTCATATAATGTTGACTTCGGGAAGTTCAGTTACAAAGATTAATTAATATAGAAGTTGCATGACTACTTGCTTGGGATTTTACTTGTCCACCCAAAAATAATCCAAATCAGTAGATCAAAAATTCACTCGAAATACTCTAAATGAGTAATAGTGACAAAAGCAGCAGAGAAAGTTATCACAAATTAAATTACACCTTATCTGTTAATGTACTATTAGTATCTCAAGGTTTATGTTGCATCACTTAAAATTTATTTGTGATAATTAATAAAAAGGGCTAATGCGTACTGGCTGCTAAAAGCCCCATGTGCAACTGGGCCCACGAAGGGGAAATACAATCCCTACTGGACAATATTTGCAATCTAAATAATGTACAAAGCACAGGATCAAAGAAACATAACACCTTTGTGAATAAATTTGTTTGCATGCATTTTTAATCCGTTCATATTAGGATGGGAATTGGAAGGGAAAAACGGAGCAAGTGGATGAGACGTGGAAAAGTTCGTGCACAGCTTTTCCCTCCTTAGCCACAGGATCTGAATTCTGCAGACTCCATGAGGACTGGTGCAGCATAGGAGGCAAACCAGATGTTTTCAGATTTCATCCAGGCACTGTGACCTTGCAAGGTTTACTTCTCGGTCAGTGACCGTTTCACAATAAACCAGGAAGAGCCTTTGAGCTGCCCGTGCAGCAGCCGAGTGCAGAATTGCCAGGGTCACCAGTGTTCCACTCAGCTGCACTCCAAACACTGTGAGTAACATTTCTGAAAGTGTTCCCTTCTTGTAGTTCAAATATTAGCACTGCTATCCATCACTAAAGACCTTCTCACCCTTGGGAAGGATCCTGCCAAGAGGAGGAATGTGTCAGCTGATGAGAGAGGTTGCAGCTCGGCCAACAGGAGCATTGGGGGAGGCAGGTTTACAGCACTGCAAATGCATATATAGGTTTGTAAATGGTCACAAATTTCAGTAGGGCCACTAAATAGAAGAGCCCGGATTTATAAACTAAACATTCCAGAACAGCTAAACGAGGCTTAAAAGACTAAGAAAAATATTAAACAGGAAAGTTTTGGAAAATTTAATTGCCCAAGTCTACTGGAGAGCCAAGTGTCTTTCTATTTACTCACTGGGTCTTTCTGCCTTAAACAGTCTGTGTAACAAATCCAGATTTATTAGGTCTTCAGCAAGCTAACAGTTTTTCTATCTGACATTTTCCTTTCTAAAGATAAAGACATCCAGTATCTAGTGTGCCTTCAGCTGGCACAAAGCTAGAACAAAAATCCTAGAATGTTCAGTTACATGTAAACCAAAGCCAGCAGTGCATTCCTGTCCAGTGAGGAAGGTGAGATCCAGGAAGGACAACTGCAAGAGCAGAGAGCACATGGAGAAGCAAGCTGGTCCAGGTATGGTGCAAAGCAGCACAGGAATGCAACTGGAGAGTATCAGAACAGTTGACACCCAGCAGACACGTTGCTGTAAAATAGTCCAAACTGAATTAACTTATGAATGAAATAACAATCCACCACTGTAATTTGCCAGTTACCTTCTTAATACCATCAGGAACACCAAGAAATCAGGTAGCCATCTCCTGTCTCACGACACATTCAACTATATCCTACGTCATCCTGTTTCCAAGAAGCTCTTAATGTTGAAAATTCTTTAGGCAATCTTAGTGCTCCCCCTTAGATCTCAGTGAAAGCAACCAAGTTTCTGTTCAATTCTGTCTTACCTTTTATGTTAAGAAATTATTCACAGGCATCCTTGTAACATTAATGAACTTCAGTGATTAATGTGCAATGCTGAGCAAACATCAGGAATTGGAGAAATTCCATTTGTTTCTATGTGTTCTTTATTCTGTGAAATTTATCTTGTTAAGCAGGTAGTCTTTCCTTCTTCCACCTATGACATCCATTAGCCCTTGCTTGGAAGGTGCTTGCACACTCCTTTTACATACAAGCTGTTCCATTTGGGAAGCAAGACCTGGTCGCAAACAGCTTTTCCCTCAAAAAAGCATTTCTGATCCCATTTTCGCCATGTTCACTAGATACATAAATTTGTAAAAAAAAAATCTCCAACCCTAGTATGACAAAAAAAATTTTCAAGGCAAGCTGCTATTTTTAGAAAAGCAGGAACACCGGCCTTAGTAGTTTTAAGTTATTTTAAGAAACTAACTATAAAAGACACAATTGCTTTCCCTGTCAACCCTGAGCTGTTCTGTTTCAGCCCTTGATACAAGTACTAAAGCTGAACAGTGGCTGCAAATAAAACAGTTTTTCATTTTGTAAACTACACCTGCCTTTAACAGATTATACAGCCACTAACCACCACAGACATTACACTTCTCCAGGCCGATGCACCAACTCATGTAAAGGTGCACAGACATTTAGAACGAAAAGTGATTTAGTTTTTACTCCAGGCAATTTATCAGCATGTTGCAAATGCATACTTTCTATTTAATAAGGGACAGTACGGTGTCAGAAATCAACGCTGCAGCTATTTTCTCCAAACTATTACTTCATCCTGTTTTCTCCATTCTGTCTGTGCCAGCAGTGTATATTCCAGAGGGAGAGCCATATGATGCCTCCCTCCCTGGGAAGTGAAGCACAAAACACTGCTGTGCCTTTGCCATGGCATTTCCAGGGCTGCCTTGTAACCACCTGTGAGGTATCTGTTACGTTTCTCAGGCCTTGTTCCATTTACTGTGCTCATCAGCACGTGGAGAATCAGGATGCACCTGCAAACTCGGAGCACGTGACACTTCCTTGAGTTGAAGGTTCCAAGTTGGCACTTGGCACATTCACAGAGAACATTTCATGTAACAATGAGCTGTTGTTGTTTCCAGCTCAGTTTACGCAGAGCTAGAGATTCCCCGACACATAAATAAATGTTACTCTTGAGTAACCTGAAACTATTTGTATATTGTGAAGGGGGTGGAGGGAAATTGTTTGCATGTTCTA
Source organism: Corapipo altera (assembly GCF_003945725.1). Taxonomy (NCBI): domain Eukaryota; kingdom Metazoa; phylum Chordata; class Aves; order Passeriformes; family Pipridae; genus Corapipo; species Corapipo altera. The sequence continues at coordinate 278,445 of NW_020884884.1, forward strand.
GAAATTAATAAAGAAACTAAGGTGAAAGATTTTCAGAGATGTATGAATAAACCTTTTCAGTAAATGCAATTCACAGGTTTATACTTGTTTGGAAGTAATTCACCACAAATAGCTGGTAAATAGTCCATCACAGGAATTTTTCATCATGAATAACCATTAAATGAATTTGTATCACACAGTAATTATAGCTATCATGCTGACCCTTTGATTCAAAATTATTTTTTAAAGTATATGCCAGTATTTTTAACCTGAAGAGCAGGTAACTATTTTAAAGAGATTCTTAATAGTAAAAAAAATTCTGAGCTGTAGAAAACCAGTACCAGCCAATGCTCCTTTAACAGTTTAAGTCTTCCCTCAGATAACCTTTCATAATTTCCTTGATGCTTAAGAAAAAAATGCCTTTTTTAAAAAAGGCTCAAACTATTCAAGAAGTTTATTTGAATACTAGATGTCTGCAAAACATTAGGCATTTGCAAAGCTACTCCTGCTATGAGCCAATATGTTTTAGAAGTAAAAACTGTAGCTGAAAATTCAGGAAAAAGATCCATTTTCTGTGATTATGTAACACCTGACCAGACAATTTCTGATTTGTTTGTTTGGTGCTTTAAGTACAGCCACTGTGTTATGCTGACAGCTGTACAAAATGAAAGAGAAACTTGCACTTTAAGCCATAGTATTGAGATTGTGAACAGCTACAAATGCAGCATTTGCATCTTCCGTGCCATCCCAAGCTGAATTCAGAACCACCTAAACCCAAAGCAGCAGCTAGTTAAAAAAAGAAAACATAAGTCAAATGATAAAGCTACATAGTTTAGTACATTAAAACAAAACCAAGGACAATGGTATTTGTATAAGTTTCCAAAAATATACAGATGGGGAGGGGAATAATCACTGTACACAACTCTGAGGTGGTTAAAGTGACCAGAGAGACTGAACAGTGCAAGACATGCTTTTCCAGTTACAAGCTCAAAACAGAAGTGCAAAAGAAATTAAAGCTTTGTCTGAAGTTATTTACCTTTCAGGAAAAGGAAAGCTTAGAATATTGTCATCAGTGTTACAGAGAAATTTCCACCTCAACCCCAACACAGACACACAGAATAGTTTCAGTTTTCCCACAATACAGCATTTCACTCAAATGTTGTCCCCCGGGCTTGGTGAGTGTAGGGACAATTTGTCTGATCCTATGAACCAAGTGAAGGCCTCTCCTCAGCTCTCCAGCTTTGGCCAACAATACCTGCCTTACAGGCAGGGTTCAAACTCTGCTGCCACTCACCTCCTAACACCACCTCACTGTAAAACAGCAGCTGTGCTGAAAGCAGATGCTAAGTTATGGCTGAGGAACAAAGAAATTGCTTTCCAGGTCTCTGTGCTCTCTCCCAGAGTCTGGAACAATTTCAGGCAAGTGCTTTTGGCAGGCTGACTAAGCTGTACATGCATCTATCCATGCAAATGTAGAATATGGCTCCCAAGACCTAGAACCAGGGTGTGTGCATGTGAAGACTGGATAGAAGGCCCTTCCTTGTAAGTTTACAAAAATATATAGCCAATACTGTAGCTTAAGAAGTCAGTTTTACTCATTACAGAGAACCCCAAAAAGTATTAACTACTTTTCAGACATTCCAGACAAGGTCACTTGTAACAAAAAAGGTCAAGTTCTCAAAAACAAGATTTTAAAAGTGGATCTTTCCTTCAAGTGAACAGGACATCTGTTTTTACGCTTAACTTTTTAGTCAGTTAAGACAATTTATTTAAGATTTTTTTTGTGAACATATGCATAAACACAAATAACTTTACTTTAAACACGTTTGCACAGGAAAAAAAAAAAAAAGGTTAACCCTTCAAAACATAACAGAGCAGGTCTGGTTAGTATGTAACTATTGCAAATATTAAAGATTCTGTGCATTAGGCCCACCCATAGAGAAAGCAGGGGAAAAGTCAATGAAAGAAAATAACTGTTCAAGTCTAAGAGGTGTTTTGAAGAGCCAGCAGCTAAGTGACACCATGAAGCTGGTCGCAGCACCCAAACAAGCAGACCTGCTTGGGCTACTAGAGCAGTGTATCCTCCTGAAGGTGTCATTTACTCCCAAGTTATTTTCTGTTTCGAAGGCGCTTCGATTTCCTAGGACAGTCTGTGGAATCCACCGCCTTCCTCCGTTTTCTAGGAGACTGTTCATTTGAGCCAGAACCTGAGGAATTTCCTACTGTGCTCTCCATCACCTCTCGCAGCTTGCGCTCGAGCTCAGCCAACCGGGCGTTCTGTTCACCTATGATTTGGGTTTGCTCAAGCAGTTTCTGATCTTGATCCTGGAGCTGTTTCTGTTGCTCCTGCACTTTGATGCGGAGCTCGGAGATCTCCCGCTTTAGCGCTGTCAAGCCCGTGCCGTTCGCTTTTACTTGCTGCTGGAGTTTGGTGACTTCCTGCCTGGAAGGGCTCTGCTTGGAGAACAGCTGCATTGTTGTCAGTGCTGCAGAAGGCCCTGGAACTTCAGAGAGAAGTATGATTAGTCCTCTAAAACTTCATGGTAAAAACTGTGTCCCAGTTTTCACATTTCGCTTGTCCCTACTCCCCAAACATGAATCTGGACACCGGTTGTAAGTTATATGAACATGTAAACAGCTTTACAGTCATTTAAGTGTCTAAGAAGAATGTGTGGGAATCTCAGAGCACAATTTAATTTAAAATACTTATAGCTTTTTCAGCTTTTCCAGACTTAAAAGTCTGGAAAACAGCTCATCATTCATTTCCTGTATATAAGCCCCCCTCCTTTTTCTGTATCAAAAATTGCATAGAGATATTGTCCTGTAGACTTAATGTCACAGATGTTAAGTCAAAACCCCACAACACATCTACTTAATACAGAATAGTTAGAGTAAATAAATATCTTTCATTACAGCAGCAAAAATCTGCTGCCTTAGTTGCAGGCAGCTAAAGTTCTAAAATTTTCTGATTTGGGGCTTAACAAGATATTTCAGTGTAACTTACATTTTAGAAGAAAAGAATTTACTTCCCATGCTTCTTTAGAATCACTCTTCCTAAGTACTAAAGCCATACTGGAATCTGAGCTTGGAACTGTTGATTCTAATAAAGTTCCTGCAAATCAAGGAGACTAACAGCTACTGTATAATTTCTTTCACTTCTTCTGCCATAAAAGACATCTATCACTTTTTCTGATATTTTACTCTTCAAGCAATGCTGTGCAAGTAAGATGCAACTTTTAAGTGCAGACAGAACAGTCAGGAAGAGCCTAGAACAGTCATCCTCCTTCTCCTCCTCTTTTTTGTCAGTTAGGATGCCAGCACAGCTACCATTACATGGCACTAAGGGGTTGCCAATGGAGACATTATGCTCCTCCCTCCACATGAGACAGGCATTTTTATTTTTATACACCTTAAAGCCTTGGCCTTGAAAAGCCAATTGACCTCAACTATGGTTTTGGGCAATACTTTCTCACCCAACAGGCTCAGTATATATTAACATATATATTTAACATATATAATAAAAAAAAAACTTAAACCATATATAATTGAAAAAATGAACGTATAATTAACAAGATATAATTAACAGCTGGTATACACATGGCTAAAAGGGTAGACAGGATACACAAGAAACAGCAAGCATCTCCTGCAGTCAGACCTATCTTTTTTTTTAAGATGTCATTTTTTTTCTTCAATTTTTATTAAGTTATTCTTTTAGGGATCTAATTTCACAGTTTGTGAAGTGTGAAGATGTCCTGTGCAGGGAAAATGCTACATTTTTACCAGCCTTTTGCCTTTGGCCATGCAGGCAACTACCTTAGACTTTGGTTCACAAAAGTTCTGGAAAGTCTGAAAGATTATATGAAGGACCAGTTTAATCGCTTACTTATAGACTGTTATTTTAATTATTGTCTTTTCACTACTCCCTGTAAGTATTTTGCTTGTTAGTGTACACAACAGTGCCCCAAGAAAGTAAAAAAGTACATACAAGTATATTCTAGCTCTCTATGTACTACAACAGCTTAGGCAAATTCATTTGCTGATTGTCCTAAAAATAAAAGGCATCGAGTTGTCGTTTCATGTGCCAAATTTCACCCAAATGCAACGATAAAGTCTCATTCATTGGTGGCACAAAAGCATTTGTTTAAGGAATACACACTGTGCATAATTCTAACATACATTGAAGTGACTGTTCTTTCAGTAGTACAAAGGCTCCTTAAATTTCAAAGCAAATGAATTTCAATTAGCATTCTTAAGAAACAAGTATCATCAATATTTATGTAATAAAGCTCATATTTAAGGGAGGTAGCTTTAAAAACATACAGTGCTGTGAATTTTTACAGAAAAACTAAATAAAACTTAACTATATGTTGGAGTTAATACCTGGGGCAGTTCCTATCAGACGTCCCGATACATCTGACCCAGGCATCTTTCTTTTCAGTATTGGAACAATCTTCTCATCAAAATATTCCATAGCCATGGAGGAAATGTCCCTCAGTTCTTGAAGAACTTCATGAGCTCTCTGAGGAGCTCTTGTAGAGTTTACATATCTTAACACTCGATAAATTTCATCTATTACCTAAAACATTTAAGAATAATTAGGATTTTCTGATAAAGGCAAGATTATTTCAGTTCATTCTAAAAATTGTGGCATATTCAGGGGCTTTTATCACATAACAGTTGCATACCACTGTGTGCTTTAGTGCTAGATCAGCTTTTTGAAATGAAGTGCTGTTCATGATATATCAGAGAAGCTATTCACTTAGTCTATCACAACAGCCCTCTCCAAACTCATGAAATAATGCTTATTATGAAATTTTGTTTTACTATAGCCATACTTGACTTCTAAGTTACATAATCTATACTCAGCAGAGCACAATAATTTCCTTATAGAGAATCTGAAGCAAGATACTCTAAGCCCCAATGCAGAGCAGTCACTACCCCAGCTACTTATGAAACACATAATTGAAGTAGCAAAAATCAGCATTATGTCAGTCTGAAGAGCTGTAAATATTTACTTGAGTCCACTTGCATACACCCAAAATAGTGCAAATTCAGATTAAGTCCAAAAGACATTAATTTAGAAAACATCAATCCACTACTGACAGAAAACATAACTCCCTTAACAGGTTTGGCAAACAAGCCCTTTGGTTAGGAGAGATACAGAGAGATGAAAGGTGTGTCACTAATCTATGAATTATAGTCTGAGCCACGTCAAAATAGGAGTGCTGGTCTCTCAGCCAAAACTACACGGGTATTTCTCACAGGACTACGAATGGCTGAAGAGTTTCCTGAAGAACACAGATCATAAGAGCTGTGTTTTGATAAAGGAAGCTTAGCTAAAAAGTTGTAAAAGCTAGATAAGACTAAAGTTTCTCACCAAGCAACAAAGTTACAAAAACTTCCCTAATTTCACCCACATTATATCCTGTTAACAACATCCTCAATATAAAACCTGCAGCAGGACTCTGCTGACACCAGGAACACTCACAGAATGCCAAACCTAAATCAGGGTTTGCATATTCTAACACAAATTCAATTCCTGGCAGTTCTGTGGCAAAACTTCTTGAGGGAAGCAATGCAGGTGTAACAGAAACCACAGACTGTAAGTGAACACTAAGCCTTGAATCTGATTGATGAAAATATTATTCTCTGGTGAACTGATAACTGTGCCTAGAGAGCAGCAGCTTTAACAAATTCACACACTAAGTAAATAGCTAAAAAAAAAAAAAAAATCCAGACTTTTTAGCAGTTATATCAAAATACAATCAAGGTCCTTACTAGTCAGTGCCCATAAAGAAAATGGCTGGCAAGCTCACTTGCCCAACTCCTGCACACTCCTGGTCTAGACTGAGTAATGCCTTTCCATCTGCTCTTCAAAATAGTATGGCAACATTTCTTTTAAGTATTTAATTTACTAGGTGAGTATCAAGGACTTAAGTTCACTTGACTTTACTATATTCATTTTTTTAAAAATACATGGTATAGACAGAAATACAATGCAAAGTCAAATAAGAATATATTACACTATAGTTATTTAATTTAAAATGAATTAAATATCAAGTCAACAACAGTGTACAGAAAAAGTTACCTCTTCAAGACAAAAATACATTACATGCCCACAGCCTATCCTACCACACCGAGTGCAAAAATGCCTGCATGCTGCTCCCAAATCCAAGAGATAACTTTTCCATTCATCCCTGTGCAATTCAGTTATCTGCTCATGAAAATGTAGTACCAACATATCCAAACCTTACATCAAAAGATCAATGAACAGAGCACCAGGCTGATGTTCACTGATCTCGTCTCATCCCTGAGCTGTACAAGTCTTCCTCTGACCAGGATTTCACCAATTGCCCCGTGCACTGTTGTTTTCACAGCTTAACAAACATTGGGATCTCCAGTGTACATCTCTCTTGCATAAATCATATTTAATGCTGGGGTAGTGCACACCAGATGATGTATATTTAATGCTGGGGTACTGAACATCAGAATTGTTCAGTAATATTCACATTGAACACACTTTACATTTGAAACTAATTCCACCTACTGTTCAAAAATACACCACCCACCGTAATACAGAACAGTGTTTAAAGATACTAGATATCTTGATTCAATTAATCTGAGGTACTCAAACCCTTAAAAAATGTGCATAAAATATTCCTGATTGAGTGCTTAGTGTCATACACTGTCTAAATTACTACATCTCCTGATAGCCTGGATCATGTGATTTTCCTAAAAGGTTGCAGAGGATGTATATGCCATAAGTCAAGCATCAGAATTAAGAGAGAAACTAAGGGCAAATAGAGATCAAATTTAAAATAATTAATATTTAAATATAAACTGGTTCATTCATTTCAGGCTGGCTGGTAAAACAGAGTATTGGCTTGTACATTTGTTTGCAAGTATCTGAAACACAGTTTTTACATATATATACACACAAAATATATTCATTTGCCTCGGCTGTGCCAGGTTAAGTTACACAGTCTTATTTTTTAAACACAGAGACACATTCACATAATGTAGTCTACATTTTACCTTTCCAGGTATGAAGCAACAGAGATTGGAATCCACATACTTCATGAAAGTCATATTCAACAGAGAGAGTCTTGTTTCCACAGCAGCAAGGATGTCTGCGTGGCGAGCTAATGAGTGATTTCTTCTTTCTGACTCCCGTCTAGAAGACAGACCAGAAGGTGACACTGATTTAACAAGGAGGCAACAAAAATCCAACTGCAACATTGCTCAAGTGAATTTCACCCTTAAAGTGCTCTGAGGTTTGAAATTGTAACCACTAACACTTGTCTTCATGGAAGTAAGAGATACAGACTGAGAACCAGCTAGTAATAGCATACTTCACTTTCTTAGACAAAATTTGTTCTCTTAATAATTTCTGCATCTTATTAGGACTATTTAAGAACAAGCTTTCAGCACTAACTAGCAGTAAACACTGAATCAGTGTGCATATTTTTATCCCCCCCCCCATTCCTATGGTCAGCACTTCAATGCAATTGACACAATAAATGCAATATATTAGTAGTGCTTGCTACAAATTTTAGGTTGAGATATAAGCTCTTTTGACAAAGGATCTCTGTGGTAAGTGGTATTTAGTTTCTTCACTCTGGGAAATCTCATAGGACACAGCAGCACCTGCATTTATTCACTGGAAAGAGGAAGATATACATTGCTTCAGTGAGAAACCAGCTCCCAGAAATGCTCACACGTCAAACCCCTCTTCCTTCCCCCTGCTTAATCCTTGTCACTGCTTTTCTTTAAAGCAGTCTTTGATAAATCATGAGTGAAGGCAGTTGGTCATGAAAAGGAATGGCATTTATTCATTCCTAGGAGTCCTTGCTTGACTTGCCAGAAGAGCTGAGTAATACAGAACACACTCTACTTGAAATGTCAGAGACACTTTCCACACCATTATTCTGCAATTAAATTTTAGGCTCAAGGTGCTTTTGAAAAAAAAAACAAATTAAAACCAAATGACTCAAATTTTCAAGATATATAAATGGAATTAGCCACTAAGAAATTCCTTTTCAATAATCTGCTTAAAAGAATCTAACACAATTAAATTGAATTACCATTTTAACTCATACATACCTTGGAAGTTGAGCTTTAACTTGCTTTTGACACAAGTTGTGATATCTTTCCACTTTCAGAAATCCCTGATTTAGCATTCTCTGGCAAACCAAGTCCATTCGCTTACAAACCTGTATTTAAGTAAAAAGAAATCTTAAGGCTCAATTAAGGCTATAAGTCACTTTTACTATTACCTTATCCATACTTGCTGGGTAGTAAAAGACTCTTTTATTGTTTTTTGCTCCATTTCAATGAGCAAAAACTGCAGCTGAGATTAAGGCCTCACCATCTCCAACAAGGGTCATGCTACTCCAAAAAGGAGCAGCTATGTTCACAAATTAATCTCCTGATATTGCCTAACAAGAGACAGTAGGCTGAATGCCACCCATATATAAGCAGATACAATTTCCTCTGGTTTTAATGGAAGTTTGTAAATGCCTGTGTCTGGCTTTTAGCTTGGTCACCAGAGTGATTCCAGTGGACCAAGTTAGAATTTTGTAGTTTCAAAAAAGAAGCCTTTAAAGCCAAGAAATCGTGAGGGTTTTCTGCCAGCGTTTAAAGCTTATGTTTAGAAGTCAGCTACAATTAAATGTAAAAACATATGCAACACAGTACGCATGAAACAAGATTCCTTTTTATATAAAAAAGTATTTTCTTCTCCATTTAACATATCAATAGTCTCTTTGATCTCTGTCTCCTCCAGAGATTTAGAGAAAGAACATTAACAGCTGCAGAAGACATAATAAACTGCTAAAGTTAAACCTTCACAAAGTTATCATGTACAGGACAAAGCCAACTCGTACAAAAGTTTAAAGCCATTGCAATTCAGTTCTGCAGACAAGAGCTAACTGTTTTAGAAACTGTTCTGGGTGGTTTTTTTAAGTGCTAAAGTGCACAATTTCCACTTTGACCCCAAATTCCAATGAAATATTTTCTCTTTTTTTTTTTTTTTAAATAAACACTCCTTTCCTTCATACACTTCATCTCATAACTTTTAAGTCTATGTAAGTTTATACCTTGAGGAAGAAGATTCTCACTTCTCCCAGAAAAGCCTGCCATTACTTTCTGTTTATATAAAAGGCACTACACAAAGAAGTTCTGCTTTCTGAGTCTTCCTCTAGTCAGCTAGTTTAAGTTCTGTGAGAACTGACTATTTTCAAACAGATCTGTATTAACAAACCACTAAGCAAATACTGTGGATCTGTCTGTGTTTCTTTTTATTAGATCTTCCTTGTTAACAGGCAAAGCAGAAAGATCAGACAAGCAAACTACAGAGGTACAGCCTCAGCACACTCTGCCCCACATTCAGTGATCCAGTTAAGTCATCTCCTGTGTATAAGGAATAACGCTGGCCCCTTCAACTACAGCAAGGAGGAAAGTCAGGTTTTTTCCTGAGCTAGTGGCTGTATTAGGAGTGCACAGATCTGATACTGTTTTTGAGCACAAGGCTTTACAGCTTTCTTGTAGTTCTAATGCTACCAAACCCCTGAACTAGGCGCTAGTACCTGCACTAGGGCTACGTCAGCTCTGCAGTTACTCGGCACAAGGGAAAAACAACCCCGGAGACACGATCGGCTACGGATTCGGAGGAAGCAGAGAGCGATTTTAACCACGCGCACACTGACATCTGGTGGCAGAAAGGACCTTCCAGCGTGCTGACCCTCCCACGGCCAAGGCACTCGCAATGGGTAACACGAACCCTGCTGGATTTTTTTAATCTTACTCATTTGCTGACGCTACACAGCATGAAGAACTATTTGCTCCAGTTTCTCAACATTACCCATATTTATGCCAATAACCACGCCTAGAACCCAAACGCCAAACAAATAACAAGTACCACCAGAAACAAAAAGCGTTTGTTTGCAACTTATTTTACCAATCATCTCTTAATTCTCAGCTGGTTCACCATGTAAACTGTATGGCACCTGTATTTATAGGAACGATATACCCCTTCTAGACTGCACAGTCAGCAGTCATATGCAAAGTAGCATCATTACACTTTTAAATATCCATATTAGTCCAAGACGGTTTGATACTCACTATTCAATGGACCGTAAGAAAGTAAAATGTTCAATTTCCTCATACTTGTATTTGCAAATTTTGGTGAATATTTTCTTATTCAAGTCAGGGAGCTGGAAAACCCTGAGCTTCCTCAAATGTCCAGTCCAACCAGCCCCTATGTTCAAATTTCAGGGCTAGAAAGATATTCTAAGTCCATGTGAAAAGCAGGATGAGAGGTTGCTTCTTCACATGCTGACTTATATGCAATAACAACTTTCTGTGATCCTATGAACTAATTTTCCAATTCATTTGTAAACAAACGAATACAATCTACTAGCTGCTGTTTCCTCAAGCATGTCTTATTTCTTCCAAGTTTCACTACCAGACAATCAAGTCCAAAACAGATATAAAACATCCTAAAGTATTTAGAGTCACTATACATTCTTTTTCTTAGGAATTACACAGACACCACACTTCATAACATGCCTTTCTGGGGTAAAGTAAGTGGCAAAACGTTGATGATTTCAGCAAGAATCTTTAAAATAGAAATGCCTGTAAATACAGATGGACTCGAACTGGGAATACTAAAGCCATGCTGTCCAAAGGCTATCAGTCCTTATTTGTGCTGTGCAGAAGACAAACACACAAGTTTCCTGCAGAATCTAAGTCACTTCTGACATGTCAGAATCCAAGATAACCTTCTCCTCAGAGTGTGTGTGGAAGGAGGCTGTGGATTACTTGGTTTTAATCCCGACTGCTATAGTCATAACCTGAATGGAAGTGCCTTTCCAGGCTCAGACGTGTGACTGCAAAAGAAACTGGAATATAAGAATTTCATTATTATCCCACTGAGGTAAACATTTCAAAGCTTCTGTAAGTCATTAAAAATATCCCCTTAGAAGGAGCCTTCAAAAGCTGGAAAATAGCTAGTTTCCATATCAGCATGCACACTAGGCTGCAGCTTGTCCAGAACATTACAGCTTCAGACATAAGCATCTTTTGGGTTTTCTGTGTTTCTGTCATGATGACTATCAGAGAAAGTAAATGAAGTAAATACTCAAAAGGGCTGAAAGCAAAATGCTGCTGCTTTCCCTCTCATTCACTTTATCTGAACAAAATTTTTAGAGCTCAAGATTTACATAATATCAGACAAGACTGCACGCTGAATACCTATTGTTTAGTCTCTGTTACTTTAGATTTACTTCACTGCTTAACCAGTAGGTGCTTCATTTATGCTTTCAAATGCAGTAATACCAGGAATAGCAAAAAGCATTATGCTCAGGAAAGCAAATGCTTCTTTGCACAATGAGGGGCCCAGGGTCCTGCCTTGTCTGATGGCAATCATCACAAGCAGGAAATGTTCTTTACCTCATCCTTTGCTGACAGAAAAAGACTTCTGGATCTTAAGCCTGAGATTATGCTCTGTATAAACAATGCACGTTCCTATCTCCATTTTAATCTGAAAACGTGCTGGTGTTCCACCCAGGCAACTCCTTAGTCTGTCATCTTGTACACACTCTAGATCCAACACCAGTTCAATTCAAGGAATTTATTTTTGTTTATGGATCAGTGAGCTAAGGTGATCCAAAGCAAGATATCAGGACACCCATTTGCTTCAATGCTGTGATCCAGAGAATGCATCAGAGTGACAAGTTTAGGGAATCCACATTTTGTCTGGGTCAATTGATGCCCTAGATCATATCTTCCTGCCTTCCTCAAGATGTTTTATCCCATGGGATGCCACATTCTAAGGGATTAATGAAGCTGCTTTCGGGTACATTTTTATGCTTAGGTATGAGACCTAAGCAATTTAATCCCTGTCATTCAATTGATGTGGTCCTGCAATGTATCTTTAGCACAATACTACTTATTATAATATACACTCATTCATCTTTGATATGCAACTCAAGTCAGCTCTCATAGAAAAGAAAAATTTACTGTTTGCGTAAGACATCTTAGAGCAGGAATATACAAGGCTTTCCCAAGGCTACTTGTTGCCTTTAAAAATCAGAAAGTGATGAAATTTCATTATGAGTTTATGCCTAGGCATTGTTATTTTTAAAGGCTACCTTAATTCTCTGTCCAACAACACCTAGAGTTGCATAAAGCATTCAGTGTCTGCCTCTCAGTGAACTGCCAAAAGAAGACCTTCAGTTCTGAACAGCCACCTGAAAGACTCACCTGATTAAGCTTAGGGGGTCAAAGCAGAAGAGCTTTGATTCTTTACTGCTGGTTGACAAAGAAAAGGGTACTTTCTGCTCAGAAGAATGCTCATAGTGAATGCCTTCTGATGGGTTTAAGGGAACAGTAAGGAATTTGATGGAGATAAATTTTCTTGGCTGTCACTGACTCAAAAACTAAAAATAGGGAAAGACCAACTTAATAGTTTCCTTCATTTTACGCCCAGCATTGTTCTGTGTATGTTTCAGAGCTGACATTTATCCAGTCTGATTTTGTGTATTTCTGAAAGGGGCAGCCATCTTCTGGAAAAGCAAGCTTGGAGGTGCTACATAAGGAAATGTAAAAGTGTTACATTTTATTTCCCAGGTGCCACTCAGAGTTAAACACCTGGTTTAGTACTTACACCATCACCTTTCCTATTCTCAGCTTCAGTGCCAACACAGCATTGCTTACAAACACTAACTTGGTGCTAGAGAAAGAGAAAGCTTTCTACTGACTGGTGAGAGCTGCCACAGGTACATTCATTTACAAAATGAATGGGAAAGGTGCAGCCAAGGGCTGTGTCTGGAACTGTAATACAGACCATGAAACATGAAGTATACCCGAAAGGTATTGGATGTACTTCCCTTAATTCAAACTGTAAGTACTACCTGAGATCCTTGGGGCTGTCCTGTGCAGGGCCAGGAGTGGGACTTGGATGAGCCTTGTGGGTCCCTTTCAACTCAGGATATTCTACTCAAAGTACTACATCCCTTTTACAGACTCACCACCTACTCTCACAGAAGAAGCAGAAGTCTTCAGTGGACTGACAGCATGCTCTAGAAATATTTAGAAACCGGTGTGCTTTGTACAGTGTGAATAAGAACAGATTTTCTGCTTGAGAAGCTTTTTAAAGTTACAGTCAGGATGCAACACTTGACGTTGCTGATCCAGGACACAAGCAGTCTAATTTTTTGCAGAAATATGCTTGAAATATTAGCCAGTTTGGGCTAATTGAGTTCTTAAAATAGAAACAGTACAGCACATGCACGTTTACTAAGGGTTACATAAGCTGTGCATTAATTCCCTCACTATTATTCCATTTACAACCTTGCAGGAGATTCAGCTTATCATAACATGACACAGTTTACATCAAGCTCCTTATGCGGGCAGTTAAATATTGATATACATTGATCTCATCACTGACAGCTGCACTTTTTTTGTCATTACAAAGATCAGAGGTAGAGGTAACGTATTTTATTAGATCTACCACAATGACTGCAAGAAGCAGGCAGCCTTTCAAACAGACAAGGGTTGGGGGTTTTTTACATCTTTTTTTGTCCTACATTTATTTCTAGATAGGTTTGGCTCTTGGAGCAGCAGGCTCATCATCTCCTACACTTCTTGGCTTAAGCTCTATAAGTAAAAATAAACACACCCATGAGACACAATAGACTACCCACCCCAAGCAGCCACGAGCAGAAATAAGCCTCCAGCAGCCCACTGTCTTCTCCCAGAGAACGAAAGGAATGAAACAAGTAAGAGACGGTAACAGCCCTTTAGGAATGCGTGTATGGAGGCACACAGCGAGCCTGGAGAAGGGATCAAGCCCCATCCCATCCCACCCCACCCCACTCCCTTTCATCCAGCCCCTTCCCCGGCGGGGGTCGGCCGGTGCCGCCGACACCTCGGCACCTGCCGCTGTCCCGGCGGGCGGATCCCGGCGGCCCGACCCCGGTCCCGCAGGGGCGCTCCCCGCCGCCCCTACCAGGCGCAGCTGGCTCGTCTCATCGTAGGACAGGAAGCTGAGGATGCTCTCGATGGCCACGATGGGCAGCCCCATGAGCGTGTTGCTCTGCGGCGGCGGCTCCATGGGCGCCAGGGCCTCGGTGGACTCCGGGAGCGGGGCCGGGGAGAGCCGCGCCGAGCCCGGGGCGCCGCCTTCGCCCTCCGACACGAGCCGCTCCTCCGGCGCCGCCATCTTGCAGCCCGTCCTTCCTCCGCGGGGGAGCGCGGGCCGCCCTCCTGTGACGTCCCTTCCGCAACCGCCGCCAACGGCCCCGCCCGGCATTCCAGCCGGGAATGCGGGGGTGCGCTGGGGGCTGTTGGGCGTCAACTGGCCGGCGCGCGCGACTCGTTCCACGGAAAGCCCGTTCCCAGGCGCGTGCCAAGAGGACGGTGCCAGACCCTCTTCAGTTGTTCTCGGCGACAGGACGAAGAGCAATGGGCATAAACTAAAACACAAGAGGTTCCACCTCAACATGAGGAAGAATTTCCTTACGTTGAGGGTGGCAGAGCACTGGAACAGTCTGCCCAGGGAGATCATGGAGTCTTCCTCTCTGGAAACATTAAAAACACGCCTGGATGCTTTCGTGTGTCACCTGCTCTAGGTGACCCTGCCTTGGCAGGAGGGTTGGACTGGATGATCTCCAGTGGTCCCTTCCAACCCTAATTATTTCGTGATTTTCATCCTTGACCACCCTCTCCATGAGGAGCTTTTCCCTAATACCCAACCTGAACTTCCCCTGAGATGGCTTTACAGCATCCCATCATCTCCTATGGTTGGAGAATGGAGAGATCATGATCTCCCTTTCTGTGCTCCCTGCTGAGGGAACTCTGTGAGAAGAGCCTCCCAAAACTCCATCACTGCTGCTGCCCGGGAGTCTGGCAGTGCTCACTCCACTCTCTGGAAGCAGCTCTGGCTGCACAGACACAGTAGCCTCCCAGGAGAATGTGAGGCAGCTACAAGGTGGAAAAATACCTTTGTAGCGCCTACACGAGGTGTAACTTCATCTTTATTACAAATGTAATCCAGGCTTTTATATTTTACCTATAGATGGGTGAACACCCTGTTTTGTATTTTGAGTCCAGCCTGGCCCTACTCTCCTTTCAGGAGGAGCCCCAGCAGCTGGAGTGGGCAGGGGGGGTTGCAGGTCTGCTGACAGCTTTTGAGGGTCAGAGCCAGCTGGGGAAAAACTCAGCTTGAAATCAGACATTATTGAGCAGGCGCAACACGCAGAATAAAGCAAACTCTTCTCCACTATTTGACTTTTATCCTGCATGTTAGGGAGGTTTCTTTGGTCGAATTACTGGGGCAGCAAAGGGATGGGACCAAGGGCTGTTTCTAGAGCATTTACTGGTGTTTCTGAGCACAGACAAACCATAGTTTCACAACCATTTTAGCCTGACAGAACTTGTGACAGCCACTGAAAAGGACAGTACCAGCCTCCTCTCTGCCTTCAGCTGCTGCTGCTGCTTTGTTTCACATCAGCAGCGTTGGGCGTGTGCTTGACTGGGGAACTGGTGCTGCTGAAGACTGACTTGCCAAAGAAAATCGGTAGACGAATGCCAGAGGTGACTGTAACAAAGCGTATGTGAAAATGCCATGCAATGTTTGGGGAGAATGGGGCCGCTTGTAGTACCTGCACCAAGGTGGTACAGCTTAAAATAATTCAGGATTAAAGGATTATCTGCCTGCTGCATCCGTATTCTTTTTTTTTTTCTTTCAGTCATGCTGCTCCTCTTTGAAGTTTTATCTTAACCCATTTCTTTCATTTGCGAGTCCCCCCTCTCCTTGGAAACTCATCTGCAACCTCTTTCTTAAAAAAAAAAAAAAAAAGGCAACGGGAAAAGAATTAGCTTGGGAGCAGGGCACATGCAAGGGTAAGCCTTTATGTGTGTCATCCGAATGGCACTCCAAAAATGTGCACTGAAATTAATATTTCCTTTTTGGGAGCAGAACACTGTGTGCCTTGTACGGATCTGGAAGTGTTTTGCTCCCCGACCCCGCCCCTCAGCTCATCGATGCCGCTGTAAGATGATCCGGCTATCTTGCAACAAGGGTTTTATTCTTGAGCATGTTTTTCAGACCTGATCTCCTTTCACATCCACAGTCAGCGGTTTAAAACACGCTCAGGAGAATCCTTTATGAACTTGTGACTTGGCACATGAAGTTTGGTCTGGCAGTCCATTAATGCTTTAAAAGCAAGCGGTTTTTTCGTCCTACCCAAGCGTGCATAATTTAAGATTGTTTTAAGAATGCTTTTTTGGTTTTCATATCATTTGAACAATGCAAGTTTTTAAGATACAGCTTTATGTTTAATAAATATAAGTTGTATGTTCTGTGTGTTTATTATATCACCAAGCAGAATAAATTGATACAATAAACAATATATATTTTATACTAACTACAACTATATACATAGCTTAATAGTTAATAAGTCTACTTTAGTAAGTAGGCTAATTCTGCTGCCTCCCAGATTCTGGTTCATGTCTTTCCCCAGTGTATCCTGTGTCATTTTTCTGAGCATGCATGACTTTGCATTAATTTGCGAAAACACAGTCCATATGCACTTTCACAAAATGCCATTACAGACTCTCCAGTGGATGCACTTTTCGATAGTGTGAAGCCAGACAACTTGATAATACTTTCTGAAAGGGATGAAATCAAGTTATTTAGGGTCTACTGTATGTCGTGTAACATGCAAACATTTTGTCAATATTTTAGAGGTCATGCAGGGTACATGCCTCATTTGCCTTATTTGGGTTGCCATTCATTTAGATTTCTGCAATGCTAGTAAGACCTTAAAAATCTTCAAATAGCCTCAGTTTTGAATTTACCATGTTAGAATTACAAGTATAGCTGGACTGAAATTTTTTTTAAATGTCTCAATAACTCACAAGATGGATGTTAAGGGAAACGTATTGTTTTGCTCCTTTTACATAAAAATTCTTATAATATTTTTATTTATGTTTGGGGGAATGAAATTTGAGTGTCTCTGTACTTTGGACTGCATATATGAGGTTTAAAAGGAAGGCCGAGTGGACCAAGGACATCTGGTTTGCATTCTTTGTGGTAATATGCAAAAAATTTTTTGTGTCACAAGTCTTTGTAAAATCTCATTATTTGGCTTAAAATTTGTCAGTGAAATTCTTAGATGTATCTATATTGAAAGATTCAACCTCTCATCTTACTACAATCTTACAAGATTTGTGCTCCAAACCGATTCAAGTCTGGTCTGTTGAGGTCAGCAGGGACTGTGAAAGTTTATTGCAAGTATGTAGAATATTTTGTCTGGGCTTTGTGTGGAAGTCAACAACCCAAGAACCGTGATGAAGAGGAAGGAGCCTGGCTCAAATACAAGTAAAGTTGTAACTATCAAATATGAGAGAGCAGAAGAAACTCAGGGAAAAAGAGAGAGTGAGAAGCAGGAGCTTGCAAGCAGATATCTGGGCAAATAGGGTTGCGGGAAGAAATCTAGCAGCAGGGGTTGGAGGTGAGGGAAAGTGTGTAACTAGGTCAAGAACTGTCATGTTAATGAGGAATATTGGAGCAAAGAGGAGTAATGTGCTCAAAAACTGAGGGGAAGAGCAGAAGTTGGGTGGGAGGAGAACAGATTTGTTTTATTAAGTTAGTGTAATCAATAGAAAAACAGAAAAGGCAGTGGCAGCAGCAGTTTGCTCACTTTATGGATATTTGGGATTTTTTTGAAAGAAGTCTGGTCTATTCGAACAACCACATTTTCATTCAGCCTGCTGGACACTGAGGCAGAGTAAAGTCTTTCTTGCTTAAAGGTCTTTTTTTGACAGGCATTAAAAAATAAATGGAAAAAAGCCGTATTTAGAGTTCCCTTTAGAATATTTTTATTAAATGTAGGAGTGTAAATTTGAACAGAGTAATCTTTTGCAGCTGAAACTTTTATTCCATTAATAGGTAAATTAATAAATATTGTTGTGTGGCATTAGCTTCAGATATCAATGTAATCCTAGTTTAATTAAATCAATATCAGTATTTAACTGGATCCTTTGCAGTTTAATCAGTTTTGGGCCCGGAGTGCTACATGTTAAATACAAAAGTGGCTGAGAAACTGACTCTAAAATCTACATCTACCTCTTAATTTACTTGTAATACTGTACATTTGGCTTCTGATAGGAATCATAAGCTGAAGCTGAGAGGCAGAAGAATATGATGCTCCACGAGAAATGAGAGGTAGAAGCAAAAGGAAAACAGGTAGAAGACAGGGTGAAAGAAATTACAGCCTCTGTAGATTTTTCTGAACTAAAATTGTGGGGACTACACTAATCTTGAGCAGCTTTTGTAGGCCAGGCACGTTGCACAGCCAAGCTTTCATTAAATATGTTTTTCTCTTAAATTTCAAGAAAATATTTAGCTAAAAGTATTTTCAAATCCAGAAGAAAATCGGGGTTTGTAGATGTGTAATATATTAATGAGGTAGACTGATGTACTTGGAGGACAAAAAGTGTAAGGGTTCAGACAAATCCCCTTTCTATTTCCTAGGAGTAAAAATACCTGAAAGATGACTGCAGAATCAGGTACTGGATAGCATGTTGTCATGGTCATGTTTACACATCCTCACACAGCTGTACTCAAAAGTAAGCTTGGTGAAAAAACTTACATAAACAAATTTAATTGATTAAAATTTAATTACATGACTTTTGCAAATTCTCTTTATTATTCTCTTGCAGGATGTTCGCAAGCCCTATGATAGAGAGTCACTTTCCACAACTAAGGGCTCAGTTTTGATGTAAGTTCCAAGAAATTCCCTTGATTTTTATATATTACCATCTATTTACTCTACAATAAAGATAATTCAGGGAAGACATCAATAATGTCTCTATGCCTCATCAGTTCATCTCAGTGAAACATCACTGACGTGACAAACTACACCAATATTGTTGATGTATAAGACAAAGACGGCTCCCAAAGTGTCCATTGTTGCTTGTAGACTATTTACCCATGTCTGTCAGGGTTATCTAAAGCAGAGTTTGATTTGCTGAGGCACAGCACTACAGCTCTGTGTGAGAAGGTGCAAAGAAAATAGATAAATTAACCAGGAGAACATGTTTACAAAGATGTGGTGTGCTCAGTCCCGCAGTCACTTTACAAGAAAGAAATCGTGGGGGGTCTGATATTGAAATAATTTTGGTTTTTCTCGCATCCTTCTGGTTTCATTCTCTTTTGACTCCAGAAGGACTGCTAGCATAAGCTGTCTGGCTTCTTGGCAGCTGAGCAATAGAGACAAGGCAACAGTAAAATGGCAATATTAATTTAACTGTTCACATTCTCTAAACATCCATCTGGGACGGAGGTTCAGTGTCACTCTGTGGCCAACCAGTGTCCTAAAGTTTCTGGTAAGGAATGGGATTTTGATCACAGTATTCCTGTTTGCAACAACTGAATATATTTGTGCTTAATGAGCATATTTTTCAGTTCCTTCCCTGTTCTTGCTCACTGACCAGCTCCCTGATGGGGCTGGATGAGCGGCTGCAGGCAGATACAGCTTTCTCACGTTGCTTAATTGCCTTAAACAGACGTTTTGTTACAGAGGGTCTCCTGTCAGGATCTGTGCTGAGATAAATTGACAGGAATCCAGAGTGTGTCTAGTGAATATAATTTAGTTATTGAGAAGAATGGCAGCTGTGTGTGATGCATACAAAACACTAATTTGTGCCAGCCTACATTTTGTTCAAAGATGCTGGGGACTAATGGAAGAGGAAGTTTGTTTCTCCTCTTTTTCAGACACAGTGCAGACTTGCTTTAGCTGGCTAGTTGTTAAATTACCTGTGAGGGAAAAAAAACACACTGAATTTAAATTACATAGAAAAGAATTTTGAGTGAGGAAATTAGAATTTTCTTTGAGCAAGTAACTTGAGAAGTTGGAGAAGCTTTAGTTTACTGAAATTAATTCCTGGCTGATCTGGAACAAAGAGAAGACTTTTGTTTACTGTGAGTCATGCTTGTGTAAAGTGATATTAGTGACACTTTCTGCTTTTATAGAATCATCCTTTGAAACTCTTTTTAATGATCTGCTTAAGGGCTGAATGGGTTGCAGCAAAATTGATGCAAATTTCTAAAGTATTTTCTCAGTGCTGCTGGTTTCCAAGTTCTGCTGGCTCTGTGCAATTATTAATTTACTGAGTAACAGGGTTGACTATGTACTTTGTGCAGTGGGTGCATGTGGGACACTCACAACTTAGATAATATGATTAGTTTACAGAGGATGCAAGTTAAGCAGGAAATAATTTTTAACTAACTTTAAAGTTACAGAGTCTGAACTTCTTGTCTCATGTAGTTGCTTAGATATGTTACCAGTTTATTATATATAAAGTGACCATTAAGTTTATGTTCCCTTTGTGTAGTAGTAAGTGCTTTCACAAGGCAAGAGACTGGCTCTCATGCCTTTGAGTGAGGTAAATGTAACTCAGCAGTTCCTCCTGTTGTGAAAGTCTAGTTTTTGTTTGAGCTGTGGCATAGGAATGTGACAGAATATGATTATTTGTTTAGATTTTGAATCAGTATCATCTCTGTGTGAATAAGGAAGCATATGTCACAATCAAAATGGACTTTGACGGCAAAACATACTTTTCAACAAAACACAAACCGTCCAAGTAGGGGCCTGATGATGTTGTGCATTAAGTATGCACTGATGTGATAAGCTCCCTAAAGGGGATTAGAGCTGAAAAGACTCATTTCAGTTGCCAGACACAGATGTTTTAGAGAGAAGTAGCTTGTCACCAGGAGGAAGGTGTGTCCTGTATCACTCCTCAGTGTCCAAGAAAACCTTTACACTTAGAGAATTAGACTGATGCAAGTTGTGGCAAGCCACTGTTTCTTAATTTAAAATTTACACCTGCTAAATGCTTCTTGATGTACTGCTTTTAATGTGACAAAGACCAAAGGCTTTTGCTTTGGAAGCAGCCACTGGGGTAACATGGGATGTCCTACCTGATGTTGATAGCAGATTTCTTTAAAGAGTTCATAAATCTCATCTGCAGACTTTGGAAGTTGGTCAAGCATGGAATGGGCTGCCCCCGGAAGTGGTGGAATCACCATCCCTGGGAGTGTGCTTAGGGACATGATTTAGTGGTGGACTTGGGTTAATGGTTGGATTTGACAGTATCAGAGGTTTTTTTCAGCCTTAATGATTCTACGAACTAGTGAACTTCTTTTTTTTTTTTTTTCCAGCTGGGAGATACATCAGTTGTTGTTGCATGTTTTCCCCAAAACTGTTTCTTCTGTAAGGTCTGTTTTTTAATGTTTTTAAAACAAATTAAATAGTAAAAATGTGACATTAAATAGTGAAAATTAATCTAAAAACAACTAGAGGGCAGCTGGTGGATTAGCAGAATGGTATGAAGGTGCTGAAGGTGTAAAACCATCAGTTTTCCATAGATACTTTTTGTGAGGAAGTTTAACAGCATGGACTAGTCAAGGTCTTTGCTTTGAATCACTATCTGGGAAAACCTTATCTTGAGCTGGAGACTAGCTATAAATTAGGTGCCAGAAGTTCAATGTGGCTGGAAAGAATCCAAACTTGTGAGGCTGCTGTGGCCCAGCCCGAAAAGTTTAGATGAGTAATTCTCTTGGCATGTTCCTTTTTTTTTTTTTTTTTTTTTCTCCACAGCAATCTCAATTCCCTTCTTTCTGAGCTCTTAAATTATATCCCCTTATGAATTAGAGCTCAGAAGTCTGACTTGGTGGAGTTTTAACAGTAGGTGGCAGTGGACTGCAAACCTAAACCGGCTGCCTTCCTGCTCCTCTAACATTGATGCTGTTCTGTTGATTTCTGACAAACCTCTGAAATTACTGACTTAGAAACAGTCTAAAAATCATATTCACGATGTTTTTTCTAAAGAATCAAAGAGTTTATTAAAAACGACCAGCAGGTACAGGTTTGTTTGTTTGGGGTTTTTGGTGTTTGGGGTTTTTTTTTAATTTTTACATATTAGAGATGTTACCTGATAATACCCCTAATTATATCAGGACCGTAACAAGGGACTTTACTGGTCTGGAGGCAGTTCCAAGCAGTCTGGTAGAGCAGAAGATGAGAAGTTACTGTTACAATTGCTTAGATACAGCGCTGAAGGGATTAACTGGAGTTTTTGGGTTGAGTAGTGTGCTGAGGGCATGAACTACAGCAGTGTGTTCCCAGCCCCCTCCCACTGATCCCATTGTACGACAAGACTAATGGCAAGAAAAGATGATGCTATTGATTTCTACTGGTTATCATTACCACTTCTGCCTGTAATGTGTTTCTGATACTGCAAGTTTCCGTGGTTCAGGTCAAGTAGATCTCTCCTGGAAAGAAGAATCATTCTGCTACATTTTTGTTTAGTGGTTTGGTGGCATTTCTTCTCCTTTTCTTGGATACTTTTCAAGCCATTCCATGAGTATTAATTTCCCCTGAACCCTTGCTGTGACTGCTTCTAGGGAACTGCATGTGGTCTTACTCAACTGCAGCATGCTCCTCTCGGGCCGCCAAAAGTAGTGGGAACCAGGGAAGAGTTGCAGAGCTTCAGCTGTGCCATTGGCTCCAGATCCCTGTGGATCTCCTCTTCTCTTCCTTTTTGTGACAGCTCCATATATACAGGACTGGGAACTGCTGCCCCTTGCCAATTCTCCTGTGTCTGACCCAGTTATCTCTAACAGTTGGCACGCTGGAGGTTGAACTCATGGTCAGAAACCCTCACGTACTTCTGCCCACTGCGGGGGAACCACTGACTCCCTGCTCATAAACCTAAAAACCTTTCCTGTAATTAATAACACGTCGTGGAAAATTCATGTCATGCTTACCTAGTGAAATCATGTCTGAATTGCTGTGAGAGGCAGAGATGTGACGTGCTGTAGGGAAGGTGAGCAGCACTGCTGAGATGGGCACGGGTGCAGGTGGTTTTGAGCCCGCTTTACCTGCAAATCTGGCGAGCACTGTCCCCTCTGCTGGAGAGGAGCTGGGATTTAAAGGGAGAGACCAGATGGCACTGCGAGCTTTCATCACAGTGTATGAGTCACAGAGCCTGGACAAAAACTGGAAATAAATAGGAGCACCCCTTGGAGCTTCATTTCCGTAGCAGGGATGGGGTCGTAGTTTTGTGTGGAAGATGTCAAAATTAGAACTTGAGCCAGAAGAGTCTTCTGTGGATTGCCCTGCAAAAGGCATGCACTAGCAAGATGTAGCTACCACATACATCACCTGAAATATCCTTTCTAGTTGATTTTTGCCTAACCACTTCCAGGTTTATTTTACAGGCTTAGAAATGGATGTTTTAATATTCTAACTATTATTAGAAATTATTTGTGTCTGTACTAAAGATCCTTATTTTATCCCTTACCAGCTAGATGCTTCTAAAAATTCAGCAGAGATTTGCAGAATCATTGGCTGGAGTGTGTCCGAAGGAGGGCAATGAAGCTGGTGAAATGTCTGGAGCACAAGTCTTATGAGGAGCAGGAGGTGTTCAGCCTGGAGAAAAGGATGATCAGAGGGACCTTATCACGCTCTATAATTACCTGAAAGGAGGTTGTAGCAACACGGGGGTTGGTCTTTTCTCCCAGGTAACAAACAATAAGACGAGAAGTAATAGCCTCAGGTTGCACCAGGGGAGGTTTAGACTGGATATTAGGAAAAATTTCTGCACTGAAAGAGTGGCCAAGCATTGGAACAGGCTGCTCAGGGAAGTGGTGGAGTCACCGTCCCTGGAGGTGTTCAGGAAATGTGTAGGTGTGGTGCTTGAGGACATGGTTTAGTGAAAGACGTGGTGTTGGGTTAATGGTTGAGAACTCAACGATCTTCCGAGGTCTTTTCCAACCTTAATGATTCTATGATTCTAAGACTTTTGTTTCTCCATTGCCATGTACTCTGGCCTGTAACACTTTTATCTCGTAAAATAAATTTAAAGCGTAAGTTTAAAAAAAATCAGACCCAAACTACCAAATGGAAACTGGGTTTATAAACCTTCTGTGGGCAGCTTGGCCCCCATGTGCAGAGAAGTGAATCGTGACAGCTGCAAATCGGGGCCACGGGAAAGAGCTGGAATTCAGAGATAGGCTCTGCCGTGGACAGGGGAGCAGTGCGGGGCTTTGCTCGCGGTTCAGGTTGGGCGATGGCAGTCCTTGGGTCAAACAACCGCGCGGTAACAAGACAGCGGCGACTTTTCCCCCTGGAAAACAGGGATCCGCCGCCCGGGACGCCAAGGGTGACAGGGCGGGGCCGTGACGTCACGGCGTTGCCGGGAGACACCGCGCTGTGTTCGCCGGCTGGCCAATGGGCGCCGGGGGAGGTGACGTCATGCCGGCGGCCGCGCCTCCTCATTGGCCGGCGGCGGCGCGGGGGCGAGGAGGGAAGGAGGCTCCCGGTGCCGGTGCCGGTCCCGGTCCCGGGACACGGCCGGGTTGGGCTGCTCCGGGTGTTTGCTCCGTTCCCCCCCCCGCTGCAGCAGCACTGCATTCAGCAGTGCTTGGTTATCGCTCAGGAGTCCCTGGGGGGCTTGTCAGCGCTCTCAAAGTTTCTTTACTGCTTTAGAAAAAGAGATGTTTGTACACAAATTAGGTCCTAGTTTTGTTCTTCCTTCATCTGGGAACTTCTAATCCTCTCCGCTTTTATCCTTTCTAATTACTGCGAAGATTCTAATGCGAATAGGAAAAACAGATGGAGCTGGTTTTCCTGCCGAGAGAGCCCTGTAACGGTGCTGATCGAACATACTTTTCTTCCAAGCCTTCCTTGAGCTTTTGAAGTGGTGTAGCAAAGTGCCTGGGTTTGAAACGGGGGTCCCGCACACTGGTCCAGGGAAGAGAAAACTTTCTTTCCCCCACTCTTAAGTGGGTGTAAAGGATTTGCGGGGATATTTTTTTGGACAGCCCAACCTTAATATGGGTCTCTTAAAGACTCTTTTGGCATCTCAGCGAGGTCTGACTTGACCACCGTAGTTCGACTGCCGGGTCCAACCAAAAACAGCAATAAAACAAAACGTGCCTTGGGCAGGGATGCTCCATTGGCAGGGTACACGAGGAGCTAAAAGGGGATTATCGGTAGGACCGTCCGTCTGAGGCAGCAGGGAAGGCAGGGACTCGCAGATCAGACTAGGAGAGGTTCTGTTCTTGAAGCCCGACGTTGGCCGATGGCTTCCTACCCTCGCTTCTCCGCTGCCGGTCTACGGAAGAGTGCTGCTGTGTGTGCCCGTGCCCGTGCCCCGCGTGGGGACCTGAAACCGGCGCGTTTCGGCGGGATGTGCAGGAGGAGGTGACCCGTGGGGACTCTCACGTATCTCCCGTTGTCCCGAGCTCCGACCTCCCTCGTGGAGCTGCGGGCCGGCGCCCCCGGCGGGCGCGGGGGGCGGGCCGGCCCCTCCCGGGGGTGGGCGGCGGGCGGGGCGCGGCGGCTCCTCCTCGCCGGGCCGGGGTTAGTTTCGGAGCGGAGCCGGGGGCGGCGGGAGAGCGGCTCCCGGTGGGAACAAAGCGGAGGACGGGCGGGCGGGCGGCGCGATCGGGCCGGGCACGGTGCCTCCCGCAACAGGTCGTGCCGGCGGCAGCGCAGCCCCTCCTTCCCCCGCACCGCCGGACTCCCGCGGCGGGGCCGGACCGGCCGCCCCCATGCGGTTCGGCTCCAAGATGATGCCGGTGAGTCCCGGGGCGCGGAAAGTTGGAGCGGGGCGGCGGGAGGGAAAATGGATCCTGCGGACGTGGAGGGGGGCGGGAGGCGACCCTCCTTCCCGCCGGCATTCCCTGCCCGCGTCCCTCCCACCCGACGGGGCTCCGCGGCCTCGCGGGGGCTTCCCCTCCCCCTCCCGGCTTTTTTTTTTCCCCCTGCAGCTTTTCCTTTTCTTCCTCTTTCACGCCGGGATCAACTTGTTAGACGGGCCCGCTGGAGCCGGGCCAGGGCGGGGGGAGGCGGCGGGGCCCCGGCGGTGGAGGGGGGCCCACAGCGCCCGGGGGCTTTTCCCTTCGCCCCGCTCCCGGCGGGATAAGGCTTCTCGCCCGGAGGGATAAACGAGCGCTGAGTCTGGATCCTGCTTGTTTTTTTTTTTTTTTTTTTAATTAGTACGAAGTTCTTAAAGTTGGTTTGAGCCGCCTCTGCCGCTCCTGTGGGCTGGGGGTGGTTTTGTTTTGTAGTGCCCGCACTCCCAGAGGAAGATGGTGTCCATGTTGTTTACGGTTCAAAGTGATTAGGAGCTCTCGGGGGCAGGTATTCCCAACCTCGGCCGGGAGAGTTTCGGGAGCTGTTGGCGGCTGTGTGTGTTAAACCTGCCCTGCTCTGGGAGGTGTCTCTTGTTTTAGCGCTTTCAAAAGGCACAGGGAGCACCACCTCTTCTAAGAGTTTTAACATGAATTTTAAACCTACACCGTTTTTGTCAGCTGAGGTTGGATGAAAGCAAAGCACAGAAGCTTTGCTTAGTTTCCAGCACAATATATGCGAAGGTGGTGGCGTAAAATAATTTCCTTTGAAAGTACACCTGCCACTGAATACCTGGTTTTACCAGCAGGGATGCCGCATGAAATCCGTAGTCTGTTGTTCAGAGAAACTGGAGTATTTACAGAAAATTCTAACAAGCTTAATACCTGTTCAGTCCGAGTTGAGGGTGCTTTAAAGTCTTCTCTGTGCCATCCTCCCCCGGGCGATACGGCCTGTCTTACCGAGCTCGATACCGAGTAGCTTTGCACGCATAGGTAGTTCTTTCAGCAGCACTCTTCTACTGAAGATTATTTCCAGTTTAACTCTTCAGGAACGGGGTGAATCAAGCGAGGAAGGAACTGTACTGAAAGGTGAAACTGGGAATCCATGCTGAAAGGGTATGGGTGTTTCAGGGAAGCTTGTTTTGCTATAGGTGTGAGGTTCTTCCTCTGCAATTAGGCGGAAATAATGAGCGATAATTTGATCTCGCAGAACACTTGAGTAGGGTGACTATTGCTGTACCTAATGAGAGAGGAACAGACAGAATATGAGCCCAACTACAGATTAAATAGCTAATGTGTTGTGCAACAGTGGTGGTGTCTGCCTATGAAAACTTGGGAAAACAAGCAGTAAATATAATAAGGTGTTAATTCAATCCCTGTCAAAACTGAGCTAGGTAAGCGCCCTCACATAACAGTGAAATCTCCTGTTGCTGGTGAGTTCCTTGTCACTGAGTTCAAATAAAGGAGAAAACAAGCAGGAGCAGTCTTACCCCATCAGCATTTGCAGGTGACAAGTTCCAGAATATGCATTGCCCTGGTGGCTCAGACTTCTCTTTGGCTCATGACTCAACTCATTAGCGATTCTGTTTTTTAACACATAAATAAAGGGATGAATGCAGCCTTTTCACTTTGTGTTTACTGTGAATAATGAAAGATATGTGAAGGTTGAAAGTGGCTTAAGGAATTAAAAATATAAGTATCATGAGTATTAGAACTTTAATTCAACTAAAAAAACCCTAGCCCAAACCCCGAAATCAACAGCAGCCCAAAACAAAAAAAGTCAGTTTTGTTATAGTCTTCAGAGGGATAAGACTTCCAAAAGTGCCTAAGGGTGTTACAGAAGTGCACTGGTCCGTTGACTGCAGGACACATAAACAGTCACTTGCCACCTTGAAAGCATTTTATATCAAGTATTCTTACATGAATGTGAATATGAAAGTGTGGAAAATGCAGTGTCAGAAATCATTATTTTTTTTTGTAAGTATTTCTGCAGATTTCCTCATCTTTAATAATAATAAAACCTCATTCCTCTTTTAACAAAGAAATTAAAAGAGTTTGAGGTGGGAGAGAATGAGGGTTTTGAAGAAAGAAGGAAGGGAACTGGACGTAAGTCCTCTTGTATTTATGTGATAATGAGGTGTTCATGGACTTGAGTATCTTTATCTGCATTGTTTGAATGAGTAGTAGGCTGGCCTTAAGCCATCTACAAAATGTTTTGTTTCTTTCTTAATGTTTTTTAAGATGTCTCTTTCTTTTTCCCACCTGCAAATAAAATCGTCTGTATAAGATTTTTTTAACTCTCAGCTCCAGGTCCATCTCCTGTGTTCTAGAAGAATAGCGTGGGCGAGGGATTAAACAACAGTTTGTGACCCCAACTGGGGAATACAGGCAATGTGAGCCCAGCCAGGAATTCACCTCTGAGTAGCTGCCAGGGCTGGGAAACTGCTGTAGCAGCATAACTACTCGTGCTCTTGGGAGACTACCCTGAAATGGGAATGTTTTCCTTGTGGTAATGACAGATAGGAGCTCAACTGCTGCTGTAACCATATGGCAGGACAGTGATTGAAATTCTGCATGAGGGTGTACTATGAAGTAATTTGTGTGTAGCTGTACTGATGAAGGTAATAACAGGGTTAATGCTGGCAAGCTGTGTGAAGTTGTCTCACCTTTCATCTGTGAAGGCTTGTGGGAGTGTGACTAGTACTGTTAAGTAGTGAAAAGGAGCTGGAAACATTTTCTAAAATAGCATATTTTTCTGCAGTATAATTGATCTCCCTTATTTTACATTATTACCCTAAAATGAGCATGTAGAAATAATTTGCGTCATTATGCATGCTGGATAAATGTTTGGGGCTTTTTTTGTTTTTGTCGGATAGTGGGAGGTAAAACAGATTGAGCTACCCTTTAAAGCCCAGAGAAGTTTTTGGATCAACCCCCCTTGATCTAGATAACAGTCCATTTTGCAATTTGAATTATGTGCAGTAGTTACTGGAGGGCCTCCTTGAGATCAGGATGGATCCAGACATACAGCTGTATTGTTAGGGAGTAACTTGGCAGACTGGAGAGCACTTGAATTCCTGAAGTTTTGCCTTCTATCATCAGAAATGGCTGAAATTTCTGAATCTGAAGTTTCCTGACGATTATGTGTTCTTTTCTAAAAAGGTTAAACTGTGCTTTTAAGTGTAACACTGCAACTTTGATACCAGAATGAGTTATGCTTTCCTCCTAAGGTCTGTTGAAGGTCTTGTCCCAAGTGATCCTCTGAGAGTTGCTATGTCCAGTGAGTACTGCACTTAAAGTACATCTTTTCATTGCAGAATGCTCACTAGTAGGTGGATGTGTGTATTTTTTAACCTTCAAAACAGCTTTAATTGTAGTGGTTTTTTACTCATTCTGTTAGGTTGTTAATTGGAACTGCCATATGGATTCTGAATTACTGAAAGAGTACAGTAGTAGCTCATCTTTGGCAATTTTCTTAGGAAACACTTTTCTGGCAGTTTAACTAAAGAACTTTTAGCAGAAATGAATCTCTTGCCCTTTGTAAGATGAACAGCTGTAAGTTTATAAACAAACTGACCCCTGGTAGAGTTTGTTATGATAACAGTAAGTGAACTGTAGAATCTCAGGCCTGTTTCCTGTGGTCTTTAAATTATTTAATCTCTGATCAGGTTTATCAGTCATTAATACTGTTTTTCTTGTCCCCTTTCATGGATTTCAATGCATGAATGGGAATTCAGACTGTGAGCTGTTCTGAGAATATGCCTTGTATCTTCATCTGATTGGAGGATTTAGCTTGTTGTGTCTTCTTTTAACTGAATTTCCCTCAATAATTTAGAAGTTTTAATACTGTATTAAAACAGTTTAATGTGGTACTTAGTGCTTAAATATCTTGTGTAGAATGCTAAATAAAGCTTAGGTGATTGTTTTGTTGAGCTTTCTTAGCTCTAAACTTATCAAACCTCTTGCACTTCCCTTACAGATTGTGACCTGTTGTCAATAGAGAACTCTGCCTTGAGGTTCCCACAGTGCTTTTTCTTTCTCTCCTCCCCTCCCCTCCCTTCATGTTGTTACAAGATCTTTTTTTCTTCCCCCCCCCCCCCCATCCAGTTATAAATATTTTCAGGGATAGTTTTAAATGCATTTAATTTCTCATATGACTTTTTTAATACCTTAGCCCTCCATCTGCAATTTGTGTTATATTATGCAACAGTGTGTTAAATATCTTTGTTTCTTTGTGTGGCTTTTATCAGAAACGGGGGAAGGGCAATATTACAAATTCATACCAGATCAAGCTGTGGAGGCCGTGGGAATAGCTAATTATGCTGCTTCTGATCTATTCAACAGTTCAGGGTGTGAGTGCCTCGTGGGGCTCTTGCATTTACAGTTTCAAGGGCTAGTGTGCAGTCATGAGGTTTGGGATGGGTGGATAATTCATGGAGTTTTGTTTTGTTTTCTCCTTCCGAGTGTTGTCAGATGGGATCTCTGCTTTGTGGGATTAATTTACATGCAAGTCAGTTGGACTTTAAAAGAGGCAGGTATAAAGGTTATTTCAGCAAAATAAACTAGCGGAATGGCAATGTGCCTGGCATTCCTTTCAAATTATTGATTAAGAAACAGTGCTGAAAGTGCTCCATTTGTCTAGCCTCTGTCCTTGTTAGTAGTCTGCCTTGGGGACTCTCCTTTCTCTCCCACTGTGCATGTTATTGAGCTTGTTTAATTATGGGCAGAGCTGTGCCTTGCTGCCGTACAGCCTCTCTGAAGAAGGAGTCGGATAACCCCGAGGAAACGGACTCAAGCTGCCTCCTGTGGCTTGGTGGCACCTTTGGAGAAGGACTTCTTGCTTCCTTTTGCACGTGCCCACTGATAACAAAGGAACCACCAGATCCTTTTAATCTGTGGGCTTTCACCATCCGCTGAAGTGTAAAAACTAACTCAATGCTCTGGAAACTGAAGGATGCTCCTATTTGTGAGGTAAAGAGCAGATAAAACTGTTCTCTTTGCTCACAGTTTTATTATCTTCAGGTCTGGTTTCTTTCAGCTCAGTCACTTGTGAGTCAGGGAAAATCTTTTTGATCTTCGGTTCCCAAACAGTTGGATGATACTGTGTATAAAGGTCACTGGAAATTCTGACCATCACGTGAAGTATACTTAATTACCTTAGTCACTCCGGCTTAACTGTTTTAGAGGTTTCAGACTATTCTGTGAAACATGAAAGATCTGAAATGTTGTTTAAAACAGTGTAAGATAACTTGCTGTAGTTTGGGATAAATGTTCATGGGAGAGGGAACAGGGAGTGAATTAGGGACAGAACAGCAACTGTGACTCTGGCATGTTACAGGGCAGAAACTAGTCTTCCGCTTTTGCTGTTTGCATTTTGTTAATCATTAATATTCAGGATCTTGCTGCTGCTGTTTAGAGTTAGTCATGCATGTGTCCTCATCGGTTGTTTAACCACAGCAGTGGTATTGTGTGGATGTTGAACCCAGGACTGTCTGAAGATGAACCTTTTTGGGTTTTGTTGCTGTGGTGTTAATACCAAGGATTTTTTTAACTGAACTGGTTATGTTCTTTCTGTACCAATTTCTTCTCTGCTGCCGTGGTGCTTCCATATCATATGATATGGTCTTTTTGATAGATGTCTGTGTTCAGTGCCCTAGCTTTTATTGGTGTATGTTTTAAAAAGGAGGATTGGGGCACACTTTGCTTTTCTCTAATTTTTTTTTTTTTTAAACCTACTCTTATGTCTTTATTTCATCCTTTTGCAAAGTGAAGTATAGATATTTTAAAATCAAGCATGTACTGCAGTTATCCCTCGTTCTATGTGGTTCTCTTTATTATAAAATTGATTCTTAAAAGCCTTTGTCTGCAGTATATCTGGGTTATAATACCCAAACTCGTGCAAAATCATGGGCACATTTACATGGAATTGACTGAAAGCTGACTTGAAAGCTCCTGACGTTGAGTTATTCCATATCAAATGTTTGGTCTGTAAAATACTGACTGATGTGATTAGAACATTTAATAAAGTGAGCAGAAGCTGCAGGGAGCTCAAGCTCCTTGTTAAAGGTCATGTGGTGAGTTCAGCCTGGGATTTGGGAGACCCACTGAGTCAAACCAACTGGTACATTGTGGTGTGTCTGGAATACAAGTCTGTTGTATCCAGTGTAAGTTTTAAAATGATCTTACAGGAATTGCATCACCTGCACCTCTGTTTCTGTAGGGTTGATCACAAATGGGGAGAGAACCTTGGTGGTAGTTTGTTGCATTCCATATTTGAGAACAGTCCTCAAAAGAGTTGACTTCACACACATGTAAATGTTCCCATTTCATTGTTTAAGGCATATCTTGGATATGAGGCAGCATAAGGGTTTTGGTTTGGGCTTTTTTGTTGTTGTCGAATAAGTGAGATTTCCCTTGTCTTTTGATACTTTTATTTTGTGAGGCTTAACTGCTTAAGAAGTAATTTAGATCTAAGCTTAGATTACTAATTTTCCTCTATTGCATTAAGAGTGTTAAATCCCATTGTTTCTTTAAATTGAAAGCTGAGGAAGAGTCTCTGAAAGCGTGTATTTTTCTTACCTTCATTTTCCTTCTGTCATTTAGAAGAGAAAATTCCATTTTTTTTTCATCTTCTTCAGTGGGTTCTTTTTTAATGCTGTAATTTTTACCCCATTTGAGCTCTATTCTGCACCAAACCACCAGTGTGCTCAATAACTCCAGTGTAGCAGCAACCTGTGAGTGTGTGAACAGTTTGCAGATGTTCTGTGTGTGAACAAGGAGCTGGTAGACTTCACATAAGCACAGGTGTAGAGTATCCCTCTTGCATTCCCAAAAGTGTGGAGGCTTGAACTTCTGCAAGATGATTGTCCCCTTCTTGGGTTTAATTAACCATAAGACTCTTTAGCAAGACACACAGGGATCTCAACCCCTGTTCACTAGTTTTGCTGGACAAAGTTGAAGTTGTGGAAATTGGCTGGGTTAGTGAATCACACAGAAATCTACAGGAAGGCTCTTAGTCCCTGTAGCTGGGTCTCTCATTCAGCTGTTTCTGTCATACCTGTGCACAGTTATAACTTGCTATTTTCCTTGCTGCCTGAGAGTGGTGGCTTGTCTGGTTTGCTTTTTCCTTTTTTCAAGTGTGTGCAAAGACCTTTCTTTACCCTGCTCTCCATCCTATATAAGTGTGTGCTGCCCTGAATGCAGAATCTTGCCCAGATCAGTATCTGAGCCATGGAAAGCAGTGATTGACAGCTCCTACCAGACTTCAAGAAAGTGAAACCCATTCTTGCCATCTTTGAGTATCCTAGGGCAGGGTAGACCCTCTAAAGGATGGTATTCCTAGAATTTGTTAGAGCTTCTTGATCTCAGCTGTAGTAAAACTGTGTGTGTCTCTCAACATAATCAAGTGTTCAGGAAAAGCTGACATAGGAAAAGCTGACAGGAAAAGCTGAATGGTGGATTTCTGGCTGAAACAGAGGAAAGAGAGGGAAGTGTTGCTGAGTTATGAAAGGCAGAATGTGTAGGGGCCAGACCAAATGCTCCAGACCTCCTTGGAGAATGCCATGAAGCTTTCCTGTGAAATACCAAAAGCTGTAAAGGTCTCGTATAAACTGTGTTCCTGACGAACGTTACTTGCTTGTCATGCTGCCCCATAGCCACTTTATCAGCATTACCCCTGCTGTATCTTTCAGCCTTTTGAGAACATGTTTTACTGCAAGTAAAGGTTTGTACAGGGAAGCTATGGAAACAGCACTCCATGCTTCTTGCTTCTGCATTGTTATTCCTCTGCTATTGTATGTAGGTCTTGTCCAAGAGACCCTTCTGCAGAGTGGTTTACCTGTGTTGTACAAAACCCATTGTTATTTAGAGTGCTTGTCTTGCAAATAGTATTTAGTGATGTTGGGTTAGAGAAGTTTTCTACTGCCAGGGAGGCTGAATGAGCAGCCAAATAGTGACAGGTTGAGAGGGACAATTTCTGAAGTTCTTCAGGCAAGAGGAGCCTGGCATAATGTAATGTTATTTGACTAAACTCTGTTTAATTCATTTGAAATAGGTGTGACGCCACCTAAGCAGCCACCATTTCATACAAGTCCATCTGCAAAGCTCGTTTTGTCTGACTTTGGTGTGACGACATGTAAAGCCAAAAGCCACCCAGGCAGGCCTGCTGCCTTGCCCTGATGAACTGCTCTCCCTTCACTTCTCATCTGGCATGTCTGTGTAGAGCCTGGTATTGCCTGGAAAGAGCTCTGGGGAGTGAGCGGCACTTAAATAAAACCTGTCAGACAGTGATCAACTCTACAATCTGCCACCCTTCTGCAGCTTCTGTTATAGTAGCTGAATGTTTTCGATAGAAGTTAAAGTATGTAAAGCTCCACATTACAGGAGCAAAGGTTAGATCAAGCAGGGTGCTTGAGCTGACGTGCTGGTTGAAGGGGCAAGGTTTCTCCTTCCCAGTTCTGCTGTGGTTGTACATATCCCATTATAGTCGACTTAAGACCATCTGGCAATCCATCGTTTTCAGGGTTGGAATAGCCCTACCAACCTATTTTAACTTGCAAAATAACAAAAAGGATTGGTCTGTTTTGGTGCAAAAGCTCGATGCGTCCCCTGTGCCAGCTGAACGTGTGCTGTTTCAGTCACTAATGGCTTCCTGTCTGTTTGCAGCCCAGAAGCAGAAGGACAAAACCCCTTTATGGCTTTGAATAATAATGTCAGCTGTTGTCAAATAGATATGATCACCAAGCATAGGCATTTCATGGTGGTCATCTTTGGCATGGCTGGTGGCTGTGTTGGTTGTCTGCATTGCCATGTGTGCTGGCAGTCATCTGGATTGGACAAGTGAAGGTCATTCTTCAAGGTGCACTTCACTGCAACAGGAGTGTACCCACCCAGAGCTGGTGGTGAGTTGGAAAGAGCTGCCCTTCTGTGAAGGTGTGGTGTGACATTACACCTAATTAATTTAATAGTAGGATGCTGCTGAAATGGATGGTCTTGTTCCTTTGGTTTCCATCCACACCCAGAGCCACGTGTCTCTTGTAGCTTCCCCTTGAATTTAGTAAGGAGTTGGGTGATGGGTGGGTAGAAATGCTGCCTGCACTAAAGACAACAAGCAACTTAAAGACTTATACAGTGGAAGTGATTTGCCGTGTGGCTGCATAATCATACATAAGGGGGCAGATTTGAGAAGATCACAATGTGCCTCTCTCAGCTCACCATTTATGTTGGCTGAGCTGTAGCAGTCAAATGGTACTTTATGCTTTCCTTAACCTTCATGTCATCTTGAGAGTTGGTAATAGAGGGGAATTTCTCCACCATCTCTGTGTCGTCTCTCACTGCAGGGGTTAAGTTGGACTAACATACATATAATTTATTCTGGCGAGGCCGAGGAGCTCACGTAATAGGAAGCCTCTCCATCGTAGCAGCAAATATGTAGGAAGTCAGATCTGATTCTGGAAGCAGTAAAGCATGCACACTGTTGTGCTGTGTGGTCTGAAATTACTGGTTTGCATTGGTTTGGTTTTTGTTTGTCCTGAAGGTGGGTGGCTGAATAGCGTGTTCTGAGGTTACAGCATAGAGGAGATGTCAACCTCTGGTGTGTTAAAATGCCTCTGAATTTCATGTTGTAGTAATGCACCTTAGGATACCAAACTGATCAGGCTGTGTCACAGAACAGCCCAAACAGTGTGTCCTGTGACTTTTTCCACATTGGAATTGCCTGTGTGGTTAAATGTGTCATTGTTTCAGGTGCCTGAAATGGTGTGTCCTCTGACCTACCTGTGCACGTCATGAGTGTTTTGGTTTGGTTGTAGATCTGTTTCATGGAGGTGGGACACAGATTTTGGCAGCTATTTTCCTGGGGGAGTGACTGACATGATGTATTTTAAAAAGTGTTTGACACTGAGCTCTATGAAGTTGCTGGATTTGGAGTAAATGAGTGTTCTATGCTTCTTTTTTTACTGACTTGCTACATGATTTGTGTTGCTGTTATATCGCAAACCATCTACTTTCTTGTTCTTTTTTTTTTTTTGAACTGTTTTAGATGGACCTTGACTCGCAAAAAAAAAATAAAATCCTCTTTTCTGCTTCAATACCCCGCCTCCCCCATGGGTGCTCCCACCAGCACAGCACCCTGGTACCAGTAAATAGAAGGTAATAAATTAACCTGATGTATGGGTAGACACTTGTTGTATGACAAATTTGCATTAGCCTTGCACGTACTGATGGGCTGAGGTTGGAGTGCTTCCTGGTGTGAAGGTTGATTGTCTTTTTATTGGTGAGATTATTATGTGTTGGCTGGAAAAGGGGAAAATGAGTATTTTTAAACCCAGGAAGAGTTGGTGTCTTAGGCAGTGGGCGGTGTGGTGTGGGTGGCACAGGTGCCAGAATTACTGTGACAGCCTGTGTTTGTGTAGGTTGTGTTAAATATGCTTTCGTCCCTGACGTCGATCTGGTTTTGCTTTTCTCCATGAAAGGTCTTGTCTCGTACTAAATCTTTTTTTATTACCAGTAAAAACACTAGGCTTTCTTTTCACTGTGAAAGTGTCCATGTGTTTTAAGGGACTGTTTTGAGAGGTGTGATTCTCATGGAGTCCCAACAGGGCACACTTTGTGTGCCCTTTTATTGGCCTCTGACCGTCTAGGAGACCAGGAGAACCTCATGCTTATTCCCAATGAGGGGAGGGTGGATGCAAAGCTCTAGAGCAGGGAGAGGAGCTTAGTTTCTTTATTTTCCTTTATTTAGTTATTGCTTTTTTCTTTTTTTTTTTTTCTAGTACAAAGACTGCCTCTGGGTTTGACGCAAGTACAGAAAATTGGGATGATTCAGGCTTAAGCCTGAGTTCATAACCCCACTCATTATGCTTGGATGTTGCCTTGGCTTTAGGCTCTTGTTGGGCACAATGCGTGTTGCGATACTGAAGAATGGGAGGAGGAGGAACTATAACCCCCTGTGGTTATGTTGAATGAGTTGGACTGTTTTCCACACCACAGTATCTATTGTAAGAATTGCATGGTATCGATTTTTTTATCTACCTGAAAATAATATTAATTTCTTTCTCCTTGTGTACCAAGTGTCTGTAGCTTGGTGCTGAACGCAGAGGCTGAGGCAGAGTCTGCCTGAAGGAGCAGGCCTCCAAAGATTCAATTCTCCAGGAGGAGGAGGAGCAGGCTCCAAGTAGGACACCAACAGTACAAGCCCAAACACCATGTGTAGGCTTGCTTATCTGACTGTCAGCTTGCAGCAGTGAAGTGTACAGCAGTGCAAAAGGAGTGTCTGTAAGGAACCACGAGGAAGGATTTGGGGAGAAAGGGAAAGAGTACAGTGGGGTAGGAGGCAATTTTATTGTAGGAGAGGAACTTCACAGATGGCAGTGGTAAGGGATCTGTCAACGTGCTGCCATGTGGTATAATATGAAGAATATATTCAGGGTTTGTTTACTCCGAATTCTTGCAGTTGTTTAAGTACATTGGTGCAAATCCAAGTGTGGATTCAGGTCTGAGCAGAATGAGCTCTACGTGATGTGTTGGCAAATGTGGGTGCTCAGTAAAAGGCTTTGGTTTCCTACATGTGTTACTGAAACCAACTTAGTTTATATATCTTACAGGCTGGTTTGTTTGGTTTGTATCTTTTAGATATTGTTTTTTCCTACTAAATGCTGATGTTGCAAAAATGACTCACAAAAGTATAGGTGGCTTTAAAAGCTGAGTTTGCTTGAAACATTCTTACCTTGTGTGCTGTGTGATATCTCAACTAAGGAGAGGGGAGTTATGTTGCTGCTGTGCTCAGTGTTCATCCAAAATAGTGAACTTCATTTGCGTGGACCCTTCTGGTGTCGGGCTTATGGGAGGGCTTTTACTTTCCTGTGTGTGAAAATGCCTGAAGAAAAATGTCAAGTTGAAAAACATAACTTGGGTTCAAAGTAAGTCTTTGTTGGGAAAGCTCTCTTAATGACCTCGTACATAATAATCTACTGAAAGAGGGGGTATGTAGGTCAGGAATCCTGTATTTACCAGTCCTGAGCTTTGCCTGATAGATTTCACAAAATCAAAATGGCTAAACTAAGGTGATGATTTCCTACAAGGTTTGGCATGAAGATTGTAACTGCATCTTCCTCGTTAGTAAGTCTGAACTGAAGCACTGAGCTCTGTCTTTGAGGTTGAAGTCCATGAAGTAGGAGGATTGCAAACCTACATCCATTAATTTCAGGCAGTAACGATACTTGGCCAGAACTCAGGCTGTTTTCCTTGCAGCTCTTCAGATTCCCCTAATGATGATTCAGATGCATGCCTGATAGTGAGATGTAATGTGGCATTTGTGCTGTAGTGTTTTCCCAGTTTAACTAGCCTGTACCAAAAACAGATGGCTTTGATTCTGTTCTCTCTACATTAAGGATAAGAGGGAGAAATAAAAGGAAGCTCCTTCTTTGCTGTTTCCAGCTTATTTTCCCCATTCCCCCAAAGTGCACGTAGATCTATGTTGTATTTTAAGTCCTGGAAAAAACTGACATTTTTACCAAAGATAGAATACAAATGCATGATAAACTTATCTTTAAAATAATCTATACAAGCAGAAACTACCGTGCCATTGAGAGTAAAAGCTCAATCTTGTTTTCTGCTGTGATACAATTGAAAGGGAAAAGGGCTGTGCTTTATATAGACTGGGAATAATCTGAACAATCCCATGGTGCTTCCTACTGTACTCCACCTACCTTGCATCATAACTTCCTTTCTCATATTTATGGCCAGAAGCCAGTACAATATAAACGGAGTAGTGTATGCGGCGGGTGAGATGGCAAGGACTGAACTCCAAGCGTTTGGGTGTGGCTGTGGACAAATGTTAAACTTTACTCTGCATTTCTGTTGAACCTTTGTTGAACAGCTGAATATGAAAAGGATCAGGGATAGCAGTCATCCCGTGTGCCTGTCTTCTAGTAAGTCTATTATTATCTTTTGCTTACCTTAATCTTTCGCTTACCTTAATCTTTAGGCACAATAAGTGAGGATGTTGCCTCCTGAAGGACTGTTTTCAGGCTCTGAGGAACTTCATGCAGAAGAATCGCTGAATTACTTTATTATGGTAGTATATTTTGTATTGAATGGAGAGCTGTAACTGCACCAGCTCTGAATGCTGCTTATCAGATCAGGAAAATGTGCTGTT
Source organism: Corapipo altera (assembly GCF_003945725.1). NCBI lineage: Eukaryota > Metazoa > Chordata > Aves > Passeriformes > Pipridae > Corapipo > Corapipo altera. Next base: position 317,288 of record NW_020884884.1, read on the forward strand.
GTGCAGGCTGTCTTCTCTTGTTTAGAAAGTTGCATCAAGTCAGCAAAAATACCTATTTTAGCTGCTGATTTCTTTGTGGCCATCTGGGAAGGTGCAGCATCAGTGTACCCACTAGGTAAGATGCAAGACTTCCATTTAAAACTCTTTATTTGAAGGGGTTTTCTGTTTATCAGGGAAGACTCATTTATGCTTGAAACTGTGGGTGAAAGCAGTTATTTCTTATTTGTCACCTACTTGAAATATGATAGTTATTCTATTAATTATAAAATTTCAATATTGCTAGTTTTTCAGCTAACTAAAACTAACTTCTAAAATACGTTTTAGTTCACAATGTAAATTCATAGAATCTTAGAATTGTTTAGGTTTGAAAATACCTAAAGAGTGACTTTTAATGCCTCCTTAAAAATGAGAGCTAAGAAAATTTGTTATGCAAGCTAAGACCGCTATTTAACTGTGCTAGGGAAATATAAAAACCTTGAACACTAGTAATGAGTGGTTCAAGGGTATTGGGTTTCAGTCTAAAATGCAGCTAATATGGAATGTGGTACAGAATTATGTTATTAGCTCTAATGCAAGGTAATGAAATGAATCATGATTTCCATAAGGCAGTATGCTTGTTTGGCTATCAGATAATGTGATTGTCTCTGTTTTTGCCGCCTTGTACACCTCAGTTTCCCTGCCTGTAAAGTAGGAAACTGCTTGCTTGTGTCATGACTTCCTGGCCACAAGATGCTTTGAAGATGAAGAATGCTATGTGAATAGATCCCACAGTTTGTATTGTATATTACATGCTGTGCAGGAAGACTGCATAAAGTTAGGAATTCAGCAAATACTGACAACCAGGGTTGTTATTTTTTAAAATATATTCTCAACTTGGTTATAGTATCTTAAAAGGGACTGAGTTTTGCTGATTGTTGTCCATTGCTGACATTTTATGTTCTGAGTTAGATCTTTCACTAGAAACCTGGGGGAGGAGGAAAGTATGTGCCTTTAAACTCAGGTAGCTTCAGGAATTAATGAAGTGCTTGTATTTTAATTTGGACCATGCACCATAATAGTGTTCCCCTGAATACTTGCATCCCGAATAATTGAATGTTATTAGTATTTTAGTTAGAAAATGTCCAGTCTAACATTGTTTAATACCTAAGATGTGTGACATCAGCTTTATAATAACTAAGGAGTAAGAGAAATCTTATCCTTACAGAAACACCATCAAAGCTGAAAAGTAAATTGCATTTCTTTTTTTCCCCCTTTAATCAATAATTGAGGCCTTCTGATCTAAGAAGAAAAGTGATGTGAGGCCTTTGATATGAAATGATATCTCATTGGATGGATGTAAATTATAAGGCATATGTTTGCTCAGGTTAGTATTCCAGATGTGTTTGGAAGCTATTTCTGCTGGTTTTGCCTTTTTTTTTTTTTTTTTTTTTTGGTGTGTGTGTGTGCATTGCAACAAAGCAGGAGCCAAAATGTGGTGTGGCTATAGCCTTGCACTTCTGTAGAGTTAGCCCTTCCTAAATTTTTACTTTCAGTTGAAAATGTATTTGCAGATGTTGAGATCTGTTATGTTTAATACTGGTATAATTCCTGTTGATGAGCTTAGCAATGAATAGGTCAGATTTGCAGGCAAATGTAAGGCTGTTTGGGACTGTGGTGCAGAAGAGAGATGGAGGATTATAAAATAGGGTGTGACTTGCTTGATTTGATGCCCTCTTCTGTACTCCTGCTTGGTTCCTTTCTTGTTATATTCTGTTCCTGTTCCTGGGTGTGCTACAATCCAGACTTGGAGGCTGTAGTTAGGGGTGATGCATGAGTAATATGAACTGAAACAAAATTTCATACTGAGGAGACTCAAATTTGCAATGCATACCGATTTGGATTTTATTATATTTGTGTTTTAAGTGGCAGGCTTTTTTGAGAGATGAAGTCCTCCTTTATGTTCAGTATTCTGCCATCCAGTTGTTTGTAAGTCATACACTGCAGTCATTCTGTGCAAAAACTCTCTTGCTTTAGCTCATGTGACCTTGGTCATCTCTTTGCCCTTGGTGCAGCCGATCGAACTGCCTCGTTCGGTGGCTCCATAACTGCAAACTTTTATTTTCTAAGCTGTAGCAGAGTCAGCTGAAATCTGTGGTGTGATTTTTAAAAGGAAGTGCTTCAGTAGGTACACAACACATCCCTGGTTTCTCCCAGGTATGCCACAGTACTGCAGTGCTTTCACATTTTAAAGCTTTCCAGTACCTATAAATAATGAGTTTGTCTTCGAGGTGGGGAATGAGGGGGAAATCTTTAGTTTAGAACTTACTTCGGGACCTGAATTTGGTTTAAAAATGCTCAGTCTATATGCTGGGCATTCCTAAAACTCATTCTTTAAAAGTCTGTAGAGGAAAAAAGCCCTGATCCAAGGTTATATGAAATTGTCAGCTATTTCAGTATTTGCCTTGATGCTGTCTTTAAGAGAAGTTCATGGTCTGACTGTGATTTGTCGTCTTCTCATTTCTTTTGTCAAGTCCTTCATTTATATATAGCTTGAAACTGAATCTTTTTCTTTTTCTTTTTTTTTTCCTGAATTCTTGGATGCCTGTGTACAACTGTCTTAACCACTTTGGTTTTGCAGAGGAGCAAGAGACTGCTTTGTGCTCTAGCTTGGTGAAATCTACAGGAGTCCAACTTGTGAAAAGGGTGTCATGAGAGTATTCTTATTTCCTTTGTTTTTCTTTGCCACGCAGCAATAAAACTGCAATATAATCTGTTAGGGTGGTTAATGCATGTCACAGTTGAACCATTCCCAGGAGGAGGAGGAGTTCTTGGGATCTCGGTGTGAGGTGGTGCAAACCATAGCGGCCACCAAGGGTGATGAGCAGCACCCAGAAGCCACAGTAGGCTTTTGGTTCACATCAGTTTCTTTACCTTTTCCACTCCTCTCTGAGGAGAGACATCTCTGATGGATACTCCGTGGTCAGAGCTGTGATGTGGCCAGGTGGGGAGCAGGGTACTGCAGGAGACCTTGCAGATGTGCAGACAATGGTGATAAATGTGACAACTGTTTTGGTGTGAGAGGAGGAACACAACTACTTAGATAATTTAGTCATCTCAGCATTGTCCCTGGAGCTAAAGGGAAGCAGAATGAGGTAACACCAATATCATAACCTTTTAGTTGCTTTAGACTCTGAGGACTTCGAGGTATGTTTTCAGGGAATTTGCAGTGTTTGGTTGCTTCCTCCCCCAGTTCCTAGAATATGTGGGATAGAGGTAATGCAGACACTACAAAGTCCCAGAAATGGCCCCCACACAGCAGGTTTGAGTGCTCTTGGCTTAATGTATTAGTAATTATCCTGAGCATTGTGGATAGAAATGGCAACTCGTGATCCTTCCTGTGTAGTTGTCTGTATTGCTAAATCCTAAGGATTAACAACTGGATATAGGCAGGCACACTGAAGAGTGAACAGCCGTGCTAGGGTCAAATTAGGTCTGCTTTGTGTATAATACCATGGTTTTTATAATTTTCTCTTAATTCCCATCTGTGAGCTCGTCTTTTAAAACTAACAAATGTTATTGCAGATACACAGCCCACATGATTTAGTGGTGGTCTGAATGCGAGGTTGTACAGCATTAAATGTGAAGGGCTGACGTGCTTTACACACCTATATAACCCTGCTCTAAAGCTATTTGGGAGCCTCTTTTTTTTTTAATTTTATAATCTTCTGCCTCAGTTTTTATGATTAGGAGATATTCTTACCTGGCTGCACCTGGCATCCTTCCCTGCCAGCCTCCTCTAGAAACACTGCATCTAGAAGGTAGCATGTTCAGTGATAAAAGATTAAAGCCAAGTGTCAGAGTTCCTGCTCGAAAAGCTTTGTCTTAATTTAGGTCAGTACCTCATTGTGCTGTAAACAGCAGAATGGTTGTGCCTGTCCTTACTATATAATAAGTGTGTGTGGTAAACTGATCCTACCTGCCACAGCTCTGGCCCACACAAAGCATCCTGGAGAGGGGAGCAGTGCTAAAACAAATTCCCTGCTGCCAGTGGTTGAGCAGCTGTGACCCTGGGTGGCAGGCAGGATGCTCCCCTCCAAGAGCAGGACTGTGGAGGGAGCAGCAGCCTTGGTTCAAGCTAAAAATCCTCAAGCACTGGGTGTCCTGCTCCATCTGCCTGCCTGCTCTCCACAGGGTTAAAGAGTTCACTGGCTTCTGTCGTTGGGGCAGTAACCAGAATTTTGTTGCTGCCTTTGCATTTTCCACATCCTCTCTCCTAATTTCCCTCCTTACAAGCTCCAAGTTTGGTTTTTTTCTTTGTTTGTTTTTGTTTTTGCTCCCCCCAATAATGTGACAAGGAAACAGTTGGGGGGAATTCAGCTATTTTCCTAAGGATTACAGTCAGCTTTGAACTCGTTCTCTGCAGGCTTTTTCCTTTCTGAAGAAAGGTGTTTAGGAATTTATCAGAAACCCTTGTCTGGGGGAGCTGGGCAAAACCAGAGGTCAGAAATTCTGTGTGCTAAGTCTGGTGCAGTGCCAGGGCCCGAAGCACTGTTTGCAAGTGTTTATACTGCCACGAGTGGGCCAAATACTTGCACTCTGTGTAACAAGACATGATGCATGTGGAGTGTTTTCACAGACGTTTTTAAGAGTAAAGGCAGCTTCTCTCATTGGGGTGGAGGGGGGCTCTTGGCACTCAAAAGAGCCCTGGAAAGGGTTTGGAGATGTCAGGAATGTATGTGTGCATGGTTGTATTCCAGAAGAATTCCCCAGAGTGGGTTCTTAAAACCATGAAGCTAAATTTCACTTTGCGGTGGCATAAAGAATACTTGCTCCAGTGTATTTACACAAAATCACAGAAATAATGCTTCTGGTAGTGGTTTTGTGTGGGACTTTTCATTGCTTAAATTTATTTAGATGGATATTTATACCTGTCTTGCCTTGTTTGATTTTGATTCCTTTTTTCCCTCCTCTTTTTTGACTTTTGGACTATTGGTTGTAATGATGTGTACCCCTTTCACTCTCTAAAAAATGAGCACTGGCAAGAATTTGTCTTTTCCTGAGAACACCTTTCCCAGCTGTATGAAAGACTGAATTGTGTAGGTTTGTTTTGCTTGTGATGCTTAGTGGAGCAATTGCTTTCTGGAGATATTTGACTGATTTTTTTTTTTTTTTTTTGTGTGTGTTACTGGAATTCATGTAACTAGCAACCAGTTGATACTGAAGTTGAGAACAGGTCTCAGAAGAGAATTGATGTGAATTTTTAGCTAGCAGCTCAACTTTGATAGCAGTTTAATATTAATAGCGTATAACAAGATGGTGTTCAGTGGCAGTAATCATCAGTATTTTCTATCAAATATGGCAACAAATATTTTAGAGTGGTTGTTTTGTAGTTGTGGCAGGAAAGATGTGAGCAAGAATAACATCTAGCTGTGTGGTATGTTTGAACAGAATAACCAGAAATCAAGGATCCTTCTACAGCTGTGAAGAGGAAGCCAAGTGAAATATCCTTGCTTTCCTGTGAATGGCCTTTGGGGGGGACCTTGTATTAAGACTTAGGGAATAGCAAGCTGACTTGTGTTCCTAAGAAACCTTCTGATGAAAGGTTTCACTGCCTGTGTAGTAAGCTCTGGTCTTTTTTTTTTTTTTTTTTCTGGAATACCAGACCTAATTACCATTGTTTTTCACTAGAAGGAGTACTTCTGAACTCTAGATGACTGTTTCTCCTATTGCTGTGTCAAATGGGTGCAGTATATACACACAGTGAGGTGGAAGGAGCTCCAGCACATCACCTTGAGAGAAGCAAGGACCAGTAGGTCCAGATTTAAAACCAGCTAATCCTCCAGCAATGTAATTTTGTTAAACAGGATTACTTCTTTAATGTCTCTCGCTTCTACCTTAAAAAGAAATTTGTTTTGTTTTGAAATCTGTACGCGTGGTAGTTGATAACAAATTACATAATTTTGTTGGAAAGAATCCATTTACTGAGAGGGTTGTGACTCCAAGCTGCGGTCTGCCTTTGTGTTATAAAGTAACCGTGTGCTGTTGCCTTTGTCTTTTCCAGATGTTTCTGACCGTATACCTCAGTAACAATGAGCAGCACTTCACCGAGGTGCCAGTCACCCCCGAAACAACCTGCAGAGATGTGGTGGAGCTGTGCAAGGAGCCTGGTGAGAGCGAGTGCCACCTGGCTGAAGTGTGGTGTGGCTCAGGTAGGTCAGCTGGTTCTTGGTGAATTACTGGGTGTTCACTGCTTCTGATAAGGTAACACACAGAGACCTGGCAGAAGTGATCCTATCCCAGAGGGTTTCTGCATTACCATTTTGTTAATTTGTCCATCAGATCGGCTGTGTGGTAATATACCTGCAGAAAGGCCCACTCTGCAAAAATGAGTTCAAAGCAAAAGGAGGCGACTCAAGCATGGAGATGTTTTTGTCCATGCAACCCTTCTCTGCCTTAAATGAATCTCTGATGGGTTTGAGAAAGTTGTTTTCTCTTCCTCCTTCTCCCTGCAGTGGGGTCCCAGTGGCCTGTGGGGGGGTTTTGAAGTACGAAGTATTAGTAGTTGTGTGACCAGTTCAGAATCATTTCTTTAACCTCACAGCTATTTTCACTTGCAGTGGCAAAAGCAAACTTCCTTTTTGAGATGGCACCTTCATTGTTACCAATTGTGTTAATTGAGTTTGGATGGGAAGGAGTGTGTTAGCATAATTAGTAGGAGTGACCTGATGTTGAAGTTCCTAAAGAAAGTGGGTGGCAGGGAGGACATAGAAACTACTTTTGACTAACCCCTATCCTTTTAAGCCTGTGGAAAAGCAGGTTGTGTTTAGTCATTTTTGTTTTTCTGCGTTCTTGCTGATTTTTGTCTTGGAAGTTCAAGTCTCCCTAGCTTGCAGTGCTCCACTGGAACTGGAGAACACGTCAACAAAAAAATGAAAAAAGTATGGCTGAAGTCTCATGGCTTAAATGGGAAAGGACTCTGGACTATCTCCTGTCTCCATGGTACTATGTAGATGCTGGTAGCCATCCAGAAGCATAAGATAGATGAATCCTGGACGGGGTTTTAAGTCATGAAAAATCGCTACGCTTGAGCCAACTTTTTTGAGATACTTTGACAAGATTGTAAAAGAATCAGATAATAAGGGCTTATATTCCTGTCTTCCTCTGCTGCTGGCTCAGGCTCACATCTGTTCAAAGAAGTCTCTGGTGAGACAGATGTTTGTTTAATAGTGTGAGATACCTGGGTTGTCTCTTGATATTTAGCTGCTTCTGACAGAGGTGTTTCTGATATTTCTAAGTTGAAAAAATGGAACAGAATTTTTCTTTTCCTTAGGAAATAGAGTATCTTTTTTTCATAAATAATAGTAAAGTAAAATTGTCAATTCAGCATGGAAAGAGTTCTTTTAGGAATGCATTTTTATCAGACATCTTTGTCTAAATCAACACAATACCAAAGTCTACAGTGAAAGAAAAGTAAAATAAAGGTTTAGGTAAAGCTACTGAATTTATAGTAAACCTTAGTGCCCACATCTTGTTAAAGACTACAGGTGGTTGACATGAGGGACAGGGTTTTCCTCTCCTTACTAAAGTTGGAGCCCTGCTAGAGTGGGCAGCTCCTCTCCTTGTGTTTCTTGAACCTGCATTCTTGACTGGCTTTGGAGATGTTGATGTAGAGTATGCTAGAAAGGGCAGTGAGATTGTCCTGAAATGAAAGGATAGCATCTATAGTAAAAGAAAAGTGAAGTCTGCCAGTACTCAGTGTCCAAATGGTCATGTTAAGCTGAAAAGTAAACTTCTAGGTGAGTGGGACCTTATAATAGGTAGAGGTTTATTCATATGATGAAGTAATCGGCTTCTCTGCTAGTCAAGGAGATGTAAGAAAATAATCTGGATACAGAAACATAACGGGAAGCAGAGAATTTTTTTGAGATTAGTCTTTACATAGATGTCATGAGATACATGAGAACAGATATCTAAATGTTACTTGCACAGCTGTTGTCATAAGACAATGTTTCATCCATTTCTACAGTGAAAACATTGGCAATTGTTTTAGAAATCAAGTTGTTCTAGTTACCTCCACTGATTCTATCATATTTGCTAGTTATTTACTTCTGTATACAGAAATATACAGAAGGGCAGTGTATGTAAAACTGAATACAGAGTTATTAAGATTGGAAAAGACCTCCAAGATCATAAAAGTCAACATTTGACTGAATACCACTGTGTCAACTAGTCATTTTTCGAACACTTCCAGGGATGGTGACTCTACAACCTCCCTGGGCAGCCCATTCCAGTGCCTAACTATCCTTTCAGTGAGGAAGTGCTTCCTGATGTCCAACCTGAACCTCCCCTGGTGCATTTTGAGGCTATATCCTCTTGTCCTGTTGCTGGTTGCCTGGAAGAAGAGGCTGACCCCCACCTGGCTACAACCTCCTTTCAGATAGTTGTAGAGGGTGATAAGGTCATCCTTGAACCTTCTCTTCTCCATGCTAAACACCCCCAACTCCCTCAGCTGCTCCTCATAGGACTTATGCTTTGGACCCTTCACCAGCTCCGTTGCCCTTCTCTGGACTTGCTCCAGCACCTCGGTGTCTTTCTTGTATTGGGGGGCCCAGAACTGGACACAGGATTTGAGATGTGACCTCACCAGCGCTGAGTACAGAGGGAAAGTAACTACCCTGGTCCTGCTGGCCACACTGTTGCTGATACAGGCCAGGATGCCATTGGCCTTTTTGGCAACCTGGGCACACTGCTGGCTCATGTTCAGCTGCTATCAGCTACAGCACTCCAAGGTCCTTTTCTGCTGGGCCACTTTCCAGTCACTCTGCCCCGGCCTGTAGCGCTGTGTGTGGTTGTTGTGACCAAAGTGTGGGACTTTTATTGAAGTTTCAAATACACTTTCAAGTTGTACTTGTTAATGAAAAATGCAGTAGTCGCAAATCAGTAACATTAAATACTTTAGTACTGGATACGTGCAGGTTGTTTTGGATAAAATATATCTTAAGCATCTCTGTAACATCAAGGAACAGCCATTTACAAGGTATGTTTCCATGTATGTCTTGAATTTTTTTTTTGGAGGGAAGGGCAGTGAGGAAGAGAAATACTTTTAGCTAATCTCATTTTAGATGTCAGCGAAGTTTGCTGTTTTGTTTTACTAAGATAAGCCACGACTTCTGTTTTGTTTGCATATTACACTGAACAGATGAAACTGCTTTAAAACAAACATGGTGCAGGACAGCTAACCTTTTGGGGTAGAAACAAAAGATTTATGTTGGAAAACAACTTCTCAGACTTCAGATTACTGGGATTCTTCTTACATCGTTCCTCTCCTTTCTGCCTCTCGCTAAGGAATTTTAGCTTCTGTTGTCAGACCTTATTATTAAACGTACTTTGAAAGATTGCTGCAAGTGTACTTGAGGCACTCTGCTCCCTGAAGGGGGCAAGTTTACTACTCTCCCTGTCCTGCCAGTTTTGCTTGAAATTTTGCCCTGATAGTCTTCAAATTTCTTGGCCTTCCTATTTTTGTCGGAATTCTGTTAGGTGACTACCTTGGCCACTGTGGAAAGCAGTCAAAAGGTGTGTGCATGTATAAAAGTTTTTTGTCTTTATGAGACAGATAGGGAATTAAAAAAGAAAACTGATTATTCTTTCTTCTTGAGCTTTCCAAATGTACATTTGTTTGGTATTTGACAATCTCTCTGACCTTCCTTTGAAGTCAGTGAGTGGTATTGACAAAATCCTTGTGTAAAGGGCATCTCCCTTGATTATGGAGTTTCAGTTGAAGTATTGCTGAGCTGCTAGAAATCTGTCTCATAAGCCTGCTATATATTGTCTAAGTCAGAAATCTGACAGTGGTACTTTTGATTTTTTTGTTTTGTTTTGGTTTTGCCTTTTTTTTCTTGAATTAAGGTTTAGCAGATGAGGAGCTTTTTTAGCTGTCTAGACAAGTAACTGCCAAGAGACTGCTTTTTCTGTAACAGTGACCTACTTGCTTATTCTGTAAAGCTAATCTCTTTTGACAGTGACTCCAGAAATTTTCCTTCCTAGATTGCTTGAGCACAGCTGCAGCATTTTCATTTAAAGAAACACTTTTATGTTAAAAAGAGCTTTTCACATGCTGAAAACATGTTAGTAGCTCCTTTTTTTATGAAACTGAAAACATTTATGCTTAATGCCAACAAGTTTTCCTGCTGAAAAGATTATTTCATATTAAGATAGTGACTTTGAAAGACTCCATTGAATGTGAATGAACTACTCTCTGATTTCTTTTTATTTTCCTCCCCTTGCATAAATAATGAAAGGAAACTTGCAACAAAAGCCATGTCAGGAAAAATGAAACTAGTGCAAAAATGATGGTATTTAATTTCACTCTTGGTCTGATTTCTCAGGCCAGGAACAATGTCTTCTGGTTGTCTGACATTCAGCACAAATGGGTCCAACCTGATCATGAGCCCCAATGCTGTTAGAAGATATTATGACAGTATCTTGACTATGTAAAGTTCACTACTACGATACATTGACCACACCATCACCATCACACTTCAAATAGGCAGAAAAAATTATGGCAAAATGTCTAGAATAGCAAAAGAAATTGCTTTTATGTTAAGATTTAGAGACCAATAAGTAATTCTAATTATATCCTGTCTGTGAATGCCCAGCTATGAAGTATGTCAATTTTGAAAGAATGATAATACAAAAAGATAGCAGTACTGCTAAATGGAGTTGGTAGATATAGACTCACACTGGATTTTTGTATTATCAAAAGCAATGAGTACGGCTTAAAAATAGGATATATGACTGAATCCTGAATGTGGGAATAAGAGCAGGAAAGGATATTCAGTGGAACTTGTACATGTAACTTTTTCATCTCAGTTGTCTGAAAGACAATAGCAAGTTCTTATTGGACTCACTTTTCACTGTCTGATCATTTTTTCACTTTGAGCTGTGAATCCAAAGTAGTTCAGCTTTTCAAGGTTTATCAGAAATAGGGCTTTCAAAATGCATCTGGTCTGAACTTCATGAAATTTGCTGTCCAAGAGAATGAACCAGATCTATGTCTGACAGGAGCTGTAGGAGAACAGTTGAAGTGACAGGAGCTGTGCTGGCATGCTGAGGATCAGGCCTGTTGGGAACTGCCTGGGAGCCTTTTCGGGGTACTGAGTGCTGCTGCCTGAGCTTGAGCGCAAGGACTGCCATCCAGCGTTGGATTGCGATCCGTAGGAAGTTAAAGGAAGAATTCCCTCTTCTCTTACAGTTTATCTTTGCATCTCTCCTAATTTTTGTTGGAATTAGGAAGTAAATGAGTCCCTGTAGGAATCAAACCAGCAGTGCCCTTGAGGAGGGTGTGGGAATGACTGAGGAATAAGTTTGTCTGAGGTACCGAAGAAGTGAAGCAAAAGGTGCACCAGCACATTCCCTGTGGTTGTGAGTGGGCAAGATGATTTGCAAATACAAAAGAAAGGCACTAGAGCTGAAAGGTCTAAATTCCCTGTTTGTTTTCCCTCAGGCTTTGACAGTTCCTCAGCTTTTCCCTTCAGGGGTGGACTTTTAAAGGGCTGCTATTCAGAGTTGTTGGTTTAGTTCCAGAAGCAAGGAGTGATACTGTGGCTTCTTAAGGGAAAAGTAGAAATGCCGTGGGTGAGGGCAAGCATTACGTGCACCCGCTGCACCTGTGTAATAACAGGTGTTCAAGTGAAAGATGATGGGTGGATATTTTTGTTTTGGTATGTGCCCAAGCTATGATGGGATGTAGTAGTCAGCTGGTTTTTTTACCTTTTCAGAGCGTCCCATAGCCGATAACGAACGGATGCTGGATATCCTGCAGCGCTTTGGGATGCAGAGAAGTGAGGTTCGCTTCTTTCTTCGGCATGAACGCTCTCCCTGCCGGGAAGCAGGTATGTGTTGGTCTCAGCTGGTTCATTTGTTCAGCTCTCATTTCATTCCTCGAGGTTAAGGAAACAGCTTGCATATGTTACTTATTAATGTTCGTAGTCAGTACAGTGTTGCAGTCCCTCTTGTATGACCATTATTTTCCTATGAACCAAAAAGGCTTGCAACAGAAAACTGGCTAATTTTGTAAAGACTTCATCCTCCCTTGCCATATCTGAGAATATTAAATCCAGATCGAAATTCCTGCAGGTTTTCTAGAGCTGGTTATCCCTGCATCGTCTGAGGGCATCTTGTGTTAAATATATTTTCTGCAACAAAACATCTAGAGATGTGTGATGGTCTCTTCTTTTAAATCTAGTAACCAAACTGTTAGCTAGTGATGTAATCTATAATTTGGGGTCAGGATGTTTCACCTGGGTAATACTTTACTAGGGTGATAAACTTAGCATACTTGGTAAAAGATAGAGTTCTTCAAAGTTTCTCCTACAGTCTACACATTTGTATTACTTTCAGGAATAGTGTTAAATGAATGGCCTGGTCATATTCTCTGAGAATGTAATATCTGTGTGTTATAAATTTAAATATAAAACCTATAAAGGAAGTTACTTTCTGCTTTTCAAGGGTTTTCTGTGCATCCTACGTTTATCTTTTCATTAGAATCTTTAAGACTTTTACTTTTAAAACAGTCTGCTGGATTCTTCTTCTTCCTCTTTTCCTATTTTCATCCTTAGTAATCTTCCTCAGTGTTGGAAATACTGCATTTGTGTTAAGTGGCTTTATATCCAGCATATTTTAAGTGACTAAACATATCTTGATGTTTGAAATGTGTACTGATGATAGAATGAGTGCATGAAAAGCTAAAGCTGTGCCATTTCTACCTCCTAAGGATCTTACAGAGCAGTTTAGTTGTCAAGATGTATTTTTTCAAGTTCAGGATGCTTGTAATATTAGGATTATTGTCATTTTATTGGCCATAGCATTGCTAAGCAATATATTTGAGCTCTGCAGTTAGTCTCACAGAAAGATGGTCTTTAAATAGGTATCAAATGGGCAAGAAGGTAGCAGTCATGGCTTCATCCTGTAGTACATGTATGTCTTACAGGGAAATGAGTTTGGTATTTGGTATCTGAACACTGTATGTAATTTGATAGAAACATTAAAGTAGGAGTCTAGTTAAGTAGTATCTTTACTGACACGATGACTGCTAAAAAGAGAAAAAAAATTGTGCTTTTAAACTGTGTATCTATAATACACACTTACTAGGGGCTGACTGCCTGTTCACCACAGGATAAATACTGAAATAGCCTGCTTGTTGGCTAAGCTGTTTTTCTTTGTCTGTCTGGTTTTCCTGAACAGAATTATACTTTAAAATGTTGTCATCAAACAGCGACCTTTTCAAAAAATGTTTTGTGTCATGAGTTAAGTTTATCTTAGGGGTAAACACATGAGAAGAACAGGTGTTCAGATTCTAAACCATAATGACTGTACTCCTTTTGTAGTGAATGCTATGTCTAAAAGGATAAGAAAAATCTTAAAATACCTTACCATCTTTGACTATTTCTATCTAGGGACTGGACAAAGGTCTCAAGATCCAGCCTTCAAAAGAAATGGTGTGAAAGTACCTGGTGATCGAAGAATAGAGAATGGAGTAAGTCCTTGACGCACTGGCCAGTATAGTGACACTGGAGGCTTCCCTTCTTTGGAGATAATGGTGCAAATCCTACCATGGAAACTAAGAGACTATTTTGGAAAGGTTGCTAATGACTGCTCTAAAATTGACACAAAGCCTCTAGCAGTTTTCATCTTGGCTTTCTGTTTTTAAGATGTCACTGAGATCTGTAAGCTACCATATCTCTGCTTGTACAGGTGATACCAGAGCAGCAAATTCAGCATACTTCCCCTCCTCTACTCCCATCAAAAAGTTTCTCTCACCCTACTTGAGTTTAATTTTTCTGTCTCTGTGTTTTGTGTCAGAGATTCCTAGTTCCAGATTTCAAGATGAGACCATTTAGTGTTTCAACATTGAATTCCTTGTCTGACATTTATTCTCGCTCCAAAAGATATAATTATGGATATGAGATTGAATCTTGATTTCAAAAACATGTGAACGGATAACTAATAATAGTTCTGTCTTAGAGTGGTGTTTCCCCCTTGCCCAACTATATTTAAACTTTCCATTTTCTTTGACTTACGTTGAATTGCAGTGATCCACCTACAACCACAGCTCTATCCTGCCATGTGCTGAGCATTCTGGGCTCAGTCAATCAAAGCTGATTCATGCTGAGCTTAATTATAAAGGGCTCTGAAATGCCTCCTTAAAGTGCTGCTGGGATTTTGCTGGAAATATTAATGTTCCAAGAGATGTCATCCTTTGTGAGTTGCTGAATTGGGCTACGCATGCATAAGAACTTAAAAGTATTTATTCTTTTACTATTAAAAGATGACATTTCTAATTATTTTATTGGATATTCGTGGTTTTTATTTTTAAAGACTTTTATCTTACTTTTCTGTGGTAGCTCTATTGAGTTACATACTAACCAAATTAAAAATTCTAGACCTGAAATGCTTTGGGTTTTCTTTGACAGGTGAGTGCTCCAAGGATGGACATGACACTGGCTGAACTTCAGGAAATGGCATCCCGCCAGCAGCAACAAATTGAGGCTCAACAGCAAATGCTGGCTAACAAGGTGAGTTTGGAATTAGATTGTTTACAGCCAGGAACAAAGGTGTAGTAAGAGTCCCGTGAAGTAGAGAGAGGGTTGGGAATTTGTATTTTTTCATCTCTTATAACCAGAGCCCTTTCTTTGGCTACCTGTTTTTAAATTTGAAAGTCAGTCTATGCAAATACCTAGTAGTAAAACATTGAAATAATGCCAGTGATAGAAATGACCATATAGCTTCCTAAAAGGATAGAGCACATAACATTAATGTGTTGTCATTCATCTTGGTGGCTCTGTCAGCTTTATTTGTGCTCCATGTGGTGACCAGCAATTCACCAGTTTGATCACTGAACAAGGCTTTTGTCTCAGGATATAATGCAATGCTGTCCTGCAATGATATCTCACCTTCTCCTGATGCAGTTCAATGTGCCTGGTTTCCTGGGGCGGCTGTCTGGAAAAGATGGCATGTATGTAACTAGGACACTGATTTATAGAATACTTGCAGAACAATAACAGAAAAGCTAATGAAAGTACACAGGGTGCTCCTGAACTGTGTAGAGAGAAAAATACTCTGAGTGCATCTGCAGAATAGTGCAATAGAGTTCTTATTTGACTTTAGTGTTGTTGGTACCTCTTGAAAATATAACAGAAAATGCTACTTTTGGCAGAGAATCATTGAATGTGAGTCTGTCCTGAAGAGGGTTTGTCTGTCTGGGTGTATGAGTTCCTATGCATTTCAGAATGTGCTTTACTGGGGAAGAAGGCTGGTTTGAGGATCTGGTCTCACTCCTCTTCCTCTGTCACACACTCCGTCTCCCTCTTGTTTTGACATCAGCTGTGTGTGTGTCCCAATCTTTAGCATCTTGTTCAGTTCCTTTGGCCTTCAGTAACTTTGATCTTGGGGAAATGCTTCAAACTGTGGCTTTCCAATGGTTCTGCAGCACCTAAGTGATGTTATGGCCCATCAAAATAGCCAATAAAACTTTATTTCTGCTTTATGGCAAGAACAGGTATGACAAAGGTGCAACTGTCATGTAAGAAAGTGGTCAATCGACCAAGTGATTAGAGTTTTCATGTGAAATTCAGCAGCACAGTTAAAACCCATTCTGCCTTGTTTAATTTGCCAAGGCAGAATAGTTGCCCTCTTCTCAGTTTCAGCTAAGATGTATTAAATATAGGAGAAACCTAAACTTTCACAACTGTCTGTTTCACTCACAAGGTGATGGCAATACACCTTGGTCTTATAAATAGCACTTATAGCCACTATATATATGAAACAAGACATAGGAACATGATATGTATTTACTGTAAAGGGAGTTGTACAAGATTTAAAAAAAAAAAAAAAAGTTGTGTCTGGATAGCTACCCGTCAGGTAGGTGGCTGCTGCCTGTGGTTTGAAGAAGAGTAGCCTTGTGGGTGTCCCAGTGGTAGAATTTTTCATTTAATGTCACTCTCTGGAATAAACCTGCTTTCCTGGACGCCTCTTCAGAGAGACTTTCCATTGCCTCTTTCCTGCCTTCTGAAATCAGATGCAATATTAAAAATAGATCCCGAGGGAGGAAATATACACTTTCTTTTTAGACATGAGCTGTAACATCTTTTTTTTTTTTTTTGACATTTTCCTGCGTGGGAGTAACTCTAAAGTAGTACATACACTGTAGGTGCTGCCTAGTTTTCTCCGGAAGACGAACTCACTTTTTGCTCTGCCTTTTTTATACAAAGTGCACTGTTTTTATTTAAGGTCCCTGTTTTCTAAATATGACTGGTGATTTTTTTTTTGTGGGTTGTGGTTTTTTTTGGTTGGTTTTTTTTTGGTTTTTTTTGAGGAATTGTGGAGTTCTAAGATTAGTAAGCAGTGGTAGTCTTGGCTGTTACTGGGTGCTTGGGAAAGTCTTAATAGTTCTGCTATCTTGGAAAAACATATCATCTCCAGAACTGGAAGCCATGAATAATGGCCAGCGATTTAAAGGAATTCTCTATAGGTGATCTGGTGGTCTAATGGTTTCTTTTAGATCTAAATTAGATACATGTATATATAGAAAGTGATAACACATTTTACTCTTATACTCTTGGAGAGGCAAAAGGATCCTCTCCACTAAGATGATATCTGTTGTATAAATGGGGACCAGGTCGCTGTGAAGGTTTTCCCATGTCCTGAATTAACTGTGTTGTGATAGTGGTGATCATTATCAGGAGACAGTATATTTTCAGAGCTTTGGTGTGCAGTCATTCCCCATCTCACAGAGGTTTTAGCAGAACTAGTAAAATGACGACTAGTGATGAAAAATACCAATAATTTATGGAACACCTTATATAAAGGGATTTGTAAATAATGTCTAATATTCTCCAGCATGACTTACAGTTTTTTAAATGTGACATATTCCAAAGATCTGTAAAGTACAAGTAGCATGGAGAAGGTAGAGAGGAAATAGTCACTAGCTCTTGCAACTTAAGAGCCAAGTAGTGATTAAATGAAATAGGCAAATGTCATGGAATGTGAATGCTAAAATTTTTCTTAAGCCTCAAAGGGTTTTGAGCAATTTCATGGATGAAAAAATTACCGGGAGCTGTTAGACATGGATGCCACCTCTGTTTCAGTGGGTTCTTGTACTACAGCATGCAGTTCTCCACTTATAACCATTGGGACATATTTGTGTTAAGTATGTGAACAGTTTCACGTTTGCTCTGTTCTCTTAGACTTCCTTTGACATTTTGGGAAGTTGGGATACTGGGCTGAAGCTGATCTGAACTGCTGTGGTGACTGTTTTTTTTGTTTTTTTTTTTTTTGTTGTCAGTACCTTACTGTAACTTCATCTAAAAAAAAAATAAATTAAAAAATCCTTGTCTTGACTGCAGGAACAACGTTTGAAATTCCTGAAGCAGCAAGATCAACGACAGCAACAGCAAGCTGCTGAACAGGAAAAACTGAAGCGATTAAAGGAAATTGCTGAGAATCAAGAAGCCAAACTTAAAAAAGTGAGAGCACTGAAAGGCCACGTGGAGCAGAAAAGACTCAGCAATGGGAAATTAGGTGAGTTGCTGCTTGAGGAAAGCAGCCTATGATTTTTCAGGAAGTGCAGTTCTTGAAACTCTTAAATTTCTGGTGATTTCAGTGATTCAAATGAGTTATTTACAGCATTCCAGGAAATATTGATCTTAACAATTTCCCATATTGTATTTACCAAGAAAACTCATGAATGATGTAGAATAAAATCTATTTTCTTACTGTATTTTAAAATATCCTGGTAGAGCACCCTATATTTTCAAACCTAGCATGTCTGCTCTTTAATTACAGTGTAGGTTTTTTCCTTACTTGGATACCTTTGTGTACCAGAGTAACTTTTTCCGTCCTTCATGACAATACCCTACACATCTAGAGTGTTATTTTCTTGGCCTGTAACAAAGCTTTGCCTGGTACCTATGTTGCCTTTTATGTGAGAGGTAATTTAATAGCCAAATTGGCAGCATATTTCCTTTTTAATTATGTGAATCTGACCACAGTTTGGCTTGCTACAGTACTAGTTGAGTGCTTGTAGTTCAGCATGTTGATGCAATATTAAATATTTATTTCAGACTTAATATTGACATATATTCTTCTGCCTACCTTTTCATCCTCTATACATACATATTTTGCAGAACTTGTTATTTCCAACCTGACTCAAATGAACATATATTGGTTTGTTAAGGCAAAATATAAATATATTGTTTTAGTAGGAGGCATTGTGGTTTACAGATAAAGCAAAAGTGGTTTTCTGTGGGGAGAATCCACTTTCTGTTTGGGTTCTATTGCACAAAATAAACATGAGTTTAAAGGCACAGAAGGATGGTAGAGTACTACAAGATATTGGAGCGTGTGAATCTGTTTTTGTGCACCATCCCCAACAGGTCTAGTCTTGGTGGTACTTTGAATTCTTACTGATTTTTTTTTAAATTTTGTTCTATAATAGAACAGTTTTGGCAGTGGGAGCAGCTGATGACAGATATTTGTAATAGACTCGAAGAAGCCCTCCGAGTCTTTGTTTAATAAAACAACTTGAATGTTTTGTCACTGACTTCTTACGACTTAAATTTAGAGTTTTAAATATCATAAATATGCCTTGTGGTTGAGTGAGCGTCTTCATATGCCTTGTGGCTGAGTGAGTGTCTTCCTGCTGAATTCAGCATTCAGTGAATTTAGGCTTCTACAGATTAATTCAGTCTGGGATTGTGGTTTTGTTTGTTTCCATACTTCAGAAAGTAAAAGAAGTGTTCTTTTTCCCTCCCCATCAGTGCTCTAAGTAGACCAAATTTACATAATCGTGCTAGTGAGTTTTCTTTTGCAAATGCTCGGAGGAAGGGCTGGTTTGGCTCTGTGCAGCCCTGCTCTGGAGGCCGGCAGGGCGCTCTCTGTCCCCTTAACCGCTGCCTTGGAAGCGGCCCACGCTGGGCTGTTTCTCAGGGCAGCTATTGTGCTCCCTCGTTCTTTCCAGTGGAGGAGATTGAACAGATGAACAGCCTGTTCCAGCAAAAGCAGCGCGAGCTGGTGCTGGCCGTGTCAAAAGTGGAGGAGCTCACCAGGCAACTGGAGATGCTGAAGAACGGCCGAATTGATGGTTACCACGACAACCAGTCGGCTGTAGCTGAGCTCGACCGCCTCTACAAGGAGCTGCAGGTAATGGAAAGCCAGCTTGTGACCCACAATTCTTAAGGGCTTAAAAGTTGGTTGGGTTGTTTCTTACCCTATTGGAAAGAAATCCTATTGCTCCTGTTCCTGACAGACTTTCGCGTGGCTGAGTGCTGAGGATGGAGGATTAGTTGTGCTGAGTTCAACGTAAAGAGAGGAAGGAGCACACTGTGTATATACCTTTCCTTTCTGCAGTTTTGGAGACTAACCAACGTTATCTCCGGAGAGAAAACATGACTTTTTAAAAGGCTTTTCTCTTTGTAACAGATCCCTGTCCCCTATCCTGAAAGTTAATTTGTTTTTATTTTTGTTGTTTTCTCCTCCTCCCCCACTGCTTTGTGAATTTATTCAGTTGAGGAACAAACTGAACCAGGAGCAGAATGCCAAGCTGCAGCAACAGAGGGAGTGTTTGAACAAGCGCAACTTGGAGGTGGCGGTCATGGATAAGCGTGTTAATGAGCTGCGAGAGCGTCTGTGGAAGAAAAAGGCAGCTCTGCAACAGAAAGAGAATGTACCAGTAAGTGTGGGATATGTAATAACAAACGTTAATTTTATTTGTTGTCTGTACAGTCTGAAGTAAAAACTTGCTTGTGGGGAGGGCTGTTCAGACGCTAGACTTGTCATCTTTATCCATATGTAGAGGAAGTCTTGTATTATTAAAGTCCTTTTCATGGTACATTAGTGTTAACCTACTTACTCTTTACAGACAAGAAATCTTCTTATGTTGTCATGGATTTTTTTTAGGGGTTTTTTTTTTTTGGTGTTACTACCTCAGGTTTATAATTCTTAAAGCTTTTTCAAAAAAGCATTTTTAATATTGGAGTATCATTTGCTACTTGTTTTATCCTTTGACTTTTGTTTCAAGCTCTGATGTATGGATACTGCAGCATAAAATTCTTTACATTTTCTTCTTTTATTTTCCCAAAGGTTTCTTCAGATGGGAATTTGCCCCAGCCAGTGTCTTCTGCTCCAAGTCGAGTGGCAGCAGTAGGTCCTTATATCCAGTCCTCTACTATGCCACGTATTGCTTCCAGACCTGAACTTTTGGTGAAACCAGCATTTTCAGATGGGACACAAGCTTTGCAGGTACCTGATGGCCCACTAAAAACACAAACTCTGCCCAACATGAGAGCTGGGAACAGTTCACAAGCTAAAGCTCCTGCAGGTAATGGCTTATGATTAATAGTTCTTATCCAGACATGTTTTGTTTTACCTAACAGCTCTGTTTTGGTGTTTGTTTTAGAGCAAAGTGTTATTTGAGATGTCAGTCTTACTATTTGCAATTTTTTTTTTTTTTTGCACCAGTGAATACATTTTATAAGCACTGAGGATATACGATTTATATCGTTATAAATGTTATAACAATAGCGTTATAATGAAGTAATTCTCTTAGTGAGCAATTTGATTTGTTTTACATTGTGGAATGTAGGAGGATTTTTCTGCAAACTAATTATTTTTTTATTTATTTGGAAGTTCTCCTAAAACCTATACACCAGTCTGTGTTTGAATTTCTAGAGGCAGTTCAAGACATACCTGTAACAACCTGGTGCTTGGATTTAAAAACTAGTAAAGCCAAGTTTTTGATCACGCATTTTGGAAATGACACATGTAAAGGATTAACTAGCATTACAAGAAATATTACAAAGCAGGCAGTTGATTGTAGCACAGAAATAGCAATAAAGTTATTGACTTGCTGATGACATGAGGCTTGGCCTCTCCTACTTGGAGAATTAATGGAGATTTACTTGGCTTCTCTCTGGGTTTCTCCTATGAGAGTCAGTTCAGTTCCATGAGAGATGTGTGAGAAACTAGAGAGTTGCAAATATCTCTTCTGTGCTATCTTGGGAGAAGACTCACTTTTCACCTGGGAGAGAAGAGAAACTCTGATTTTCTGAAAAGGAAAAAATAGACTGAGCTTTTAAAATAGTTCTGGTTTGTTGGTTTTTTTCTACCTCCCTCCATCTCCAGTTTTGGCAGGTATTATTAAAGTAACCATTGCACAAAAGCAGTACGGGTGTCTCTTGCTGTATTGGAGAATGGAGGATTGTTTAATTTTATCTGGTTTACTGATCCTAAAACAACTGGAGTGGAATTTTAACTCTAGATCATACAGAATTTTTTCTAGAGGAATGTGTGGTGGTGAGCTATTTGAACTGAAACATCACTTCTTATTTTTTAGCATTTAGACAAAATGACTGCATTGTTAGTTTTTGGTACTTTGTCAGAATGGAACTTTTATGCTGCTGCTTATCTTTACTGTTTGAATTTAACATTACTTATTGTATTACATTATTTAGAATTTAGTAGAGAGAATTTGGAGTATTAAATAGGAAGTTGAAACATTTTCTTAGTGATTTTTGCAGAGCTGTATGTCTACTCCAGTGAATGTAAAGATCACCTTTATTACAGTACCTCTGCAATAAAGACACAGATGATTTTTCTACTGTTTCGGATGTCACTGGCAGGGCCTGTCTGTGCTTTAAAGCATCATGTTTTTATTTGCACAGTATGTGTTTTTTATACTTCCTTAACCACAGTGTCACTTTTAACTTACTGCAAATATTCAAAGAAAGTTTCCTACCAACTGGAAAGAAGGCAATCTAGAGAAGCTTCTTTTTTGAATGCTCTAGATGCAGGTGTGTTCTATGTCAAATAGTTTTGCTGCTGCTTTGATAGTTGTGTCTGAACTTGGTTTGCATTCTCTTTTTAAAACAAACAAAAATGAAAATCTATAGTAAGAGGATTTATAGCAGTTAGACTGTATGGGATACTTGCATACTGTCTAGACCTGACTCTTAAAAAAGCCCGCCTACCTATAATAAATAAGTCAATAAAAACTACTATTTTAGCTTAATCTGTTCTGCTTGTTCTCTTCTAGTTTCTGTAGTCCCCAGTGCGAAACCTTCCCTGTCTGCCCCTGACTGGAATAGTTCAAATGCAGACAATCATATTAGTCAAGGATCAGCCTTGACTTCAGGAAAAGGAATTGTGACCAGTGAAGGACAAGGTATGTTCTTATGTGCTTGGCTAATCTTAAAATATGGAGAATCTAGCTGATGATATCTGTCTCTTCTAAATGCTTCAGTAAATACTGAGAATCCATTTGAAAGCACAAAGAAACCATATTGCCATATAGTCCTTAATATGGTGTTGAAGGGATTTTAAAAAGAAACCAAACCCACCACTCACTTCAGGTGAAGTAGATACTAATGCCTTCCCTACATGCTCCTGTTCAATTTGTGTGATACAGCATTTGGCAGGGGTTCTTAGTGCAGGGGAAGGATGGATGCAAAAAACATCCCTTGCATACACTGTGGTGAATATTACAAAGATGACTTTTGAAAGTCGTCCTCTCTCTTAACAGCTGAAGGAGAAACCTTTTTACGAGACAAAGAGAAGAAAGTGCGCCCGTTCTCCATGTTTGATTCTGTGGACCAGTCTGCCGGGCTCGGCACTCTGAGGAAGAACCAGAGCAGTGAAGATCTCCTGCGAGAAGCACAGGTATGCAGGAAACTTTCCATCCAACAGGGATTACGCAGCTTTTCAAACATTGCTGTCAGAAAGCTCTCTTGAAAGTACCTAGGTCATCTTTTAAAAGACTACTTCTAAGGAAGAAAGTCTTTTTTTATTTTTAGGCTTTTAGTGGCAGTTGGTAACTCAAAAATCATTCTCTACAGTCACCGTGATGGAAATCTACATTTTGGCTTAATACCTAAAAATGGCTGTATTGCTTGTACTAGAGTGTATTTTTTCCCCCAAATAATGGATGTGCAGAAGCATCTGCATGGGTTTTTTAAAATCATTTACACACTTGTTTCACTGTTTAATGCAACAGTGTCCTTCAAATGATTACAGCAAGACTTCCTACTTAAGTTTTGGCACAACAGCACAATTTGATGAGGTAGGGGAAAAGTAACAGAACTGGGGGATGACAAGTACTTTGCTGGAAAACAACCTCCTGCCTACAGATGCTACTAAGTGTCTCTGATATCTCTAGAGAGAAAATACTGTGCCCTGCCATTGCTGGGTGTTTTAAACATAGCTGTTACAGAAAGAATTAAAGAAAATGGGTTCAAACTATTATATAAACAACAATGATGATAAAATGTTTCAAGCAGTCTCTTCCTGTTTCCAATGATGTTGTAAACAGTATTACAGCAACAGTAGAAATACTAGATACAGTGTTCTTTGAGGCTCTTTGATCCTTCACAGCAGAATTGTGAACTATGTTTTACTGTATTATCTTAATGAATTTTTTTTGTCTTTCAGACAACCAGTAAAAATGTAACAAAGGTGCCACCACCTGTCCCCACTAAACCAAAACAGATAAACTTGCCTTACTTCGGTCAAACCAGTCATTTGCAACCTTCTGATACAAAGCTGGATGGAAACCTGCAGAAGCTGCCTTTGGCTATTGTAGCTATGGGGAACAAGCAAAAACCCGTGACACAGCAGTCTTCCCATCCTTCTCAGCAGATACAGCAAAGAATTTCAGTACCTCCTGCAGGTTCTTCCTCTAGCCAGGATCAAATTCTTCCTTCCTCCAAACAGGAGAGTCCCCCAGCAGCAGCTGTGAGGCCTTTTACTCCTCAGCCGACCAAAGAGACTTCTCAGCCACCATTTCGAAAGCCTCAAACTGTGGCTGCAAGTTCAATTTATAGCATGTACACACAGCAGCAGACTCCTGGGAAGAACTTCCAGCAGGCAGTGCAGAGTGCTCTGACGAGGGCGCAGACCAGGGGACCGCACTTCCCAAGTGGTAAGCATGTGGCTCTCTACCTCCCTTCTATCTGATAAACCTCAGATACATGTACTTTCCACCTGGTCTGTGGGTGTAAAGCTATTCCTCAGGGGAATTAAGTGGGTGAGCTGCTGCTGTAAGAATCCTAAGTGGATCTTCCATGCTGTATGTGAGTGTTAACAAAAGGTGTAAATTGTCTGCCTTGCATTTGCAAGATAACTAATGGTAAACCTGGTTGCCAGATTAGTTCTGTTCAGCTGATTGTATTATTCTGCTTCTTTGCCCTACATAAAGAATACACAACCTGATTCACCTTTTTTCTTTGTTCTTTTCTTGCTGATAAAACATTCAAACTTGTTTTTTTTCCCCCCTCCCCCTCTCTGAACTGCTACACAGTGTATGGCAAGCCTGTGATGGCAGGAGCTGGCGTACAGAATCAGCTGCCGCAGACCGAGAATGTCTACTCAAACCTCCAAGGCAAACCAGGCAGCCCAGAGCCTGAGATGGAAACAACAGCCTCTGCTCATGAGAATCACGAACCAGAGCGAATTCCCCGTCCTCTTAGCCCGACTAAATTGCTGCCTTTCTTATCCAATCCGTACCGCAACCAGAGTGATGCCGATCTGGAAGCACTACGGAAAAAGCTGTCCAATGCACCCAGACCACTGAAGAAACGTAGCTCTATTACTGAGCCAGAGGGACCTAATGGCCCCAACATTCAGAAGCTGTTATATCAGAGGACCACTCTGGCTGCAATGGAGACTATCTCAGCTCCATCACATCCCTCCAAACAGACGGCGTCAGCTGCCAGTCCTGAAAGCCCAACAGAAATCCCAAATCCTTATCTAAGCACAGAAACAGAAAAAGAAACATCTGCTTCTATGCCAGAACCAGCTATTGCTGAGGAAACAGAAAACACACCATCAGATCAGAGTGAAGCTGTTCTTCCCTCCATACCTTTGGATCCTGTTCCTGAGGCTGTATCAGACAGTGATGAACTCACTCAGCCGAAAACAGAAGAACCAAGCCTAGAAGCTCCACTGCCACTGGAGGTATACATGGAAGAATATCCTCCATACCCACCACCTCCCTATCCATCAGGGGAACCAGAGAGTTTGGGAGAGGACTCATTCAATATGAGGCCTCCTGAAGTTACTGGGCAGTTTTCCTTGCCTCCTGTAAGTATTAATTAGCTTATAACTTGGGTGCCCTGTCAATAAGTCATTTCAAGCTCTGCAATAAACTCTGTGCATTGTGTTGTAGAGCTTAAGCAGATACAGGACAACAGTCACACAAATGGTCTAGAAGTCTCTCTGTGGGTATCTCTTCTATTTGTGTGATGGTCTTATCTCCAGACTGAATGACAGTAATGATAAACCTCTCTTGTCTCTAGAATTAATGACATAATGAAACGTTTCAAATGGAATCTGATATACAAATAGTAAAATTTTTCAGAGATGTAAAGAATATTCCTTATAGAAATCTGCCTACTACATCCAATTTTTACTTAATTTTTAAGAGAAATTGAAGTTGATTTTTTTTTTCCTTGAGGTACAGATACAGATTTCACAGGCATTTCCCACTATTGCTAAGAGCTGGAAACTAATTATCTTAATCCTGGATTGCATTTGTTTAAAGTGTCTTGCTTGAAAAATGTGGAGAAACCAACCTCTTTCGTTTTTGCTTTTAAAACTCATTTGTAGACATCAGCTGTTTGCCTTTCTTCTCGTGAATGCTTTCTGAATTTCTTTGGAACCTAATTTAACATCAGTCTTTTCTCAAGTTGCATCAAAATGGAGTCTCTTGGGGCTAAGGGTGGGCAGCATTTTTACTGTCTTGCTTATTTTGGAAATTTCTTTCTCTGTGTGTGGTGTGATGTTTTCTTAGTGCTGTATAACAGAAATGTTTTATGTTTTTGGTTTTTCAAAGACTTTCTTTAAAAACCTATCACGAATACAATTTTAACAATTTGATGCGTGGAAGTGGTTTTTTCCACTATATCTTCAGTGCAGGGCAGTTAAAAGCTTTAAATGTGCTTTTTAACTTTGTAATTTCTGCATAGAATAGACATGGCATGTTGCCATGCTTTAAAGATTTTGTTCTTGTTCCCTTTTACAAGGAAACTTGAGTGGTAGGATTTCCTAAATTGTGAGAACTCATTTCTAGTTGGCTTTATAATAATTCTGCAATGATGAGAAGAAACCAGCCCAGCTTCTTGATTTCATATTTAAATACTTGGGTTGTGCTGACAGGCTGTTTCTTTAAAAAGCCCGTACTTTTGATATTATGTATAAATCAACAAGCAGAAGAGTATTTTCTGGGAATCTCTTCTTATATCTCTTATCTTCACGTGTTTGCTCTTGCAAAATGTGAGTAATTTCTATTCATCTTTGCTTGGACATCTGTCAGAAATTTACATACCCTCATGAATAGTGTTTATTGCTGCTGCACAGCCAGCTGGGGCGAGCGCTGAGCTAATGCTGGGTGCATGTTCTCTGAAGGAAAGAGTACAAACTCAGCTATAGAAATACTTGGTTTCCAGTATCAATGGGAGCATCTAAACCATTTCTGCACTTGGTTCTATATTCTTTGCAAAACCACTTTCCGTAACTGTTTTCTTCTGCTAACCTTTGCTGAACTTACAAAAGTGTTAGGAACTTAACATCAGTACTTAGAGTACTTCATGGAGTGTGCTGCTTGGTTTGTGTAACAGCTGTGAGAGTTGATGCTAAAATTGTCCAAACAAAAAAAAAAAAAAAAGAAAAAGAAAGAAAGAGGCATTTTTTTCCCCTATCTTCAGGAATTTGGGAGTTTTCATATTTTGTTAATGTTTGATCAAGGTGCATTCTGTATTTAAAGTTGAACAGTGACCTTGTCCGGAGATAAAGGCAGAGGTCTTTTGTAGCATGTCTAACCTAATATATTCATAATGTATCAGAGAATTGGTAGAAAACGGTATAAATTTCATATTAAACAGTGCTTTAATTGATAATTTCTGCTGTCATTCCCAAATAAGCAGTTTTGTATTCTTGTTTTTCCCAGGGAAAAAAAACCCTATAACTTGTTATCTTTTCGCAGGGGAAGAGGACGAACTTGCGTAAGACTGGCTCTGAGAGAATTGGGCATGGAATGAGAGTGAAATTCAATCCCCTTGCATTGCTTCTGGATTCATCTTTGGAGGGGGAGTTTGACCTTGTGCAGAGAATAATTTATGAGGTACAAATGCTAACTTGCAAGACAGGGAATAGCAATCTTGGTTCAAAACTAGGAAGTTGCAGCTTTCCTGGACTGGGGAAACTAAAAGAATAGTGCACAACCTAGATCTGTCCTTGAGGACATAAGTGATCATACCTGGAGGCTGACTTTAAGTGAGTTAAATCCACAGTGGGCATTTAGCATCAAGACTATAAATTTGCAGGGCAACTTTTTTCTCGTTTCTTATGTAGTGTTTCATCCTCACGTGGTGTGGTATTAGATAATTTGATAAGCAAAATCCACGTGAACTTTGCTCATACTTAAATGGGCAAGTGTCAGAAATCTGTTAAAAGTAGTTTTTCTAAGTTATCAAGGTACTATTTCTCTGAACCACTCTAGGTTTTCACTGTTAAAAGGACACTGCAAACTTATATATGAGTCTTGTTGCAAAACTGGCAGTTGTTGTAGTCTTCTGCCTATTGCTTATGTCCTTCCTAGAAATGTCTCAAATTCATATTTCAGAATAGGACAACTCACTATATGTGAAGAGATGTTTATTCTAGAGAGTTGCACTAGAATGTGAATGCTTCCTTTCTGTCTGAGCAGGTTGAAGATCCTAGCATGCCCAATGATGAAGGGATTACTGCGCTGCACAACGCTGTGTGCGCTGGGCACACGGAAATCGTGAAGTTCCTGGTGCAGTTTGGGGTGAATGTGAATGCTGCAGATAGCGATGGATGGTAATGAGTTCTCTGAGTGGCTCCTTGAAGATGCTCTCCACAAGAGAGCCATGGCTTGGGGGCTGCTGCAGGTCCCTCAGAATATCCCTCATTTTGCTCCTGTGGAGCTGGCAATGACTTCTCCACAGCAGAGCAACAGCAGTTCTCTGTGGGGCATCACATGAGACTGTGCAGAGTGGAAAATAGGGAGATTTATACTGATATTCCCCATGTGAAAAAACTGTGTCCGAGACCCAGTAGGATGGATACAGTTGTTAGGAAACTGCTGTGTTTGAGATACTTAAGACAGCTTATGCATAATGAACCTTATGTTGAAATTCCCAATGGTCCTCTCTGTGAGATAGCCCATAATTTATATGTGCTCTGGGCAGTATCTACCCCTGCAAACTCTTCTCAGTTCTTTGTCCAATACTCAGACAAAACAAAGTGGAAAACTACAGCCTGCAAACGAGGCTCACAACTCATAATGAGCTACAAATCCTTCTTACAGGTTGCTGAGGAGATTATTTACAAAATGCTGCTGCAGGAGGCAGTGATTTTACTATTATTTGTGCATATAACAAAAGTGTCTGAGGCCTAAGATTGAGGGACAACTAACATCTTTATTCAGCCTTAGTGGTTACCCCAATTACCTGCACAAAGTCAAATCTTGAAGTAATTGTCTAGGTTGTAAGAGGCATGATGTCAGGAAGATTTCTGAGTGGCTTTTTTAATATTGATTAATTTTTTTAATTGTTATTGCCTTAATGAATGTTCCTAAAATGTTAATGGACTATAAAAAGTAGCATAACTAGAGATCTGTATGGAAACCTAGCTTTAGGGCTCAAGCAGCTCTCGATGGCTCCCGTTATCTGTGAAAAGCAATTGCTCTTGACATCCTGGGTTAAGTGCTTTGGTGGGAAGCCCTCAGTGCTGCATTACTGACTGCCAGAGGTCACACGTGAATGTGGTTTGCTCCCAGGGGTCTCTGAGCGCTGCCCTGAGCAGTATAAGCCAAGTGTCATCTTCTCTTCTTGCCTTGCAGGACCCCGTTGCACTGTGCAGCCTCTTGCAATAACGTGCAGGTGTGCAAGTTCCTGGTGGAGTCGGGTGCGGCTGTGTTTGCCATGACCTACAGTGACATGCAGACGGCTGCAGACAAGTGTGAGGAGATGGAGGAAGGCTACACACAGTGCTCCCAGTTCTTATATGGTAGGTGCCATCACTGAGTTTTGGCAAGTGCTAGGGGCTCACCTGGCACTTTTCAGTACATTTTTGCTTGAGGAGGGCATAAGTTGCACGCTTGGGTTGTGTACCCATGCTTCAGGTTCCTCTTGGAAGGAGAGAGGTTTTAGCCAGCTTGCTGTCACAGAACAAGTTCCATCGAGACTAACTTCGTAAATCCAACCTGTGGAGGAGATCTGAGGAAAAAAAGGTTTCCCTGCATCAAAAACTTTGAGTTAAGCGTGTGCATTGACAGATACACTGGTGTGAGGTGGCAGTCAGGTGAATCTTGTCACTTAAGTACTTCTTTCACATAAAAACAAAGGTATTATATAGTATACAGATACCTCAGTAGGCGGTTCATACCTGTTACCTAGTGTCTTTGAATGAAGAGTGTTTCCTAATGTGCACTTTAGAACCAGGAGAGGTATTGCCAAGTTTCTGCCTTGATGGAGATTAGTAAGCACTGAATTTGACTTCAACTTTCTGGCTTATTTTCTTCACGTGCATTTAAAATCTAAATTTAATATGGGATTTCTTTTTATTAAAATAATAAGACTACAGAGATACTATCTTTTAATGGAGAGAATGAATTCCCCCTAGGGTGTGATGAGTATTAGTCAATGAGGTTTTAAATTACTTTACTGCATGTTTTGTGTGTAATGGGGTTTTAAATTACTTTTCTCTGTTTAGTATGTTGTTCTTGTCCTGTAGGCACCTACCAGCTGGTGTGTCATCCCTCTGTAAGATGTTAGTGTAACAGCAATGTAACACAGCATAAAAAGCTGTAATACTGCCTCTCTGGTTTTGTGGAACAACCGAGATTTGAGTTTCTATAAGCTGCTCAGCCAGCATATTTCAAAACAGTCTGTCCAGCTGTCCTCACTAAGCTTGAAAACTGTATCTCTCGGTGCCAAATATATAGTTTTCTCTATGAAGGGAGGAAACCTCTTTAACTAGCATCAAAGTCTGTGGGTGAAGCAAAATTCCATTTAGTTTTGTATTCAGACTCTCTAAGGGTGATCATCAAGAGCAAATATCCAAGGAAGATTGTAGGACTAGATAAAAAATTAATAATACTTGTCCAATATTTTGTACTGGCATTAACTCTGATGTGAGTTAAGAGATGATATCTTTGTGGTGAACAGCCCTTGAGGGAGTTCTTTCAGGAATTTGTTTAATTCTTAAATTCAGCTAAACAATCCACATCTTCCTGTGGAAAGGAAGTCCATGGTTTCATTAGATACAGCATGAAGAAATGCATTCATTTTGTTTGTGTTTTTCTTTCTGGGCCTACCATCTGGTGGTCTCACTTGATACTCTGTTTTTTGTTGGATTTGGGATTTTTTGTGTGTGTTATGAGATACTTTTCAATGGGTCATGAAAGGACTAAGGCTTGGGCCTATTGCCAGTTTTTTCCAAATTGAAACCACTGAAACTAGGGTATCTCTTGATATATTGGTTGTTCAACTGTTAAAGTTCCATATTGTTCCATTAGGAATTAATCCTATTGCTAAAACTGGTTCTGGTTGCCTATAATTATAGTAAGAAATTCATTCACTAGCTAAATCTGTTTCTTGCTGTAAAAGAAGTTTGGGAATGTGTATCTGTCTGTTTCCAGAACAGATATGACATTAAAACCTGTCCCTCTAAACTCAGTTGTAAGGTGAGAAACCTTGCTGTAATTCATTAATCCACCTAATCCCTTTTTGTTGTAAATTGTGCCCAATATTGAATAACATCGAGTACAGATAGGTTTAAATAAAACCACTAATCCTTCAGTGTTTATTAAATGACAAGTCTGATGCTGCTTAAGTATGCAGTTTTTCACTTTCTAAGATGTAATGCCCATGCTGTCTCTTAAGAGCATGTTTGCCCTGCTACCCTCCTGTGACCCTTAATACCTCCTTAGGAGACAAGATCCATTGAGTGACTTTTCTGTTTGACTCTTCTGTTTGTCTGCTTTGATGTTTAATGCTCAGTCTTACCTTCCACGTGGGTGCAGAGCACAACTTTTGCCAAACCTGTAATTATACCAGATGCAAAGCAAGAGAAGAGTTTCTCTGGGCAGAGCTTATCACGGAGTGGAAGTAACTTTAATTTTATGTGATGATCTGGTATGCAGAAATAAAGAACTTGATTTGAGCAGATGCTTCCTTTAGCAGATGTAGCTAAAAATCCTGTACAATGGGTTGTAATAGGTAAGCGATGAAAAGGGAAATGACAAGTTGTTTTTATACAGTGTGCAGTACTCTTTGCTCCTGGAAATACCAAAGCCAGACAAAAAAAACTCAGTTGGATTCAGTATTTTAAAATAAAATAATTACATAAGAGAAAGTTTGTATAACAATTAAGATACATTTTCAGTTTGCTGCTTAGAGGCTGAGGAATGTGTTCAGAAAAAATAGTATCTCATTTTTGGCTACAGCTGTAAAATGAGCTAGTTTTAAATAACATCTGCTGGACATGTGTGTGCTCCAAGACACCTTGGTGTAGAAGTAATTTAAGAGAATTGTGTTTCTGAAGTCAGTGTTTAAACAAATAATCAAAATAGTGTCAGAAATTAAGAACTGATGAGAAGTGTTTGAGTTAACCAAAAGCAGCTGGAGGGTAGCAGACAAATCTTTCAGGTACAGATCTGAGATGCATCTCGTCTTAAGGTTCTGAAATAAAGTGACATGAGTGGCAAATGACATGACAAGCATCAAAAATGACAAAAAGATTACTGATGGACTAAGAGTACAAACAAGTATTTTTTTGCTCATCACTTAGGTCTAGAAAGTGTGAACACAAACCCATAACCTTTTCTCAGTCAATGCTGCTCTCCCCATTTACCTTGTATTTTTTGAACACACACAAGAAAAGATTCTGTCTGCTGTGTGTGAGGCTCCACAATGTCACCTCTTCCAGGACTGACTTTGAGTAAGCTGATGGCAACAAGATGCCAGGTGTGATGTTGGATTGGTTTTTTATTTTTTTCCTGGACTACTCTCCGGTAAGAGTAAAGCAGTCTTTCCACTTGTTGTTCTTTTTCTTTCCTTTTTTATTTATTTAATTTTTTTTTAAATTTAGCAGCTCTGTATTTTCAATGTTGCAGGAGTGCAGGAGAAAATGGGTATAATGAACAAAGGAGTGATTTATGGACTCTGGGATTATGAGGCTCAGAATGATGACGAGCTCTCGATGAAAGAAGGAGACTGCATGACGATCCTGCGCCGGGAAGATGAAGATGAAATCGAGTGGTGGTGGGCACGGCTGAACGACAAAGAAGGCTACGTTCCCCGCAACCTGCTGGGGGTGAGTCCTTGATACTTCCAGAGTCAAAAAGACCCCACCCTATTATGTGGGGTATACAAAGCACTGTATACTCATCATATCTCTTGCATGTAGATGAGGTGCCATTTTAAAAGGCAAGAGGAAGGAGTTTACGTTCTCCGTGTATTCATGTGGGGAACAGAATGGGTTAACACTCTTTGTTTAAGATACCTAGCACAGATTATATTAATGAGTGCATAAAAGAACAGCATATGTCATCACCCTGCTGTACACAGCAGGCTCTCATACTAACCTTGTCTCACCATCTTAGAGAAAAAAACCCTTTTATTCAAACATGAGGTGTGCATAAGGGTTTGTTGAGCATGTTCTCAGGCACATGGTGTGGGTTTTGGGGCTGTCCCATAAAGGGCCAGGAGTTGGACTCAATGGTCCTTGTGGGTCCCTTCCAACTCAGGATATTCTGTGATTCTTTGTGAACCTGTTTTCCCCATCTTTCAAAAAGTACTGTACTGACACAAAAGGCCTTAAGAACTGAGGCTTGCATGAAGAGTGAGTCATGAGTCTTTCCCTGTCTGGGTATACACAGTGCACCTTGTGATCTGAGGATGTTTCACAGATATAAACACTGCAAAATTCTAGGTTATCTTTTCTCCTAGCGTTGAAAAAGAAATTACATTGCCAAGTAAAGGCAGATTTTTGTTTTCTCCTGTGCTTTTAAAGTAATATTTAACAATAATATTGAAATGAATGGCCTCTCCTTTTCTCATCACCTTCTGTACTGACCTCTTATTAAAAACAACTGTGTACAAATAAGATATTTTCAATTTATGTCCCCATATTTCTCCTCATGGCTGAGTTGCTAGAAAACCCTGGCAGATGGACAAATGTATAAAAATTCCATTAAGCTTTTTTCTACATATCCAGTTGCCCTGCTGCTGGAGATAAAAGGTTCTCCAAGATTAACCACTCTCAATTTTAGCTGATTGATTTATGATGCTTGAAAGAGGCTGAACCTCCTTCCTCATGCAGATAATCCTTACTCTTAAACTGGTTAGATTTTGCAGAGCAACTGCATCTAATGCAAAATCAGTTTTCATTTCTGTATCACTTTCAGGTCAGGCCTGCCCACAACGTACTGTAAAATTCTCCTTAACATAGTACTTCTGCTCAGTGTTTTCCTCTCCAAAGTCAACATTTCTAAATTGAGAGCAGCCATCAGCCCTCCACAGTGAGGTTAAAATAGCAGATTTTTAATTTTTGCCTGCCCCAGTGTGAATTGTGCATGTGCTACTTGTTCGTAAGCTTGTGCACTCAGCTGAGCACAGGTGTGTAAGAACACAAGGAGCATCTGTGCTTCTGTAAAAAAACCCAAAAGCCCAGGGCAAAACAGCTTAATCTAGCGATCACAACTTGTCCTTTTAAGCACAACACAATCCAAACAGAATCTTGGGGGAAAACTACCCAAGCACAGTATTAACTGTTACACTCTTGTGTCTGTTCAGTTGTTCTAGTACTTCCACTGAAATATTCTGTGGTTATTCTCAAAAACAATTACTGGACTCTTAATATAGCAGCTGAAATCCAGGCTATGATGTTCAGCACAAAGGAAAATGTTTGGTAGTTTAATATATTCTTAAGTTGTATTTTTATCATGGTTGTTTTATCCTTTTGCAGTTAGGTGTTCTGAATAAAAACAAGGATTAAATTATCTGCATCAGTACCCTACCCTGCCTGCTGATGCCCTAGCTCCCTAAGCTGGCAAGATAATACTGGGAAATGAAATCTTTTGAACACTGTCAGGTGTGATGATAACTAATTTCATCTCTGCTAGTGGTGAAATCATAGCAGGCTGAGACAGACCTTGTGGGTAGAGTTGTTGGCTTTCTTTTAATGATTAGTTGACTATGAAAAAAGAAGAAACCAGGGTCTGTTTGAAGGGGAAAAGAGAGCACCTTTTAGGAGAACTAAAAAACCCAAGATACAATGTAGATATGCATTGCCATTTAGAGCATGGAGAATTCATTTCCCCTAATTGTATGAAGTATGTCCCTCTATGTTTCATATGCCAGTAGCCATGCTTTTCAGAACAGTAGTCGTTCCCAAAGCCCTTGCAACTGGGAGCCAAGAGCTTCCCAAGCATCTTGGCACTGTCAGTTGTCACCCCGTAACCCTTGTGTGTGTGGCCAGAATGTGTGAACAGCATGTGGCTCAAGGGCCACAGGGTGGCAGGTACCAATTTATGGCTGGGCAGTTAAATTAATTGCACTGGTGCTAAGTAAAGCACAGCTCTGACAGTTCCATGGTCCTTCTGCAGCCAGATGTTTCCAACTTGCCTGAAGATACACATGTAAAAGTTAATATGCATTGAGAGAGAGAAAGCAAACCAGATTTTGCTACCTCTCCAGTCCCCGTTGTAAAACAGGGAACAATCCTACAGTCCACTGAACACTAAAGTCTCTTGACCTACAAAGCCATGTGCTTTTCGTGGCCCACCCACCTGGGTAGAGCTGAAAGTTATGTATTGTGTGCTGTTCAATACCTTCCTTTTGAACTGACATGGTTGGTATTTTTTTTTTTTTTAAGCTTGCCTAAGAATGCTAAATTTATATTTGTTAGTGACCTGGGTGTTTTTATAACCATGCTTTTACTGCTTCAGATTACATTAGCATTGTAGCACCAAAAAGAAATTTTTTGTTCCTTTATTTTTCTTTTAAAAAAAGTAACCTTTTAAAGCAATAAAATTTTAAACCTCATTTCTCTTTTACCCTCAGCTGTATCCAAGGATTAAACCTAGACAAAGAAGCTTGGCATGAAATAGTACAGAAGCCAGATTCTTGAAGTACTAATCATGGATGACTTATGAAAAAAAATTCATTTTGTGTTGGTTCCAATATCATGAGACTTATTTCAATGACAATGTAATTTGAAAGCTATGAAGAATGTGCTTTGAAAACAAATGAAGGATTGATGCATTAGCAAATGGATGAGGGCATTGTACAAGATGAAATAATGCTTGCAAGCAAATGAAATTCTGTTGCCTTTGGTCGAAGCAAGCCATTATGTTCAAGTACCCACTTGGGTTTCTTCAAACATGGCAGAAGAGAATTTCACATTTTTTCTGTATTAAGTACAAGGACCTTTTTCAATTTACCATTGAAGGAATCATTGTGAAACAGAAAACTTGGCTTTGTCCAAATTTATCCTAAGGCTTTTTCCAGATGGGAGAAATTCAAGTATGTGCACAGCACCCAACTGCTTATTGCTGGAAGCAGAATGTTTGTTAAAGAAGCTAAACTGAAGTGCATCTGAACAGTGACACCCATCTGACTGATCCATTAAGCAATAACTTTTAAAAAAGCTGTAGCATCTTAGATTCTATGTATTCAAACTATTATGTGCTGTAACAGAAAATGTAGTTTTAGATTCCTCTTTTTACAAAGAGTCTCATGTATTTATTGTATTTTGTACTTTGAAGACTAAGTGTAGAAACTTTCTGTAGTCCTTGACAACTTACTTGTTTTTACTCCACTGTGATACCATTAAACTTTTGTCTCCTCTTCAGCTTTAACTCTGGATATTTTAATGGTAATTTTTATTAGACCATGTGAAAATGTTACCAGTACAAAACAGTATGTTTTACATTACACTACTATTCAACTACTTTCTGTACTAAATTGAACCCCTACTCCCCCATGCATTCAAGATAGTCTTTTGCATTTAAAATTAAGTTGAATCTGTTAGTTGCATATAGACTTTGTTTATCTTAAAAGCTAAGGGACATACTTAAGAAAAAAGATTTGGTACAGGTGTTTTCCAAATAAAGGCTTTCCTATGGAACTATCCTTTATATCTCTCTATTTGGGAATAATTTGATAATGAACACTACTTAACAGAGGATCAAATATTTCCTTAAGGGTATTTATGAAGTGCCTCACCCTGCAGGCTCACGTTTTTCTGCTAGATAAGTCCTTACTGCTTTCTGAGAAGGTCCCTGTAAGTAAAAGAAATGGTTTATAGGAAAGAGGACACAATTCTTCAGCGTAAACTGAAGTCAGCAGCAGCCTGTGCAGGTTCACAGCCTCAGGGTGTTAATAGGCTGGGTAGGGGGTATAGAGTATCAAATACCTATCTTAAAAGCCTCTAGTTTCTCAAGCATTACTCTTTTAAAGTATCAGACTGTAACATTTCATGAACTGACAGACATCCAGAGTCAGCTCCAGAATGCTGTTTTTCTTCTTTAAGAGGCAACAGGAAAGCTCTGTTCCTGAAAGCAAAAGCTCTGTATATGTGCTGTGATGGTCTATATCTAAGAAAAAAAAAGTGCTTAGTTGCAGCAGAAATAAGTCTTGCAAACTTTATTTATACTCTTTTTATTTAAATACTTTCTTGCATTTCAAAGGAAGATAAATAAGATACAGGAACTCAAGATTCCACCTGAGAGGATGCGCTTTCTCTTGGAACAGTCTTGTTGCCAACAGCCTCCTGTTTCAGGCACCTCAGTGGTGAGGAGGGAAAGACTTGTCCTTCTGTTTGGTCAAACCTCTACTTGCTATTCAAATTCTTCAAAGAATATTTAACTAGAATAATGCTGGGGCTTGACAGAAGGCATACAAGGGACCCTCTGTCTCTGATTACAGGTGTTTAGGTAAGATATGCAATACTATCCCTTTTCTAATTTCAGATATGGAGGATGGAGTGGAGCTGTTATTCAAAAAGCACTTATTAAACCACTGTCAAGCTATAATGAGCTTTATTCCAGGAGTCCTGTAAAACATCTTAAAGACAAATATATTAGCAAAGCAGTATTTTCAGAAGTTGCACTGAGGATTAATATTAAATTAAGGCCCTTGTCCTGAGGGTATATTAGAGTAGATAAAGACTGTCAGACCCATAAAAATGAGGTTCCAAATTCTTCTTGTTGAAGTAGAATGCTTTCCTTCTTGCAATAGCGTGCAAAATTTGCTATGTGTAAGTTAAGGCACATTCATGTTAGGATATTACTTGTATGTAGCTTGATTATCTTCACCTGGTCATGCTCTTTTTGAGGTCTCAAGCTGATGGCTCAAATGACAGTAAAGCACAGCCACTGTAACAAGAAGAAAAGGGCCCAAGGTTAAATTTAGTAAAAAGACTTGTAGCAAGTATGCATATTACCATTTCTAGAATAAAGTCAACCTGTTGTTACAGATGTAATTTTAGGATCTTTCCTGAATGATTTAAATTTATATCTCATTTAGGTCAAAAGAGTGTCGGTATGATTTGCACATTCCTCCTTTAGTTGCAGAAATAAGTTATGTTCAGGTCATAAGCAAGTCAAACACAAGTAGGAGGGTACTTTTTGCCAAACTGAGTCCTTTCTGCAGGGCACACACGGTGCAGAAAGAAGCAGACATGGATAAGACCATGAGTCACTACTGCACCTACATTTTACTCTGACAACAGAAAAAGCAGGGAAGAAGCCAAAATTACAACCAGTACAGGGATAAGGGGCTTCTGATGCAAAGAATCTTGTCTGTCTGTTAGAGAATATGTTGTGATGTAGGTACACTTTTAAAAGGTAACTTCTCTTAAGGCTGCTTACAAATACACAAGCCAGAAAAGTCCAGCATATATGTGAATACATATAACCAGCCATAATCGAAATGGAGCAGGACAGACCCTACTATTTACATTCCTCCCTCCCTTCCCCCAAATGATGAAAAAAATGTTTTAGAGCTAAATGAACTTACATTAACAAGGTTCAACTCTATCGTTCCAGTTTTCTCAGTATCCAGTTTTTTAAACATTTCTGTGGTGGGAAAGAGATGACAGGCAAGGATGAATATACGAACTAATTGGAAAGCCTTCCCCTTCCTTGTGCTTCAGGACTGAAAAGGAATTTAGTCCCAGAATCTAAAACTTGACAGTGACCTACACCCCAAACCAGAAAGGGCCAATCTAAAGTCGTTGTGCAAAACCAAGACTGAACATTTTTAATAGCTGTCTAGTATTTTTTAATCAACATACCATTGTTTGCATGAAAGACTGGCTGTGGTTCAGCAGCCTGGGCTTAAGGGCTGATTCCTAGATCTAGGAGAAGCATGCGAACTGGGTTGCCAGATTTATATCTCAGTTTTGAATTTGTCTGAATACCTTATCCTGGACTTCTGGACAGTTATCGTGCTGCAAATACAAAGTAACAGAGTCTGTCTAGTTATTGAGCATGTACTCACTGAACAAGGTTTCGAGCCGAATCAAACACCGGACAAAGTTATCAAAGTCAATGATGAGGTCTTCGTCAGCAAAACGAGCCACAATGATCTGATGTAACTGGCAGTTCAATTTGAACCCTAAAAATACAACATTGAAGATTTAAAAAAAGAGAAAGAAAAAATTGCAAAAACCTCCAACTAACAAAAAACCCCAAACAACCTTACACACTGCCCTCTTTTGGTTAAAAATTGTGAATTTAAGAGTATTTACTTCATTTTGTAAACTCCCAACAACCACTTCTGTACTTGGAGTGATTTAGAGCTGTGACTAGGCCACATGTGTTCTTCCTGCTGTGTGTGCTCCCACACCTGGACTCCTGTTTCCCAGGGCATATGGCCAATTGCTCCAGCTCATGGTCCTTCCCTGGGTGACAAGGGGGCTCCAGACTCAACCTGCTGAGATGAAGCAGTGGCTTTCTGTGGGCAAATAGGTCTCTCTTTCCAAACAGTGTCTAAACATTGGTACAAACTGAAATACTGCCTCATCTTACATGGTGACAAGAGGAGAAAGTTCCAGAGTGCCCAAAATGAACATTAGGATGGCCCCACATGATCAGCAAGTTAATTTGGGATTGTATGGGTCGGTGGCATCTCCCTCATAACTCAGATTTGCTTTTTCAGTGTTTGCAGTAGCAAACTGGCTCTTAACACTCCTGTGAGCATCACCCCTTGGTCAAGCCACTTCCATTCCCTAGGTCACACATCCCAGTTCTACCATCTTATGCCAAACCCCCATAAATATACTCAGAGAGACTTACTGAAAGACAAGAGTATGCTGTTACAAGACCAGACTGTTGCAATTATTTGTGCTTCTCCAACAGCTGATCACTAAAGAAAATAAGTGCAAACCTGCCACTACTTTGAAATGCTTTTAGTGAGCCTGCCTGGCAAGACAAGAGCCCAAGCTGAGCATCTAAATCACATGGAGGCCTTCAGGTCTGGGAACACAGGATTTTTCTGCTTACAAGTGATATACAGGAGACTAGTGAGCATCTATCAACCCAGCTTGAAACTGATATAATCTTATAAAGAGACAGATCAATATAAATACCTGCTGCTTCCAGCGCCCTCCTCATCTCATAGGAGTTCATGGTACCGGATCGATCCACATCAATTTCCCTGTAAATTTTCTGCAAAACACAGAATCCAAAGTCAAACGTTGACAATAATTCAGAGCGTGGTTTGGCTTTCGTCAGAAGTGAAACATTTTGAAATGCAGCCTGTGTGTAACTTAGGAGCATTTGCAACATTGGTCTGAAGGACTTGGTGTCGATTTCATCTAAAAACAGCTTCAGAAAGTAAGTCCTTTA
The DNA here is from genome assembly GCF_003945725.1 of Corapipo altera. Classification (NCBI taxonomy): domain Eukaryota; kingdom Metazoa; phylum Chordata; class Aves; order Passeriformes; family Pipridae; genus Corapipo; species Corapipo altera. Next base: position 357,192 of record NW_020884884.1, read on the forward strand.
CTCTGGAGAATTCCTTGAACACTCATGGCACTATCACTACCAAAGTGGAAAGGCTGACACCAAACTCACACTCTTAAGTAGGAGAGTTAAATATTTGGATGAGAATTAAAACAGAAAGCCCCCCCCAGAGTATGGCAGGAAGAGAAGCAACCTCTCCTTCAGCCCTTCACCCCAGCACCTGAAGGACAAGCATTCACACCTTTGGACTCCAAGGGACAAAACCCGAGGGACTGAGGACACAAACCACTGCTTTGGGAAATGAGACTGTGCACACTGTATGAGGCAAATCAATCTAAAGCCACCTCTACATGTTTCTCCCAAAGAGATTGCATCTCACCTGGTATTTCTGAATCTTTGTCCAGAGGGTGTAGAACTCCTTCAGTCCCAGTTTACCACTCCCATCATTCTTCTCTGAGTTAAGGGAATTTCTTTGGAGGGAAGAAAAAGGGGTTTTCTCTCCCTGTGCCAAATTTCCTTACATGGGCAGTTGTGACTTTAAAAAAAAAAAAGTTGCAAGTAAAAGAAGGATGCAAGTCTTCTCTGAAGGACTTGTCCTCTCTGCAGGACTTGTCCTGTTGCATACACAATTGTCATCCAAGATGTCTGTCTCAATCAGTAAGCTGATTAATTTAAACTGTGACCAGTTCACAAGATCTTCCTGCTCCCCTTTGCAGCTCTCTGTCTTTCCTCTACAAGTATAAAAGAGCTGAGATGATGCCATTTTGTTCTATGTAGTTGGTTCAACACCTGCAGTTACAGGAGCATAAGTCCTAAGTCTGGATTATAAACAGGAAAAGCCACAACCAAGCCTGCTATTTGCAGAACTTAAGTTCTTGTGCAAACAGCTAACAAAAGAACCCGGTCGTGGCATCGCTCCCAAAATCTGCTAAGGAGTCCTTAGGGACTGCCATATTTTACACCAAATTATAGCAGAGCATCACCTTGTGTTGGTAATTTTCCCTTTTTCTAACTCTGCAATTCAACTCCCACTGCACAGAGAAGCTGAACACAACTATTCTTAGACTTGAACCTTCATCCTACACTTTTTCCCATATTCTGAGGAATAAAAGCTCCTAAAATCCTGTGTACTCTCAGCTTCCTGTATTTGTTTCCCTCATTTTCCATTTGCTAGGTCCTCATGGCTTTATGATGCTCTTACCAACTCCAACCAGATAGCAGAGAGGTGAAGTGCACCTAGGTATGCACGTACAACTCTACAGCCAAGGCCATCCACTCCATGCTGAGAGCCAGGTGCCTTTTCCCAGCACAAACACCACTTTGTCCACAGCAAGAGCTGGGAAGGTTTCAAAGCAGATCGTAACATCTGATAATGGATTTTCCCCGCTGCCTGGGAGAATGCATGTGTTGAGCATTGATAGCAAGGGCCTGCTTTTTCAGAGGAACCAGGGTAAAACTGGCTTCTCCACCTCAGGTGTCATTACTACATAAGGATGGACCCACCAGGCAGCAAAGGCAGCTCACCTACTTCAGCACAGGTAGAGGAGTATCACCTAGGAAAGGCCTTAAAGGATACATCTAACAGGTCAACCATTATTTTGCATGTCTCAACACTAAAGCCATCTGATTTAATATCTTGGCCTGTAAAGAAAGAGCAAAAGACAGGATTATCATTGCATGCTGTACCACAGCACCTTCCTAAATAGCTCATGAGCTCTCTAACCAGTGTAGACACACACACCAGCCCTTATTTGCTTCCGTGAGATTGGTGGCTTCCTTCGCAGCTGATTAAGAGGCTTTGGGTGAGAGTCAGCTGGGATGTTTCCCCAAGCAAATAGCCCAATTAGTCTAGTCAGAAGTTGTGCTACAGAAGCAAGAGACAGAGATAAAAGCTTTCCTGCCCTTACTGTCTGCCTTCAAAGACAAGTGTAGACTTCTGTGGACAACATGGACTTTTAACTTACAGAGCTGAGCAGTCTGTAGCTTCATGCAAGGGCTGAATATCAAATCAAGCTTGGTAACCAGCAATACCCCATTGCTAACTGGCTGGGGTACACAGACATACAACACAGTCCTGACCATCTGGATAGGATTTCACTTTGGAAATTAAAGAGACACATTTCTCTAACGACTTATTTCTTGAGCACTGTTTAATGGAAAGGAAAATAATGCAGAGCCAAGGTAGGAATCGCTTTACAGAAAAAGCAGCCCAGAGCTTCAAAGTTTCTCCTCCTCCTTAGGGACACTGCAGACCATTGGCTGGGCTGCTGTTTGAACCACTCAGGAGTGGTTCAATACTGAAGTAGCAGCCATGCCTCTCTTGATTATTATCAAGCACTAATCACATCTGTCCATCTTCCTGGTTGCCAATTCCCAGTGGCAGATGCTGGGATAAAAGACACCCTTATGTACCCTGCCAAAGCACACATCCTGTGAAACACCACCTGGGCTGGCACAGCCCCAGCCCCAGCGTTTCTGCAGCCCCCTGAAGCAGCAGAGAGAGCATGTGGCTGTGGCCACATGGAGAGCCAAGCGTAGGTCTGGGGCAGAGCCCAGGGCTTTGAGTCTGCCCAGGCTGGTGGTGCACTCTGTGCTCCCACAGCCACGCTGGAAACCCGCTGGTGGCCAACTGAAGCTGCTGTTGGAGGAAGGTACTTACGTTTAGCCATGATTTTATTCAAGATGCTGCGCAGTTCAAAGGCTGAGATCTCTGCATCCTGTGGAGAAGAGGAAAACAAATTTTTCACTGTGAGCTGCAGACACCACCTGCAGCCTCTGGCTCCTTTGCGTGAGCTGGCAAAGTTCAAACATCCCTCCGAGTTCATTTCCCTTGGATGGAAACACAAGTACTAAGCTCTCCCAACCTCCCATTCCCAGGAGCACCACCAATTCCCAGACATTAGCACACCCAGCAAGCTGTGCCCGAGCCCCCAGGCAGCCAAGGGCAGCTGGGAGAGAAGGCACAGCCCAGCCCTCGAGGCACCCCTGGGCCTGCACCATGTGCTCTGCCCAAGGACAGAATTAGGGCCCTGCAGAGATAAAAGTCGAGCCTGCAGTTCAAAGACAGCTAAAGACTGTTCACCAGGAGCGCTCACAAATCACAGCATGCACAATTATGCACGCACTTGAAATCTGACTCAGCCCAAGAACTAAACTCTGTCCTGGGGGAGATGTCTCTCTTATCCACTCACCCGTTATGTCATTAAGATATTACCAGAAAAATACTCACACTTCCAGCTAGCTGTCCAAAAAGCCTTTTAAAGTTGGGTTCGATGTCATCTTCGCTGATCTCAGTCTAAAAGACAGAAATAGAGAATGTGGAAAGGAGGAAATTTTCTGCCTGAGAAAGACTTTGTGCATTTCCTTGCCCCTAGAAAAACACAATTAAAATGGTAAAGTTGAAGGTAGAGTGGTTTTGCTATGATTTTAATCAGTTTTATTTTCAGGGACACCTCAAAATGCTGGCATTGCAAATGCTGGAAAATAAATATCACACATGGGGTACATGCATTAGTAGGCAAAACATCCCCAGCTCCAGCAGGACTAAACATATGGTGAGCTACTAGTTACTCATGGAAACAACATCACATGCAAAAACACCCCTAGGGCTGAAAGCTGCTCTTGCGCTCTGGATCTCTCCGGATTCCTGGAGAGCAAAGGGAATTTCCTGTGGCTCCAGTTAACCCTTCAGAGTGTACCTGACCTCTTCCACCTAGGAAGTCCAAAATCTGGATAAAGCATGTTTCCATTACACTGCTTATGATATTTCCACTTGCTTGACACTCAGTTATGGATATTGAAAGATCTTTTCCTAAAGTTCTTGATAATGCCTATTGAAAAATATTGTTCTGCAAAAGGAACAGGCACTCCAACCCCTGCTTATTGACAACAAAACTACCTCAATTTAAAACATTTGATACCTCTTCAAAATTGGCCTCAATTTCATCGTCTATCACCCTAGAAAGATAAAGAAATCAATATTAAAATCAAAACAGATCAGCTATGGCAACACATTACAAGCTGTGCAATGTCCTGCAGAGCCACAGGCAGGATTTTGGGCCACACATAACTCTTTGGGTCACTCAGTGTCACTGCCTAGAGACCTTAGCCCAGGACCAGGCTCTTGGGTGCAAATCAAAATTTATCTAATCACTTTTCTTTTCTTATTTTTTCCTTTAAAACAGAAAAAAGTGAGAGCCCTAAATTGTGATGTGTTTCATGCTGTCCCCCAGGTGCTGTGGGAGCACCACACCTACTTAAGCACTGCTAAGGGCCCAACCAAAGCTGAATGTGTTCTCACACAACAGACATCCCAGTTTTCTCACCACAGCAGAAACATGCGGCAAAATATTACAGAATAGAAAAAGGATTTTGCTTGCTTTGAATCAGGGAACTTAATACAAAAGATATCACATCCCAGCTGCTCTTTAAGATGTGACATCTAAATTTTTTCATGGTTTTACAGCTAACAGTGTGGTTTGAGCCAGTTCTGTTAAAACCCATTTTAACTTCATCAAAGGTATCATTTGGTTGAGCAAGTATCTTGAAATTTTTCCAGTCTGATCTCAATGGTGTGAGATCAATTGGGGGGATCAGTGTGTTCCCAGGCAACTGAAAGCACTGGCATTTCTGTCTCCCAAGGGGACAGCCCAACCTGCCCCCCCCCCGGGGCTTTCTTCTCTCCACAGACTTAACTGTGCTGTAGCACCCACCTGCCCAAGGCCCCATAACTACAAATGTCTACTCAAGCAGGGATAATTAAGACAACAACAATAATAAAAAGCTGTACTAAATATTATTACTTTTCTTCCACCATTTCTTCCGGCTAAATTTACTCAAACTTTCCTTAGTTGCCCATGAGGAAACAAGAACTGCCATGATCCCATCCATACAGTGTCACTGTGCATCCCCCCTTCCCTCCTGGGAAGTGGATGTACCCCATCCCTGGGCTGTTCCATCCTTCCATGCCTGCAAGAGAGACCAGAGACTGCCCATGTGCTTGTACCACTCTCACAGAAAAAGGGGTACGTACGTGGAGTTTGCATTTTTTTCAGAGAAGACCCGCAGACAGAAATCCCCGTTCTTGTTGGGTTCAAAGGTGGAGGGCACAACGATATATTCTCCTGCAGGGAGCTTGAACCGGTTCAGCACTTCCCGGAGGTTGATAAAGGTGTTTGATTTTTCTCTTGCTTTGTTGGTCAGGAAGAAGTTTTTGCTCAGATGAATATTCGTCTGGCCAGAAAACTTATGCAAAGCAAAGAAAGAGGAAAACCCCACAGTCTGCATGCACTTGCATTCAGAAATTAAAAATATAATAGAAATATCAATTAGCTATGTATGGAGGGGAAGGGGAAGAAAAAATTGTCAGTTTGACAGAACTGAAAGAGAAGAGAAAGGGGGTGGGTGCACCCCACCACAGGACTCCTGAGATGCGGCCACAAATGTATTTTGCAGATCATCACAATAAATCATTCAGGTCCTGCTTTTGTTTTGCAGATGATGAAGGGTGTCTGAAGCCATTTGTAAATTCTTCCACCAACTATTTCTCTTTAGAGTGATATGGCATAGGAGCCATATCCCTCTAGTCCCCGGAGCTGGTGCCACCTGGAGACCGCAGCTTGGATCTGCCTCTGAGGTCAGGCTGCCTTAAGGCAGAGACCTCACTTATGGAGGGCTCCAGAATAAAATAAAATATTTTGAGTGTAACACCTAGTGAAAGGTGTCCCTACCCATGGCAGGGGCATTGGAAGTAGATGATCTTTAAGGTCCCTTTCAACCCAAACCATTCTATAATTCTATGATTGTCCAGATAAAACTTTTCTGTGCAGGGTCTTACAGGTGGGCTATTTCAGCTCTAGGCAATCCTTGATGATTCCAACATCAGGAATGTGCATGTTTCAGAATCCTCCTCCTTCCTGTCCTGCCAGGTTTTTAAGAATGCAAAACCTGTCAGACCTGCTGCTGTAGTGGGAGATAAAATTCCACCCTTTGGGTAAAGGAAAAGTCATGGGCACTGGTAGCTAGAATCTCTTTTTTTAAGGAAATGAGATTTTTCAACCACTAGGGTGAGAGCTGAGTGGCTGACAGTACTGCTAAAAGGTACATAAGAAATTTAATTAACCAGTAGCACCATATTTTTCCCTGATGAAACCACATTTTACACAAAAGTAGCTGGTTTGAGCATAGTTTCAGGCACCATGGGGTACCCTAGTGGCTTCGCTTGCACGCTCACAGGTACAGCAAACCCAGTAATGGGGTCACCTCGGCATTTTGCTCAACTTCAGTCATTCCTCTGAGGAGCAACAGCTCAGAGGTACCTGCAGCCCTCCTCATATTGCAAAAGCAGTGCTGCATTGCCACTCCTCTCTGACTGCCCAGGGTGTACTATTAGCTATCTGCAGGTAGAAACAGGGAGAAACTAATGAAGGTGGTGCTTGGGGAAATGAATATAAACACTTCCTTGGAATATTATTCATGTGTCAAACATGAACTCTGTGCAGAGCTGGGAAAAGCAGCTGTGCTCTGGGGGAGCAGATGTGGGGCTGGGCTGGGATAAGAGTGGTGGAAGAGCTGCTTTGGTGATTTTCTGCAGTACAGAGCACTCTTATCCCAATCCAAGGCACTCTGAAAATGCAACATGGGCTCAAGGCCCCTTTCAGAATAAATGGCCTCTAAGTTTAGACTCTGTGCAGTCGTGTTGTCCTGTGGACAGGAGGATCCTCTGAACCATTTCTTCCCACAAGCCCTTCAGCCTCAACTCCATCAATAAACACTACATACCTCTGGGGGCACCTGCAAGGAGAAAAGGAGAGAGTTATTTGCTTGTTGAATGGCAGCTCCAGGGCTACTTCTTTTCAGTTACCTAGCAGGTACATCCACACTTGAAAAAAGAAAAAAAAAAGAAGGCTTGAGGGGAAGGTGAACACAATGCTGAGTGCTGGCTCAGCTCCCAGCTCCATCCTGGAGGCAGGTGAGGCTCACCTGGGGCAGTGTAGGCACAGCCTGACACAGACACAGACAGGCTGGTCATGGCTTCCTGCTGACTCTCCTCCCTGCAGCTCACTGTGATTTTTTTTGTAGGCTCAATTTCTCTTCTTTCACCTTCCTCCCCCTCTGACCTCTCCACCATCAGGAGAGGAGGCAGTGACTGAGCAAGGAAATAATGCAACTTTCTGTTTCTTTATGGCTTCAGGGGACTTAGCTTTGCTTTAAACCTTATTATCCTGTGGGGACCAGATCCTTTGATAAGCTTTTCAAAGCTGGGATACTGATAAAACAAGCAGTTGTACATATTGCCTGTGGTTACAGAGCAACTCACAGACAAGATCATCATTCCTATTTTCACTGCTGCATAAGCACCGCTGCTTTGCAGATCTGTCCTGCTTCAGGAGCTACCATAGGCACATCTCTGACCCTTCACTCAGCAGAAGGAGCTTTACAGGTGTTTTTGTTGGTTCTGCTGCTGGTTTCACACTTCCCAAGGTAGTGCAGGTGTCCCAGCTAAGGTCACAGCCCTACTGCAGATGCTCCCATTCTGCTGCTTTCACCATAGCCTGACAAGTGAAAGGGAGACTGGATTTCTGCACTTCTTGTTTTTTAAATAGTTTTTCTGCTCTTCCATTTAGAAGGTGGGAAGTGGCCTCTGTAGGTAATCTGGTCCAATCCCCTACTCAGAGCAAGGCTGATACCAAAGTTAATTATTTTGCTCAGGACCTTTTCCAGCCTAGGTCTGAATATCTCCAGAACCATAGATTTCCATTGTCTCTCTGGGTACCTGTGCCTGTGCTTGACTGCTATTTTTATGGAGGATAATTTTCTAAACATCTAAATTGAATTTGCCTTGCTGCAGCTGCTGACTCATCATCTGAGTTTTGATAGAAAGCCCAGTCTGAGAACTGCGCTACCCTGTTTATAGGTGGAACGAGCTTTCCTTTTCCTCCCATGAGCCTGTACAGTCTTACTTGCCTCATAAATTGCAAAGCCAATGGTGTGCATGTCCTCTCCCATCTTCCTCTGCTTCCGCCGGTGCTTCTGAATCAGCCCAATGAGGAAAGTGCAGCCCCCCTCAGGATCATCAGGATCCTCATCTTCTTCCTCCAGCTTGATTAAATATTGCGGATTTGTCCAGAAAGTGTCTGGGAAGTGGATTTATGCAAACTGCTCAGAGGCTTCTTTGAAAGAAAGTGTGTTGATGTACATGTCAGCTAGGACAGACATGGTTTTGACTTCAAAAATCATCTGTGAGAAGGAAAAACTCCTCCCCTCACCTTTACAACCACAACTTGACCCTCATCAGGGGGTCGCATCTCCCAAATCCCTGCATTTTTTGGACATTAGTCCAAGATATCCCGGGTACATTCTCCTCCTCCATAAGCCACCCCAAACCATCTCCCAGAAGCTCTCACAGAAAGTACAAGAGGACAACTAAAACATTTATCCAGTTTTTCTTACTTGGGTAATTCCTGCAACCCCCTGCAGTGGCTCCTCGCCTCCAGTTCCCATCCAGCTTCAGCAGGCTCCACTTCTTGTACCTGTCACTTGCCAGGGTGTCTGGAGTCAGGTTGCAGATCTCCAGGCGGGAGTAATGCCTCAAGAAGTCGTTGAACGCCATCCTGTGGGAGGCAATGCCACGGGCAACGTCTCCTCAGGATGGACAGGTTTTCCATACAACCAACTTGCCTATCCTCCCTCTCACTTACTGTGATTTAGCACTAGGATTTGGGGTGATTTTCTACACTCATCTTGGAGAGCATACTTGGAGAGGTTACTTTGTGTGAAAAAAAGCTGGGCAGATGACATTCCCTTCTGCCAAAATGGAAACCTAGTGGTATTTACCAAAATTCCCCATCTTCATGTCTCCTGGTCAGCCGCTCCCGCACCTCAGGGTCAACGCCACTCCAGTTTGGGCAGCTGAAAGAGAACCCCACGTCAACTACAGCATATGGTACAGGTTAAACCCTAATTTGGCTGTTCTGGCACAATGATTTCACTTTCCACAATTGCAATATTCCACAAGATCTAAATGATAGCAGCTCCAGAACTCTCAAACCACTGCAGAATTAAAAATAGATGGACCTGGCCTATAAGACATCTCACTTCTCAAATATCCAAGGTAAGCACGAGGAACAGACTTCTATTTTCAGAAAGTGCTAATGCCCTGACTGAGGCAGAACTTTGTATTAGAAAAAGAAAGTCTCAGAACAAAAACTGCCCAGCCACACAAGTGAGTAAACTCCAGTTTTCATTGCTAACAACAGAAACGGATTTTTAAAGCCCTTTTAGAAAGTAAGTTTTCAGAAGGTCATGACTGAATACAGGCTTTTAAATAAGCAGAAACTATAGTGAGGTTTCTAGGAATCACCAACCAAATCACTGCATCTTATGTAAGGGCAGGTGTTTGCATGAAAGGCACCACATATTGTGACACCCACAAGGGAGAAAACAGTGATGGGATGCTTCTCTCTGAAACAGTTCAGAGTGAACATCACATCCAGGTGTGACTTACAGAGGAGTTTGAGGTAGGGAAAAGACAGACAACAGCAGAAATATGACTGCACCCCTGCAGTGAAAGCCTATTGGCAGTGTGTAAGCCATCGACTCACTTGTCGTTCCATTTCCCAGTCCACTCCACTTCCCCCCAGGGATTTCGGATTCTGATCAGCTTCTGCACTGTTCCTCGGAAGTTCACCTGATGCGATCAGAAGTATATGGAGAGTTACTCAGGGACACAGTACTGTGCTCCCTCCCACATCTTCTACAGTAATTAAAAGACATGACAGAGCAAGTATCTCGGTGTTCTGCATGACAAAGTATACACACAAACATGCACACATCTGGTCCAAAAGACACAAGTCAAACTGATTCTGAATATGCTTCATGCACCCAAGCTTGTACAGAGAAGTTTTATAACATGCACAAACCAAAGCTCACGATAACAAAAATGTCTGTTTTGTGCCACTAAAAAATTACCTCTGATAAGATTTCAAGCAAAGGGAACGTAAAACTGCTACAGGACTGCCAAAAAGCAGGTACAAAGAGATATTTCTCTAAGTCATCATTTATGTATAAACTGCCTTTTTACATTCAAATGCCTTTTTCTCCCCTCCTTATATATTAGATGAGCCTGTTACAAGAGACGGGATTCTCAGACTGGCCACAACCCCTCTGACTGCACTAATGCCCTGCAGCACAGCAGCATCAGCCCCTCCTCACACTGTGCCAAGGCTGTGGTTTGTCATCTGCTGCCTCTGCACACACTGAGGCCAGGCCAAGCACAGCTGTTCAAATTTCAGTGGAAACACCCACTCCTTCCGGGGAACACACAGCACCCCGTGTGAGGAAGGAGCTGGTGCACCTCTAGAGCCGGAAGCCAAGAAAACTGCAGAGCAGCAGCAACGCAGAGTCCAGAGATGACAGACACCCCAAGATGAACTATCCTTACAAAGTCTGCACAGATCTCTGACGGAAAAGCCTGGCTAAGTCACGCCTGTTTGCGAATTAAGAACAACAAACTCCCTCTTTATTGCTTTTGCTGTGAGAAGAGGACCAAATGAACACCCACAAACCTCCCTGTTAGCAGCGTCCACCTCAGCACAGCATGTCGGCAGCTCTCTACATCTCACTCAAGTTTCAGAAATTATTTCAGAACCAATTATTGGTGAAGTAACCCTAAAAACTCCCTAGACATGTATAAGGACACCACAATCTCTTCTTTTGTTTTCACTTGTCTTACCCTCAGCAATCACCCACTCTTCAGTAGGCACCTTGCATTCAAATACCATGTCCTGCTGAAAAGCGGTTTGGCAGGTACTTAAAAGGTAATAATAGATATTTTGCTTGCTTGGTGCACATCTCTCATCTTGTGCATTTAAGTTACAGTGTCGCCTATTACGCAGAACCAAGCTGAAGGGCCTGGTCACCAGCAGAGGGTAGTGTGCCCTCTGCACAGAGCTGCCCACTGCCCAACTCACTGGGAAAAAGCAATGTTTATGGGGTTTTTTTCAGTCAGACCACCAAGAAGACAAATTTCTGTTTGTCCAAAACACACCACCTCATTCAGCATTCCTTCAGAAAGAGGAGACTCAAAACCCGATTCAGTAAAATGGGTGACATTCAAGAATTTGCAGTGTTGAAGATGGATTTGTGGCTGCCACACACAAAACCCCTTTGGGGTGGCACACCTACCTCCTCTGCCCCGGTGACTGAGTACGCGTGTCCCTTCACCAGCTTCTGGGAAGTCACTGCCTCTGTCTCTGCTGCGCTGGTGATCTGGAGGAGCAAAGAACGTCGGTGAGCGTGGCTTTCCATGTGCAGGGGATCCAGCAAAGGAAAACTCCCCCTTCAATGGAGCGTTAATCTCGCTGGCAGGCTGCAGGGGTGGTTTAGCTGCTGCACAGAGGCAACAAGAGTGGGGAGAGGGAACAGGAGCACAGGTGGTGGTGCTGGAGCTCTAGATGCCATGTTCATGGCAAAGGGTGCACACCAGAAGCTCTGCACCACAGGGCAGCTCCCTCTTGGCTCCAAAACACTTGGTGTGGTGCATCCCCTCTTGTGCATCTCCAGTGAGGATACACACAGTAAACTCCATATTCTCAAGGTAATGGGGAAGAAAACAGGGAGTGACTGGCCTGAGGCTATCTAGGCATCACCAGGGAACACACCCAGGTCCAGCAAGCCCCAGTGCTTTGCTTCAGGGTTAAAATACTCCCTTCAGCTCCACAGCAGGGTGGCAGGTTGTCTTTGTTTTCCCTAGCACTGCCACCCTGGAACCTGCCATGCAGGGCAGCAAGGCTGAATTTTAGATGCCATTGGAAGCTGAAGGCACATCACCCTCTCACTTTTCATAGCCATTAGAATACTTGGGCAGTCTGGCCTTTAAACACTGCAGAGAAAAGTCACTTCTTGCTAGACAGCGAATGTTTAACCACCTATGAAACACATGGCTATCGTTGTCTTCCCACCATTTCAGAAAGTGTGTGATCTCTAAACAAGCATATTGGAACCTTAAGAAAACAGAGAGGATGGGATTGAGCAGGCAGGATTCCTACTGTCAATTCACACCCTATTACTGCCCTGCAATACATTCTCCATGTAATGCTTAATCTCTGTGTCCCTATTTCTCTCTTTTTCCAAAGGCTAAACTCAGTAACAAAAAATTTACACTACAGAAATTGCCAGTACTTAACAACACAATATATTTACTCTCCTCCACCTTCAACAAGACATTTGTACTGTGGGACAAAAATCCAGATGTCAGATTCTTATCTAAATGCAAACAAGTAAAACAGGCCTCGAAAGTACCATGAAGTCAAACACTGATATTAACCAAGTACTTTTCCTGCTGTGAAGCTTCCCTCTCCTGGGACTCTGATTTAACTTGAAAAATGGGAGGAAACATTTACATTTATATTATGAATGGAGTTCTTGTAAACAATTTACATTCCCTTTAGACATAACTAAGATGCAATCTCATTTGGGAGGAGGGTGATTAACACAATAACAATACCTAGATTCATTTCAGTAAGGCTAAAAGCAATGCTGAATCCTTGCAGGCAGGGCCAAAGCTCCTCTTTTCCTTCTCATGCAAGTCCAGCTTTTGACAACATGTTTTCTCATAAATCCTTTTAAAGACCTGGCAACAGTCTGAGCCTCTCTGCTTCAGATTTTCTGGGAACATTCAGATCTGTCCAGATTTTTTGGGAACATATTAGGTGCAACTTGTGTGTCAAAAAGGCTGCAGCAAGGGTGGAGGGTGCCTCTGAGAATCTGCAGGAGCCATTAGCAGCAGCTTTCTGTCCAAATCTATGCACCCCGTACCATCCTGCTGCCAACCTACTGGCTTTCTTAGGAACAAAGATGTACCTCAGGATCCCTAATGAGTTCCCTGTATGATTCATTACCATGAACTTACAAAACAGCAAAAGCTCTAAGTCTCAAGGAAGAAACATGAAGGAGGCAAAGGGTTTTTACTAATAAAGTCTATGTTTCAATCTAACCCCCATGAAAGCATGTGCCTGAGTCACGTTTGTGGGTCAAACTCTCTAGGCACAAGTAGAGCAGAGAACCACAGTAGAGGGGAGCTGCATCCTGTGTGCAGTTCCTGTGGATGGTCCACCCCCCAGCTGCCTGTGTGCACAGCAAGAGCTGAGTGCCCAGCAATAAGCCTGCTAACTCACATCAATGGAGCAGCCAAGGAGAGAGCCTTTCTGAAGGGCCTTCTGAATGATTTTGAAGAGGTTGGGAGGTGCCGTCCGCAGCTCATACCATTCTGCAATTCCACCGGTGAAGTCCTCGAAACCTTCGGTGGTGGTGCCACCAGAAAGAGCCTCATACGATCCGTTCAGCCTGCACAAAATGAGGGACACACACAACCATCATGCTGCTTGCTTTCCTCTTCTCACACACACAGCCATCAGGTTTCCCTGTTCTCCTCTTCAGTAGAGGCACTCAGTATGCCAACTGTGATGGCATTTCTGCTTTCAACAGCACTACAGCAGCTATGAATTACAAATGTGCTCTCCCTTCAGCTTTGCATCTTGTACTTGGAAAGCCCAGCATAAAATCTTATACAATCATGGATACAGGTTGCAAGTTCAGTCATATCAATGACAAAATTCATGAATGCCATTTGAAGAAAAAAAATATAATAAAAAAAAAAGAATCAAGACCCAGCATTCGAGTTCCACAGTCTCTCAAGTTCCACAGTCTTTTAATCCCCTTAACAATTATGGGTCAGATTCTCAGCTGATCTAAATTTCTTAAGTAAATTCAAAACTGTAATGTCAGAGGGAAGAATTCCTCTCTGGCCAACCCAAAAATTGAGATTCAGATATGAGTGTCTTTGCCTCTAACACAGACCTGAGCATGTGGACTGATGCGCTTTGCATACTGAAGCACTGCAGCTGCAAGCTCTCACAGGTGCATAGAACACAAGAAATGGAGTTTCCCAGGTCCCGGTGACAGGAGACCACTCTAGGAACAGCCTCACCACGAGATGCAAGAGCTGCTTCTTTTGGCTAGCAACATAGCCAATACTTTGTCTACTTGTCTTAGGCACCTATCAACAAAGCTTCATTAAAGCAGCCATTGTGGGATACCCCAGAAGCTGTAAAGGCTAATAATTAGGTTGACACTTTAAATGCATAGTATTCATGCAATTGAGGATGCTATGGGGAAGCAGCGATTTGAATGGGGTGAAAGCCTGGCCTCGACTCACTTGGCATAGGCCTTCTCCAGCAGCGCGCTCCAGAACTCGCTGCCCTCCGCCGAGTGCACAAAGAGCAGCTCCCCGTTCTTGGTGGGCAGTCTGTCGTCCACCACCACATCCACCCACTCCCCGTACTGCCAGAACTGAAAAGAGAGTACAGACACCTTGTCACCACACAGTGATCACACTGTGCACTCTGGTCACCAGAGGCTTTATCTGCTAGCACCAATTTCCTAGAGGAAAAGCAATCTCCCTTCATCTGTCCTGTTCAGGGATGCAAGTACCCAGCTGGCTCTCCTGATGGAGGAAGGACCACAAAGGCTGAGCCTGCTCCCAGCTCTTTGGTTGATGGTCTTATTCCTTCCACCACCATCACCCTCCTTAGCTGTCTCCCTTTTTCTGTCTGGCTCTTTGACATCCCACAAAACCATTCCAGGAAACCCCCCCCCCAGAGACACAGCCAGTCACCGGCTCCTGGCCAACAGTACTGGCGGGAGAAGGTTGTTTTCCACATACCTGGAAATGGAAAATTCCTGCATATTTATCCTGGAAGCTCTGGTCTTTGGGAACAACACGGGTCAAAATTTCTTCATTTAGGGTGAGAGAAGCAATGGCAGCCAAGAGCCAACAGTCCCCTGTAAAAACAAAAGAAAAGAAAAAAAATAAGAATTAAGTTCAATATTCAAACTTTATTCTTTAGTTTTTGTACCGCATAGGGATTGTGTATTATAACCAATAAGTCCCTCAGCTGGGATATGATGATCCCTACCATCACCTTACCTCTAAGACAGATCAAACGTATGAACACAAACACCCTCCAGTTGCAGGCAAGTGCTTCCTCAACACCAAAGTCATTAAAAAAAAAAAACCCAAAGCAGGCTTCTTCTGATCTACCACCACAGTTATCACCCACTCTGGGATTATTTGAAAGAAAACTTAATATTCAACTCAGTGCTTACATGTTAGGAAGCAGCATGGGGAAAAGGCAAAGAGCCTGTGGTCACATGCAGGTATTAGGGGTGCAGTTTCTCCTCAAAAGGACAGTGTTTTCTCAAGCTTAGGCTACATTCCTTTCTCTCCTCCATGTTTAATAAATGCCTGTTGCTTTGCTATCCAGAGACCTGTCCTCTGGACAAGATCCCTTTAAGGTCTCTTGCCAGCCTCTCTCCAAACAGGAGCTCCTTTCACCTTAGACATTCCCAGAGGCTCTTGCTTGAGGCCTCTCTGTCTAGTCCCACATTTCATCTCTGGCTCTAGTCACCAGAGAGACAGGAAAGGCCTGAAGGCAGGCACTGTTTCCCAGTCCCACACACCTCTTCACCCTGCCTGGGATGGAGCCAACATACACCAAGCCTGCACACCACAGCTCCAGGGCACAGGCTGCCTGGACAGTGTTTTTCCACACCATCTCCTGCCACGCAGAGGGAGGAAGAGACCACAGCTCTATAAACATTACACCTCTATTTTCTGTAATTATTTTCAGAACCCAGTGTTACTTTAACAGGGCAGTTACCTTTCTGCTCAGCTATGGGCTTCCTGCAGCCTGTTAGAAAGGCAGAGATTTACAGACCCAGATGATCCCCTGACTGCCACAGCCCAACGCAAAACCCCTTGTTAGCATTACCAGATCCACTGTTCCTTCGCTTTGTGAACAGTGTAGCTGGTATTACACATCAGATCCCACAGAACGATACTGGAGGATTGCAGGTTGAAGAAGCATGAACCAGCTGCAGCTGCCAGCAAGCCAGAGGCCAGCAAAGCAGAAGTCCCTATACAGTCTTCTCTCTCCCATAGGAAAAGGCTCAAAGCTCACAGGTGAGAACTTGAGATCCAAATGGGAGAAAGTCTCACAGCAAGTTAACTCTAAAGCAACCCTCGAGGTCCACCCTCAGGCCCAAATCCATCACTGCTCAGACAGCACTAGCAGGAACACAGGCAACCTGCAGCTCCCTCCAGGCTGCCCCTTGCTTTTCATAGATGACCCCCAGCAGCATCCACATGAATGACATCTGTTCCATGGCCCTTTTCACAGTTCATGAAAGGGGGAGATATGAAATTACAGAACAATTTCAAAACCCATGGTGCTTTTACTGTTTCATTACCTAGATGGGAAGAACTGAACATAAAACTTTCCCTTCAGCCTTGCCTCTGGCTGCTTGTACTGCAATGGAAAAACCATTGTGTCAGAGTTTTCAAACAGGAAAATCACCTTGCTATTCTGCTGTGACAGGTTATGAAGCAACAAGGATGTTCCCCTCCCTCCTCTGCAACAGTATGTCCATGTCACCCTGCAAAATAGGAACTCCTCTTACAGCCTCCTTCAAGGTGCTGAAACCCTCTTCTCTGGGAACTGTGCATCCTCTGGTGCTGTAGTGCATCCACACGTATTGCCACACACCGCAAAGGTGCTTGCCAGGAAAGAGACTGGGGTCAGAAGATATTAAGAGGCATTTTGAGATGGGCTAATCTACAATTACAGATCCTCTCTCCTCTAGTCATGCAAGGGATTCAGCAGCTACCCTTCACAGCAGTTCTCACAGAGTATCTTAAGGGAAGGAACCCATAAGGCATGAGACAAGTCACAAATAGACAAACTGATAGTTTAACCTGTCTCATCTCAGCACAGAGGCCAAATAACAGAGAACCCATAGAGAGGTGCCTGTCTGAGCATCTGAACAACCCCAGCATGCACCCCATGCTCTACAAGGCTTTTATAGACAGAGCAGGGTCCTTACCAAATAGTCTAAACTATCAGAACTTGTACTTCTGTAAGGTTTCGGCAGTGACTTTCCTTTGATAGAGAAGGAAAATTAAGAAGAGGTTAACAGACAGGTTACTTATAAAAAGACTTTGAAAGCAGTGTTAGCAAGGCTACGTTAATCATAGAGAATTTTTGTAAATGAACAATAGGTAGAAAAAGAAGAGGGAATAAAAAACTCACAGGCTGTGAGTTTATTTGTAGTGTATTTATATGGACAAGAAGTACTATTTTTTTCCCGTCCTGCTTCCTTTTTGCCATTTTCAGTGTTTTACTTCTTACTTCTATACCCTTATCTCTGCATTTACCCAATCTCCAGCTACAACCAGAATGTCAGAAAAAAAAAAGTAACTGCAAGGTACACATAAATAGCCTTAAGGGCTTAAAATTGGCCATTCAGGAAAGAAAAGACAGGCAAAACACACCCAGGAAGTGCCTGAAGGGCTGTAAGCAAAAGGTAGCTCCTCTGGTCTCTGCACAGCCCATGTAAAAATATGGGGTCAAAAAAAAAAAAGTACATTCTAATGGACATTCTGCCAATCACAGACTAGTCACTGTTAAAACATTCATAGCTATAGATTAACAGCTGCTGAATGTATTTATATTAATACCACGTGAATCCAGGAAGCTTTCTGGTTAAAAACATGAGGTTGTGGCAACCCGCTGACAGTGGAGTGGTTGTCAGCATGAGAAAATCACGGATCTAATTTCCTAAATTTGTCCTATTCAATTAGTTATTTTTTCACACATTTTTATGTAAGGAGGAGACACCTGCATCCAAACAGCAGATGAGAGACACTGTGCTGTTTACTCTCCAGTGTTGTGCTACCATGGTGACACCCCCTCCAAAAAAGGCGGTTAAGGGTGAACAAGGTTTCTCTGGTTTTGGATCCTCCCCTCTGCTGTAATGAGTCACCACATCCCATGTGCTGCCATTTGGAGCCAAAAACCATCACTGACTTCAGATATGATACTCCAAAACTAACCTCAAATACTTGCCTTTAGAAGTTTCACCTAAAAAGAAAAAAAACACCAAACAACAAACCAACCAAAACCCCAAACCTTTTCTGCACTGATGATCAGCTATGCCTTATATGCATCGCAGTATCATATAGCCCAGGTCAAAAACAATGAAACAAATTTATGCACCTGGCCCATAGACCAAAGATTCCTGGGCTAAAAGGAATCTCTGCTCATTAGCTGAGCTGTTTGGTTACACATCCCCTGCCAAGAAGCCTGTTGCAGCACTGATGGGTACATGTGTTTTGGATGCCTCATCTGTCCCTGCAGTACTCCCAGATGTTCTGAAGGGCTTAGCAACAGCAGTGAAGCTCCACATGGGTACAAGCCTGTTGCTTTGTGATCAAGCCTTTTGGGAGATAAATAAGGCTACAAAAGCTTCCTATGGAAAAAATCCCAGCATAATGAAAAGTACAGGTTTTCCAAAGCACCTGACATCTTCCAGTGCAATCTTCTCTGTAACATCCTAAAATGCCATGGGACATCAATGTCAGCACACAAAATTCAAGTAAATGGAGGCTTTACATTGTATTGATATAAATGCTGGTGTCAGATGAGGCAGTGACAAAAATAATTTAAAAAAAGTATTTGCACAGCACATCTGCTATCCTCACTGTGTAAAAAGCAGGCTCTTAGTAACTCAACGGCAAAACAGAGATAAGATCAATAGCATCTAATTTTTAATCAACCACGGGACTGACACACAATACCAAAATCCTGCCCAGATTCATGGAAAGATAGTGGGGCAAGTCATCACAGTAGTTAGTCATGGTGAAAACATTAAGACAAACAAGAGCGCTAACAACATCCAACTGAAATATAGTTTGAGGAGGTAAAATAATACCAGCTGTGAGTGAGTTCACATCCTTTGGTGATACCATACAACCTCATGGGAACATGTGACTGGTCCAAAGACCATTAAGGCAACAAATGCTTTTATCAGTCTAAAACAGGGTTTGGCATTAGCAACAGCAACTTCACAACTTGAAAATGAAGTTACAAATCTTTCATTCCCATGCTCTTGCTGTCACAGCATCTTGATATAGAAGCTGGAAGCCTGCAGACAGCAGGAAGCAACTAAGTGCCTTCAGAAACCAGCATCTCTACAAAATGCCAGATGTTGAAACGGCATTACAATAAACTGTCATTTCTAGTTGAAGAACTCCGTAGCTGCAAAGTTTCACAATAAAAAGAGAAGACAGATGTCTGGCACGTGTGTTAAGCACTGGGACATGCTTTATGCCAAAACAGTCATGGTGGGAGACATGACATTGGGTGGAGAGGGCACGGAAAAGAAGCTGGTGACATGACAACAAACCATGACACAACAGAGCCTAACCCATGCCACAGATGGTATTGGGGCATGAGGAGAACTAAGTAAATAATCTAAGTATTTTTATTGTCAGGGCTTTTTACACAAATTGTACCTAGTTGTCAAAGCACTAACCTAAAAACTTATGAATGAAAACAGAAGCACAAAATATAAGCTTCCCTGTCTGTTGTATTTTTGGACATGAAAACAAAAATAGCAGCAGGACTAGAAACTAAGAAGCCACAATGTGGCTAACATGCTGTTTGAAAGCAAACAAACAGAACACACAGCACATATTAGTCATGTTTCCCTACACCAAGAGCTTTCCCTCAACTGTGCTGTCTAATCTAAAACCCTCTCACTACCGCTATAATAGGAATAAATAGGAGCCTACTGCTTTCACTTCACTTTATTTCTTCTCACGTTTATACAGATATCCTTCTTGCCAGCCTCCACGTTGCCTTCTGGGTGGACAGCCACAGTGGCACTCACCTAAAACCCCCTCTGGCAGGCAAGGCAGGAGAGAGGCTTCCAGACTGGGATATCTGTGCACAAATAGCCAGGCTAAGCCACTCACTCCCAGCTGTCCCCTGGGGCTTCCCTGCAGCTCCCAGGGGTCCTCCAAAAGAGCCTGACTGAGGCTGCCACTGCACAAACTGAGCAAAAGCCATGGCAAAAGCTTCAGCTCACAGGCTGGCCCATCCCTCCTGAAACACCCTGGTTTTGTTTTCCTTGAGAGCTGATGACCAGCAGGGAATCCCCTACACAACTTGTTTTCTCTGTACTACATCTTTCCAGATGTCAGGGGGTCCCCCCTGCTCTGCAACACTCTCTTCCACTGCAGAAACGCCCCACTATGCATGCAACTGCTCTTCTAAGCAGATTGTTCAAGGCAGAAATTAGTCAGTCTGCTTTCAGGCACACGGATGTGAACATGAAAGGAACTGGTCATGATCAGAAAAGCCATCAGGAAAAGAGTCTGTGTCATCCCTGCCTGGTGCATGCAGAAAGGCTGTACTCAGTGGCCAAACGCACATGGTTCCTACCTGCAAATGCCAAGGAAAGGCAAGAAGGGTCTGATTTGATGTGCAGAGAGGTGGTAGGATGCAAAAGGACATGTACAGCCTAGTATAAACCACGGTGTCGTGGGGCAACATCTGCATGGAAAACTCAGCTTTCCGGCTCCACCTTACCTAAGGCCCCTTGGCAGATGTCAGTGCGAGTGGCTCCACCTGCTATGAACTGGGGGCTGGAACACAGCTCCTGGGAACAAAACAAGCCTTGGGTTATATATAGCCACAGGTAAGGGAGGCAACCAAGTCCCACCTGCAGCAAATTAAACAAGCCACTGACCACAGCAGACAAACACCACAGAGATGGAGCAGGTCAGGAATGAGAGTGTGAGCACCAGACACACCAAGCACAGTGAGAACAGGAGCTGGTGACCAAAGCTTGTGGGCAGCCATCTCGCTTCACAGTATGTGCCAGGGGGTCCACTGCATTTTCACACACGTGCACACACCACTCTGTTATTACCTCCCCACCACTGACTAGGTCAAAGTCTTTCAGCAGCACCTAGGCACCCCGGAGTCCACCTGACCCCACGGCTCCCGTGGCTGGCAGGGCTGCTTCGGCAGGAAACCACACGGTGGTCAGCTCAACGCTCTGCTGCTAAGGGAAAGAGTTAACCCGAAGCGACAGCTCCGAACGCTGCCCAAGGTAAGCGGTTTGTCCACACGGAGAGTTCAGGATGGAGAGGAAAACGGCTTTTCTGCTTTGTTTGTTTTCCAGACAGAGCATGTCACCCTGCCAGCCTGTACCCGCGTCAAAGGGAAGCCTCCGGAGCTCTGAGCATCCGCAGCTTCACAATCCCGGGATTCTGCAGCCCGGGGAGGCTGTGGGAGCGGGTCTGAGCCCAGGACTGCCCGCGCAGCGCTCGGCAACCACGCCCCGACCCGCCGCCCCCGCACAATTAAATCAAACCAAATTTACGGGGTGGGGGGTAGGAAGAAAAGTCGGGCGACACGGCGGTGCCGCTGAATGATGCTCCCGGGATCCCCCCACCCTCCGCCGCCCTACCGTGGGTCTGCGCCAGACAACGCCCTGCGTCTTGGCGGAGCGGGGTCCCAGCTCTCGGTAGCCGAGGGCGGCGGGGCCGGCGGGGAAGGAGGGGTCCTGGAAGAGCCGCCCCTCTTCCAGGCACTCCCGGCGCAGCGCCCCGAAGTGCTGCCCCAGGTAGGGCACGGCGTGGCTGTGCCGCCCCGCGCCCGCCGCCGCCGCCCGCTCCTTCGCCACGGCCTCCGCCATCCCCGCCATCGCCCCACCACTGCCGCCGCCACCGCCCCGCCCCGGCACGGCACAGCCCGGCCCCGCCCGGGCCGCTCTGTCATCCCCCCACCTCCAGCGGGGGCCACGGCACTGCTCACGGCATCCTCTGCTTTGCTCCAGTCTCTCCACACCAGGAGTCACTGACGAACAATCTTCCCCTCCCGCTCTCCGCCTCCGTGGTGCCACAGAGAACATCCCTGCCACGCAGCTGGGCGCCTCATCAGCTCCACACCTGCGCCAGCCCTGGCTCCCGTATTGCCACACGTACTCATCCCTTTAAAAACACTGATATTTCCTGTGTAAAAACCAGAGCCAGCCCTCTCCAAATCTGTACGTTTAGAAAGAAAGACGAAGGGGAAAAAAACCTAATATGACTATGTACACCGTATTGTCACCCTATTACAGCCTTGAACACTGCACACAATAATGATCACTTACAGCTTGATTTGCTGGTGGTAACCAAAGCACGTGTCACTGCCGGCATGGAACAATCTACACACCCTGCACAGCCTGAACCGCACACAACGAGTTCCCCTCCCAACACGCACCCCCGGCATACACTGCAGGGAAAAGGAGTGTCTGCGTTTTGGCAGCAAGCTGCTACCAAGAATGGCTGAAATGCTGCTGCTGGCACCCGCATAGCACAGCAGCCCTCCAAGGGAGATTTCAAACCATTTGTTTCATATTTTAGATCTGACTCAAGACGTGCTGGGCAGCGGTCCCGGGCAGCATGCAGAGGCTGAGAGCCCTTTGTGCTGCACCCACTGCCCGTGCTGGCTGCCCAGCTGCCTTGGAAGGACAGGCACCTCTTTTTGCACATTGCATCCCAAGCGCTGGATGCACAAAACAGTCATTTGGATCCATCCTATCTAGAAAAAAAAGAACATTACTGTTTCAAAAATGTTCAAAGAATCATAAATTACCTAGCTGTACCATTTGCTGAGATGTGGCGGGACATTTTCCTTGAAAATTATAAATCAGAAGTTTTTCTTCATTGCTGATACACAGTGCTCCAATGCACTGGGAAACACTGTCTGGTTGCTTGGCAGTTTTGGACTTCAATCACTTATGATTCCTCTTCCTAGACTCAACATGGATCCTACTAGCACAATTCATGGGAAGCCATTGCCATTAAACAAGAAAAAAAGCTAAGCATTGTTCATTCAGTTCCTAGCGTAGCAGAGGAGGTCCCTAAAATCTTTTTGAAGTTAGATATGAGTGGTGAGAGCTGCACCAGCCAGCTATGTCTCTGTAGATCATGGCCATGCAAGGAAGCAGCCCTGATATCATCTGTTTGTCCAAAACTGGCCAGGCACAGACAAACTTTGCTGTGCTTTGAAGGTGTCTCCTCTTCCTCATGGTCAGAGGGGCTCTCTGAATAAAGAGGATAATGGTATTTTTGGCAGCATATTGAGGCACGTGGCAAATCAATAACACATGGAGAACTGGAAGCAGATCAATTAATGTTATGTGCTGTAAGTGCTCTCTAAGTGGAGCTGGGACATGCTGTGTGCACCCAATTACTGGTACATTGTTAGCCAAGGTCTCCAGCATGGCTTTGCTGAAGCTCAACCAAGACACAGTATGACACTGGAGGATGGTTTTGCTAAACTGCTTATATTCACTAGGCACTGCTGAATTATCTCACAGGCAAGGCTTTCTACTGAACCAGGAGACTGGAAGATAACAGCACCTCACTATGCAGGAGTGTAACTCATGAGTGTTGTATCCCAACATCCCAGACAGATCTAGGAGCTGTAGAGCTGCTCAAAAAGTGTTTATTTGGCTCCACACAGTGGTTCAATTCTGTACAGCTGCCACAGGTCAGACTTGTCTGGTTTTTCAAGAGTCAGGCTAAAAGCAAAACAGTGTCAGTTCAAACCAATGACCCACAAAACCAGATTTGGTTTGTGAACTCCTCTACTGGAGCCATTTTCCAGCAGATGCAGAAGTTTAAGCTGGGTTGAAGTTCGTAATGTGATTACTTTGCTTTTCTTAGTCATCTCCCTTGCGTCCCATAGACGATATTCACAGACCACTCTGGGGTCTGCTGGCTGTATGTCAACAGCCTCTGTTTGGACAACAGTCAAGAATATCAAGTGTGTACAAACATGTTATGTGGTCGCTCTGTTCAATCAGAGTTACCAGAGTTTTCTTAGAGTCTCTGTGGTGCAATGGGACTTGAGACTAAGCCAAACAGAAAAGGAGATGAACAGATGACAGCAAAGACAGAAAGAAATTGAACCAGCAAGGATTCAATTAGGCAGTGGGAGAGGTACCTGGGGCAACGCAGGGAAGAGGTATATTTGACATCATGGTTTGTTAGACTGGTCCCAAACATATAGGGACTGTAGTGTCCCCAGTGGTTTAATGACAGATAAGGATATGTTGGTGTAATACAGAAATTCTCTTACTATATGGGAAGTTGGTCATCCCAGCAGCCACCTGAACAGCCTACCCACAAAGACCTCTGCAGTTAAATCAACAAGTCACCTGCTTCCAGCCCAGCAGCAGATGTGGATGACTCCGCAGTTAGAGGGAGGGAAGTTCTTTTGAGGACTACAGGAGCCAGTTCCTTGATCTTCTACATACTCACACAATATGCCCATTTTCTTTAAAGAAAGGTGTGATTTCCATTTGACTGTGAGACTAGTGTAATGCTCTGAGATAAAATAGCAGTGCCAAGAGTAGTTACCCACTCCTGTCTCCCTAAAACCAGGCAACTTCAGAAGGAAAAAGAAATCTGACTTTTTCTTAATCTCCCTGCACACCTGCAG
The DNA here is from genome assembly GCF_003945725.1 of Corapipo altera. NCBI lineage: Eukaryota > Metazoa > Chordata > Aves > Passeriformes > Pipridae > Corapipo > Corapipo altera. The sequence continues at coordinate 381,551 of NW_020884884.1, forward strand.
CTCTTCAAAGGAGTCACCAACTCTCACATTTCACAAGTAAAGTGGTTTCAGCTGTTACTGCTGCAGCTTATGCTGGTGCCTGATAAGAAGCATCCAGTTGCCACTTGCAGCATGGATTTCCAGGCAGAATGGGTTTCTGCTTCCCTGTATGTCCACACTCAGCAGTTGTGAGTAGCTCAGAGCTGCTCTGCCTTGCAATATCCGTCCTCTCTCCTGCTCATCTGCCCTCCACCATACTCAGATATTGGGGAACAATGGGGAGCAACTTGCCAACAGCTCAGGAAGGAAGAAATGGGGCCATGTACCTGCAGGGGTTCTGTTCTTCTTTGCAGGAACTGCCCTGTCCTCACTAGGATGAGGATGGTTTTCCAGGCTTGCAGTAGCAGTGATGATGTTTCACAAGGCAATTGCTTTCCTGTCTGGATCTGGAATCTGGAGAGGTATTGATCTTTCCTTAACATCACAAGACTGGCTGCAGCGCCAACCAACACAGTGTGAGGTGTCAGAAAGACCTGGATCACCCTGAAAAGCGCATCTGTCTTTTCCAGCTCCTTACAGTGCTGAACTATCACTCCTGGAGCAGCTCACTTGTGCTGTGGAGCTTCACACCTGGCATGCAGGCATTACCACTGTAGTATGTCATATTCCTCCTCTTCAGGCACCAACAATTTTCTGGCATTTATAAAACAGTCAGGCAGGATCACAGCTAATTTCAATGTGTTTCCCTATAGGGAACCCACTAGGCTTCAGCTTGTAGCAAGCCTTCTCTCCCCTCCTCAAACACTTAGGTAAAATATTGCAACCTCTAAAACAATAACCTTATAGACAACATTTAGGACCTTTCATAGCTCCCACTAGGTTGACTATTAATAGTCTCTCCATTTTCACAGTAATAGGGTGGGTAGGAGCCCATACATCCAGAATAGGAGAAGCCAAGCTTCTAAATTGAACTAATCCATTTTCATGCTGCAGGGTCTACAATACAACTAAGCAGCTTTAATCCTCATTAGTAAAGTGCTGCAGTACAGGAGAGCCATTTCAGTTCTCTCTAATGCACTATATCAGAAATGTATCTAGAACTGCTAGGTAATTGGCAGTTAATTTCTTCTAAAAATTTCCACTTTTCTCTATAAAGATGCAGAACAGTCTTGACTGCATAGAATTTGCAGACTTTTCTTTGAAACCTAGATGATGCATTTTCCTGATTTATTTTGTTCTTCCCTATTTTTCTCACCCTCTTGCTATTGTCAAGAAAGGGAGAGAGGGGAAGGAAAGCAGGAAGAGCCAGGCAAAAATATTCTGCAAGTCCCAGAAGCAAGAAAAATCAGGTTAATTGTTAAACCTATTTTTTTTCTGGTTCATGTTTCCCTAGAGGTTAATGTCACTTCATCAGCAGTTTTGGAGAGTCATGGGGAACCTGAAAGCTTTTCCCTCTATACTATTATCTACAGCTGTTGTTGTAGTCAACTATAGTCTCATCTTTTCCTCTTCTTTGTATCCTCTAGATGGTGCTTGTGTATCACTTTCTACACAAAACAACTCATGCTGCTGTTAATCAAGCTTGGAAGAATGGATTTGAACTGTTGTGCTACAGATCACTAGGAGCAGAGGGCAGTGGTGGACACAGTGGGTGGTTATCTGGTCCAATACTCCCCAGAGAAAATGGTTGTCCTCAGCCGCTTTCCAAATGTGAGGTACAGGACAGAAAAATTTCTATAGGACATATACTGAAATTTATTATTAAAATCTGATTGTATTTCAAAGAATCATAGTTTGGATTGGAAGGAACCTTAAATGTCATCTTGTTCCAGCTCCGGGGCTGTGGGCAGGGACATGTTTCACTAGACCAGGTTGCTCAAAGGCTGATTTGACCTGGCCTTGAACACTGTCAGGGATGGGGCATCCACAGCTTCTCTGGGCAACCTGTTCCAGTACCTCACCACCCTCACAGTCAAGAATTTCTAACTAATATTTAATCTTAACCTCCTATCTGTCACTTTAAAGCCATTCCCCCTTGTTCTATCACTACATGCACTTGTAAAAAGTCACTCTCCAGCTTTCTTCTAGGCCCCCTTTAGGTACTGCAAAGTGCTATAATGTCTCCCTGGAGCCTTCTTTTTTCCCCCTTTGTTGTCTGAACAACCCCAACTCTCTCAGCCTGTCTTCATAGGAGAGGTGCTCCTAAAATTTCTCTGCCTTATATTGTAATACCCTGATGATGTTCACCTCTGCTGTGCCTACTCGTGTCTGGTGGCAACTGGAGTTACAGAGCACACAGCGTTTCAACTGTACTTCTCAAAAAATACATGGAAGAACAGAAGATTCCTGATCAAAATGGCCTTTTCCAACTGCTGGAGCACCATACTTTTCCACGAAGAATCTTGCCAAAGCTTGTGCTTACAGCAAAGAAAGTGGGTACCTCAGGGTGGGTCTATTTATCAGGAAAAAAAAATTGCACCCTGTAAAGAAAAAAACTGTCACCTCAATGCTTTATTATTCTGCTCCTCACTCTGGTTCAGTACACAGACATGCATAGAAGTATTGAAATGTAACAGGGATAAAAAGCTAGCCATCCTTCTCCTTTACTCGATTTCAACAGTACTAGTTTAATTTTGGGGTAGCTGATATATTAATTCCCTCATCCCAGCCTTCACTACCTGTGCCCACCTGGAACTGACCAAGTAATTTTGTTTCCTCCTTTGCAGTCCCTCTCTTCAAATATTTGCAGACAAGCAACTCAGCTAGCCTCTGTTTGAACACCTTATCTCAACAAGTTTCAGTCCTTAAAAATTCTCTCTTCCCTTCCCCACACCTTCTGTCTAAATTTACCAAGGGGTAGTCATCAAACATGCTCTTTGGCAAACAAAGTCACTGTTTACCCAGCTTTTTGCTGGACATGGAGTGGGCTTTGCTGGGGAATCCTGGCCATTATATAGGAAGACAGCAGAGAGCAGCTGTGCTCCACGTAAAATATTTCTTCCTTCAGTTCTTGAACCTACAGACATTTTCAGCCACCTTCCAGGGTGGTGTGCACCCCTGTGTCAGTACAAAATGGGGTTTCTAAGTTAGAAACACGGAGTTTTTCTACTACGAGAACAGGAACCACTATTTTTAAAGGTTTTATACAGCCTTTTACACCATAATTTTTTTTTGCTTGTAAATATTTATATGCAGGAAATACCACCAAAAAACTGTAAATAGGATGGCTGACTTCTCACTAGCTGAGATGGGGAAGGTAATTTCTGCCCAAGCTCAGACTGGGCATGAATAGCAGGGCTTACGTTCTATCTGGTGAAACAATTTCCCATTTTTGGCCTAGGTCATGCCCCTGGATTGTATCCTTGCCCTCTGCAGTTCATGTAGTCAAGTGGTCAGCTTTAATTCTGTCAAGTTCACACCTTTTATTGATAATAAATTAAATTAAAAATTCCTACTGCTTTGAGAGTACTAAAGAGAGGGGTGCTTTTGAAAATACCTATCACTTAAGCCAAAAGTGTGTTCAACTTTTCCCTAGCTTTAAAGCTCCATGGCATCTCCATAGCCGTGTAAGCTGTAGCAACAGATGCCCAGCTCCAGGTTTTGTGGCTGTACAACCCTCCAACAGCACAGAGTCCAACCTCAGAAGGAGGAAAGGAGTTTTAAACCATCTTCACCTGGATTTTTAAAGTACTGATCCTCAAACCTGACTTTCAGCACACTAAACTCACACAATCATTTTCCATGTGTAAACAGGTGTGTCTGCAAAAACATTGTTTTCCCTTGCTCCTTGTTAAAAGAGTACTTTAAAAAGGGACTGCAAAAAAAGCAAATAGCATGGGAGTAGCACCAGGCAGTGCCCACAATCCCAGCCACGCTGGCTGTGGCTCCCGCCAGCTCCTGCCTGTGTCTCTCAGGTACATATTTGCACTTCTGGTGCCTCCTCCCTCCAGGGCTGCTGGAGTACTTAGAGCAGTCCTTGGCTCCACCCGAGCCTGCTACCTGCCTATACTGACCTCCTCTCCCAGGAGGCAAAGACAGAGCTGCACCACACACTGGGAGGGTGGGCAGGCATGTCCAGGGTCGCGGCAAGGCTGTGCCAAGAAAGAGCAGTGGCGGATGGGCTCGGATCCAACAAGAATGCCATCAAGTATTTGGAGCAGGACTATGAAGCCCTGAAGCAGCAATGCCTGCAGACTGGCACCCTGTTCAAAGATGAGGAGTTCCCAGCCTGTCCCTCTGCTCTGGGCTACCGGGACCTGGGACCATACTCCTTCAAAACCCAGGGGATAATCTGGAAGCGCCCCACGGTAAGAGCATCTATTTTACTGGGTTCAAATCTAATCAAAGCCCACCTGAACATGCATGCTAAAGCAGTGGTGAGCCTGAATATCCACTATTCATGTATGTTTTCTTCTTTAATTCTGTCTTGCATTACCTCCACAATTGGCAGAAGAAAGGCTGGAAAGGGGGTGGGGAAAAAAAATATCATTGTCTTCTAAGCCCGTTATAAAGCAAGGAGTCTGTGGGAACCTGCTTCATGGGAACAGGCTTCCTTCCTGTCCGTCCCAGATCCTCAGAGCTCCAAGTCCAGGGTGCAATCCAGAGATGGATTGAAAAGCCCCATGTGTATCCAGACAGACCATGGGGCACCTCCGGAGCCATCAACCATCAGTTGTAAAAGTAACCACACCAGGGTCTTGCCACTGTGCACCTCAGGAAATCAGGCTAATATGTAAATAAAATCCTCTGTCTCACTTCAAGCTACATATAACAGTTAAATAGCAATTGACTGGAATTGCTATTACCCAAATACATATATCCTACAAATGGTCTCTGATTTTAAGAAAGTAATTTTCATCAGAAAAGATTAGGTGATGATTTTTTTTTTTTAAACTGCAAAATCAGGGCTTCAGAGATTTTTCTGCACTTTCATTTTTCAGTCATTTGTTTCTGTCTCTGCTTTGCTCCTCCTTTGTCATTTTGGCCCTTCTTGTAACATCAAGAAATATTAAAAAACTGAGGAAGGAAGGAAAAATCTCCAAGCGACTTACCTCCCTCTGATGGGGGCAAGGAAAATGAGAAGAACAATAGATTTCAAGACTTTGATTTTTATTGGTTTTTTCACCTGAAAAGTGAGAAACAGAAATTTGCAGGTTTAATAACTCCAGGCCTAATAACCCTAGCAACCCCATTTGTCCATAAGCACCTTACTCTGGCACCCAGGTGTTACAGAAACAAGTACCATGGATGTGTCTCTTGGCTTTGCCTCTCCTTCTGGAGAAGGTCAGCCTCAGGAAACTCATTAAATTAGACTTGGGCTACAACATTGAGCCTGCTGCAGGCACAGACATCCACAAACGTATCAAAGTAAGTAATAACTGAGGTCTGAAATCCAACAGGGTTAAATGTTCCAGTCCTACCTGCTAGAGACCTGCCCTCATGGGACCCCTCTGCCTTCCCGGCACTCAGCAGAGACACAAGCAATTTATGGACACTTAGTCCACAAGTACTGGGACCCACTGGCTTATCCCTATGCAGGGGTCAGAGCCCAACCCTGCTGCAAGGTGACACAAACTCTCTGCTTTGCTCTCTTCGGAGGAACCTGGATCTGATCTGCTTTTATGTGTTGTGGGTGACTCCTCTTGGAGGCCACACCCTGCTCATTTCTCAGACTTTTTCTACTGGTCAGCAGGTTTCCATCTGCAAACTCTGCCTGTGATTGCAGGCTGACAGGATCACCACTCACTTTCCTGTCTGCATCCAGTGGGTAATTGGGAGGAAACCTGCTGGAGAAGTGCCCCCTGCAAAACAAATATCTGCTAATATCAACCCCCGTCACACTGCGACTGCTGCTTTGTGGACAGCGAGTGTCAGACACTGCCACCACAGACTTATTTTCTGATTTCAACAGTGGGTTTATAGAAAGAGAAAAGGTGGAAAGTCAGCTCTGTGAAAGGTGTATGTGGCACTTAGGAGTGGCTCAAAAAGGACAGGTGTCTAGGTGAGTAATAAGTCATATGCAGCTGACTGACACCAGGTACACTGCTTTGGAGGGAGGAGAGAAAAACCTACAAAACCCCTATTTCTGTGTGGTGGGTAACCTGCTCCTGACTCCTATCCACTGAACAGAAGCAAAAAAGAGGTAGCTGAGATGCCACCTATTGCAAGAGGAAATTGGCTCTTTGTCAGACACATGCACACAAGTAGTCCTGGGTTGCCCCTGTCTCTCCACAGGATTCCCAAAGCTGACAACTTCTGCTCTCTGTGAGAGCCAGTGACTGCCTAAACTGTCCTCAGCCCTGCTTGCCAAGTTAGGCTTCCTATAAACTACCCCTTGCTGCCATCCAGAAGCTCGTGGAAAATGCTCAAGAAAACAGAGAAGGTTTTTGTCTCTAGAGAGACAATATTAACTTCCTAATATAGGCCATGAATTGTTGGAGAGCTCAGAGTTGGGACAGGAGTGACAGTCATTGCCATAACCTACTTGGCTGTCCCCAAAGGGCCAGGAAGAAAGGAGGGTTGTTGCTAATAAAAGCATTTGCGTGGTTGGCCTCCCAGGAAGCGGGGTCAGGGTTGGGGAACATCCTCCACGCTGTTGGCAGTGGAAACTCAGCAGAGCTCCAGTGGCACAGGCAGCAGCAACAGTCACAAACTCACTTGCACTGCTCGGACCAAAATCTCAGCAAGATAGAGCAAGTTTGAAATGCTGAGGTTGAATTTTTGCCTGTCTCCACAGTAGCAAAAATTCTCACTAATATCACTGACAGTCTCAAGTAGCAGGATTTGCCTCAAAAATACAAGCAGTCCTCATGTTTTTACAGAAGCATTGCTCTGGGACCATGTTAATCAGAGAGAAGAGAAAAGATATATTTTATAAGAAATGTTGAAAGTGTTTAATATTTTTTGAATATTGAAACAAGGAACAAGAAAAGGGAACTTCTCAGACCAGAAAGGGTGATGCAAACTCTGAAATTATGTCTTTTCAGGAATTATGTGCCAACCCTCAGTTTATAGTTGGAGGAGCTACCCGAACAGATGTCTGCCAAGGAGAGCTGGGTATGTACAGCCCTTCTGAATTTTGTTTTGTAAGAAGAAAAAAAATGCAGATTCATTTAAAAGTTCCTCGTACATGGACCATTTTATTTTATTGGCTATCTCCCAGATGTAGTATGGAGAGAGGCAGACACCCAAGAAGGGGACCCATGTACCAGCATTGCTACCTGAGACAGGGTGTATATATATGGGCTTGTAAGAGCTATGTCAAAGTTGGAAGACAGCAAACTGCCTCCTGGAGGAGGGAAGCTAATTATGTAGAGCAGAAGACTGGCTTGCTCTTGACATCTTAAGATAGAGTTGGACACCAACCTAATCATGAGAACACTTGTGCCAAAGCAAGACAGTGGGCTTTGTGCCCATCCCAGCAAGAGCAGCTTCAAAGACTCTGGGGACAAGGGACACCAGGGAAATTTTCCCCTGTAGCCTAGTCCCTATGGGTTTTTATCTGGGAGGCAGAGCAAGTTCCAGCCTCACACAAAACAAATACACAACAACCAAGGAATAGAGCAGGAACAGGTTTAGTAGAGAGGCTGGGTCTGTGACCATTTTGTGCCGAGCAGGGTGGTCCAGGCAGGAGTTAAAAACAAAGACCACATAATAAAAAATGAACAGAGCACATAAACCTCATAATATGATCCACCACAGCAAAACGTTCCAAGGCCTTCATGCTGAATGCTCCTTCTGCTTGTACAGCATTTGGCATAGAGCTGCGAGTGGGGACAGGAGCAACCAGCCACCAGCCACACCATGCAAGCTCAGACAGAAAAGACAGTGTCGCTCAGCTCCCCAAATTAAGGCCTGATGCAGAGGAGATGTCTCTCAGGCAGCACTCATCCTCTCCTAGAGATCCATCACAGTAAAACATTCTTACACGTTTTTCTCCAGTGCTTACCACTGGCTTAACAGAGCTGCTGTGCAAGCGGCCAGAAGGGAGCTGTAAAGGGACTTGATTCCCCCCTCAAATAGCTGCTGCAGCAGCTGCCTTCCCTGCCTGCTTCACTGATAAGATCCAGCTGCAGAAGACAGCAGCAGCAACCTCTCCTGACTACATATAGAGGCGGAAGGCTGAAGCTCTTGTAATGAGAATTTGATAGATTAGACACAGAGAAATCAGCCTTTCTCCCTCCTGTGCTGCTAACTGCAGTACTCCTGACCTCACTGGTTTTCCAGCCCATCCATTGTGCAAATGAGATTCAAACAATTTCTGCAAGTCATTGGCAATAAATAATACCAATGCTGGTCTTGTAAACACAGCACCATTAAAGCAATTGCTGAAAAATTCCCTGGTGTGTGGGCTTATACTCCAAATGCTAAAAATACAATGCCCAATCATATACTTGCTCCAGGATATTTATTTGGTGGATGCTGGGGAGATCACTTACTCTATTTTAGGAAAACAGTTCAGATAAGTAATAAAAGAGACATTTCTTGTCACCTTCTATTTGGGAAGTTTCTATAATAGCATTAAAACAAAAAAAAAGATCACATGCCTGACATAAAACCTCATTTTCCTTGACAGTTTACACACCTATTCTTAAACTAGAAGAGGTCAATGTGTTATTTGTGTTTAGCCTGGAAACTGAATACAAATACTCTGAGTACTTTTCTACTTCTGTCACCTGCTGAATGTCTCTGTGGAGTCCCAGTTCTTTATGCTCAATGGGCTTTCATTAGAGACTGCTGCCAAAATCCATCAAATAGTGGTAACAACAGAACTGGACCCAAACTCCTCCTGTGAATCTGGGGATAGTGTCTGGCTCTGGGTTTTCCGAGGCCAGCTTTTGGTGGGCAGTACCCCAAGTGCTAGTTCTGAAAGCTGCTCCAAACCTAGAAGAAAAGTCCCAAAATCTAATTCTGCTTTTATTAGGAGCTTGCTTTTCTCTCTCTTACTCTCTCACCAAGAAAAAAAAAGATAATCCAATTTGTTTCTGTAAGGCTGCTTACAATTGCTTCTACACACACTGACCCTTCACAAAAACAAACTTCAGACATGGAACTTCCCTTCTAGCGTTCAGGTGTTTGCTTTACATCTCCGAGGCATACTAAGCTTTTTTGGTATTTGATCCAATACCTTGAATATCAAAGTCCTTGTTACTAAAACCCTCATGTAAAACACTTCAATTGAAACAGACCCTTATTACATATTTACATAAGCCACGTATGTGACCGGTTAACAAGTCCTTGAGGGAAATAGAGCCTATTTTCAATAATCTTTTCTGACATGTTTCTTTTCTTTTAAAAATAAAACTGCAGGTCTGGGTTTATATGAACAAAAGGAACAAGAAAAAACAGAGTTAGTCTCACTCCATTAAACTTATTTCTTTGACAACAGTGTAAGCTAGATGAATATCAGCTTGGGAAGTTTGATGGGAACTTGAAAGACCTGAAATATTTTAAACGTTCTTTGAACCGTATCTTTTTGATAGCCTAGTAACAACTTGAAATGCAGTCACATAGTCTTAGTTATTAAAGGTGACTTATGAAGTTTTCTTGCAGCTATCTGAATAAGTTAACATTAGAACTGTTTGCAGAAGTTCTTAAGAAGCAAGTGGCATAAATTTAATTTTAATAATATAAAACATACTGAAAACCCCTCAGTTTAATATTAGCTTTCCAGATCCACACTATTTATATTCATGAGCTGCCTTTTGTTCTGAATGCTCAGAGGCTACTCCAGGCACTGCAGCTCCTTTGGCCCGGGCTGTCAGCTGGAGGAGTCCCCTGAAGCCAAGGCAGATACATGAGTTCACACCAGCTGAGGAGCCCACCCCATGCATGCTTTGTGCATGTTTTGTCCTACAGGCAGATTTAAAGAGATTACAGGTACAGAACAAACCAAAGCCTGACAGCTCTGAGACAGATCTGATACCTGTTGAGGGAACCTATGAAGCGGGTGTAGGTAGGACAGTACTTAATAATATTGGGTTTGTTCACTTATTTTGCTGTTAGATGTTAATGTATGGCCCTTCTGACGTTCAGTGCCGTGGCTAAGGGGCATTGGAGTTTTAGCAGATATATCTTGTAGCTGTCAAAAAATACATTCACTGAGAACTCTGAGACCTCAAAGAGAAGAAAGCCTGTTCCTTTGCTGGGTTCTCCTTTGCCTTTCTGTACACAGCTGCAGAGCATAATTCATTTCCATAGAAAACCTCAGGAAGCCTTTAGAAATCTCAAAGCAGAGGCAGTCTGCATTGCTATAAATGATAAGCTAGTGGGTCAGTGCTTCCTTGATGTCTGGTATGATGCCCCAAGTACTATGAGCTCTGAAGAAGGGCTTCCAGCAGAGACTAAAGCTGAGAGTCAATGCTGCTTGACAATCCGGGAGGCAAGAGCCAGAGCATTGTATTTGGATCCCTTCTGAACACCAGGCATCACTGAAATAGCAATAAGCCAGAATACAGTCAGGACAGAAATGCCTTTGTGCTGTCCAGTTAGATCTTGGAACCAAACACTTGGACTTTTGGCTAAAACTCACCATCTCTAGGTCAAAGAAGAGTTCAGATATTCTGCGTCTAGACACTTCAATGGTAGCTGAACAAAAACCGAGCACTGCTCTGTAGCAACTGAAACTAATCAAATTTCTCATTTATTTTATGGCCTCTGCAAGTGCAGCATGCTTGGGTAAACATCATCAATACAGAGGAGTCGCTCAGCTCCCAGGTCACCGAGGATTCAGTATTCTCTGCAGCAATTCGATTATCTCTCTAAACCAGGAGGTGACTGAGTAGCACTGAGAACACGAGCCATCTCAGTACATCTGTGAGCAGCAAGTGATTTTATTTCAAGTGCACTAACAGTCAAAGTAATTCTCTGTATATGGACACAGACACAGGAGCTAGGCACAGCTAAGATTCATGTTTACCCTTTCCACCACAAACTCAAGGTTAGAATTGCTTAATAAAAAATAAATAAATAAATTGCCCTTTATGACCATTTCAAATAACTTCATATCCATGCATCGAGCTGGCTTCTTTTTTTTCGGACATGCAGCAGCAACAGCAAACACTGTAATTGGCACTTGTCTGAAACTTCTGCTCATGATCTATGAGACTGAGCAGAAGCAGCTATATGCCCATAGGTGATATAGCTTCACAGGGCTAATGTTGAGAGGGTTTTTTAGAAAAATAATTCTTTTTATAAGCTAAAAGGCTACAACTTCAAACACATAGAGTGAGCAGACATGCTTTTTGATATTGTCATTTTTCAGATGATAAGTTTATTGGAAATACATTCTAAATAATTAATTTAATTAATTGGTCAATTGGCTCTTTTCCTTTCCCTCAAAAAAATCACTTTTTTGGAAAGGAATAAAATAATTTCCTTACAGTTTGAAAGATTACTCATAACCTTTAGCCGAATCAGGGCAAGTTTGAGTGGTCCTATATAATTTGTCTATCTAGGGAACTTGTGCTGTTGCACTGTCTTTTTGTCATAATCACAAACAAAACGCCAAAATTTATTGCTGACAAAATTATGTTAAACTTTGAAAAAAGGAACATGGACTGTCAAGCTGTACTTTTTTAGAACTAGTAATCTATTATCCAGTGGGGCTGAGAAGGCTTATTAATAGGCCATGATCCCATTGTGGTGTATAAGAAGGTAAGAGGCAAACTGTGCAGTTTAGGCTCCATCATGGAAGCTCCTTGGTATGGAGAGATTTCTACATCCTCTTTAATTTGTCTTAAAATAAATATCACAGGAGCTTGAATGTCATGCATCACTGCTACATAAAGATGCCCCCCAACCATCTACATTCAGACACCCCATGCAAACCTTCATTTTTATCAAGTTACTGCAGAGCAGCCAATTCCCAGTTAGTTCCTTTCGGAAGGCACGGTTGATATTTGTTCAGGCACAAGCTTAGTCAAAGATATTAGGCCCCAAAGTAAGGTTTAGAGACAGGACTCTGCATTGCTTAAGGCAGGCATAGCTACTTTTAAGGCCAAGTTCACCGCTGCAATTCTTCCAGCACAATTCTTTCCAGGCTTGCTTTGAGCAGACTTGCCCCTAAATGCTTCCCTGGGAGGTTGGACTGCATGGTGTGTTTGAGAGAGGCAGGAGCACCCACATCACTCACTCTCCCAGACTATGAGAAGTTAATTCATGCTGTAAGATAGCTGTAAAGGATTTCACGCTGCATTTGGCATCTTATGGGGTTGAGATTCTGAAATTGTTCAGTTCTGAGTCAGGGAAGTAAATAACATATTTAAGGAAACCCCCCTCATTTCACTGAATCTTCTGCCTAATTGCGCATCAAACATACACCATCTTCAGCAAAGCCTGCAGTAGTTTCTTGTTCACTGACTATAAAATCTTGGCCTGGACCAGGAAGGGGAAACCCTTCCACGTGTTGCACATTGGGAGAGCACCAACTTGTCACTGCTGCAGGCCTTGTCTGACCTCAGCGGGGGTGGAGGGACACGACAGGGACACTGGGGTCCCCCATATTGCCACCTTCTCAGAAATAATGTTCTGCACTTCACAGCATACCAGGAACAGCCAGAGCAGCAAGAAAATTTGGAGTAATTGAGAAAATGAGGATTTTGGTTCTAACTTGATAAGGCTTTTCATCTTCCTCCCCTGAAAATCCTTTCCCCACACTTATCACCATTATTTCTACCTCTCCAAGGAAAACAAAATCGTAACAGCTTAAGGCATACACCTGTACCAAGGAAAACCTCAAAGAAATAAACACAAAGCAGATCTGATCTTAGACTCATTTTTCCCTACATCAACATTTCCTTGGCAGAGGAGGTCCTTAAAGCCTTTTTTCCCCCACACCTTGTGCTCTCATAATTTTTCTTATTTTATACATAGGTACCTAAGGGTGGGAGGAAACTTCCAGACCAGCTTCCTCTCCCACAGAATGAAAAATAGCTTGTAAAATAATTTGTTTGAAGATGAGCTTGAGAAGGTTTTTTGCTCATAGTTGTTCTAGAGGCTGACTCTTCTGGACTCTCTTTATGCACAGCACCAATTTTTCTCAATTTCCACTTTAAACATGTCACAACCCTTTTATTTTATCTTCTCTTCTGCAAAGGAAATATTATCTTTCAACTAAGAGGTCTTGCCTCAAAGAGCTTTTCTGCAAAGGAGCATTTAACCTGCTTCACACTTCTTCAAACACCACTTGTGTAGGATGAGCAGGACAATTTTTTTTAACCTCTTCTCATAAGAAATGCAGGTGGATGGGGAGAAACGGGTAATCCAGTCATTTTCTGCCCCTTTCCAGCTTGAATGCTCTTTCCTGAATGTGGCAGCCAAGATAAGGCAGAGCAAACCTGGGTGAAGGCTCAAGCAGCATTTCACATACTAATCCTGGGTTTTCCCTCCTCTTTGGAAATGCCTGAGCTGGCACACTGGGTAGGTCATGGTTTTGGATCCATAATGCCATCAGCCAGCTCAGATGGTTACAGGTCATCATACCAGGGGCACTTCTTCACGGGTGTTTCCAAAGTCCCTGCTTGCCTAACTCAAAACAGCTGCTTCTTGCTCAGCTCACAGGAGGCATCTGGGTGCCCTCCAGTGGGGTACAGGTAACAGAGAGCACCCAGCTTCCATATCTTACTTTTGCAGTTGTATTCATCATGAAACTAAATCATAAAGTCTGAGTCAATATAAAGAATTAACTGCTGCTCTAGGGTATTCCATCATGCTACAGATTAAACTCTTTCCTTGGTTTCTCAATTAGCTTATTTCCTCTGATGCAAGAGCTGTTATGCCAATTCCTTCTGCAGAATATGCACCTGCACAAAGAAACTATGTCTTGGCACAGATAATCCACAGGGAACCAGGAAAATGTTGTACCTTCAGAGCAGTTTTGTTTTCCTAGACTTTCTGCACACCTCAGAATAATACAGAATCACGAAAGTTCCTCCTGCTGTTTGCAGTATGCAAACACTGAAAGAAACCTGTGAGTCACTGAGTTTCCCAGGGGCACCACCTTCTGCTTACTGGGCAACCAACCCAATAAACAGCTCCAGCTGTGAGACGCAGGCTCCAGAGAGGGCTGGGCATGGCCAGCCTTTCCAGGATGAGGAGTGGGCCAGAGAAAGCACTCACCTCCTTGCAAAGGTCACAGGAGACTTCAGCTTCCATTACACTCCTGGGCAAATCTCTGGTAGTAGCCCTGCTGTGCTGGTTCAAGTTCAGACCTTTGAAGAAATAGGCCCCCAAATGTTCCTGCTGTCCATTGAATATTCTCCAAAAGATAGGAATGGAAGTCCCACCATCCTTCTATAAACAAGGAGCTTTTGCCCTCTTCCAGACATCTTCTAAGTCCTTGTCTCCCCCAGGTCTGCTGGCTTGAGTTTAGTCAAAGTACTGCCCAGCCACGCTTTGCAACCCACGTACCCCAAATGTCTTCCCCCTCTGGCTGCATTCTTGATCTCCTGAGGGCATTAACAAGCTTAGCAAAGCAGCTTGTTTTCACAGATTTATTAAAAAATCAAAATAGCAAAGCACGAACTAGACCATCAAAATTACCACCATGGTCAGCCTCAGAGGCCCAAGGTACCTATGCGGTTTGGGTGAGTGGAAAATGAGGAAAAGAGATAACAAACAAAGGAAGAATGGATTGCTGAACCAATACTGAGTCTGGCAGGACCATGCACAGCTCTTAATGCTGGCATTTTAGTCTAGGTGAGAGCGTGACTTAATGGTGTGGGGATGAGCTTAGCAAAACCCCTATTTATTAATAAACTTTTCTGCCTTGTAACGTGTGTGTTTTTAGGTGATTGCTGGCTCCTAGCTGCCATTGCATCTCTCACTTTGAATCCAGATGTTCTGTACCGTGTTGTTCCCAAGGATCAGAGTTTCCAGAAGGACTATGCTGGAATCTTTCATTTCCAGGTATCTATATGAACAGGGTATTGAGAATAAAAGAGGAAAATTCTAGTCTTTAGCCAGAAGCAGATTGTTTGGGGGTTTTTGTTTTAACAAGCAAAATAGTCAAGAATTACAGTGTGTAAGTGAAATTGATGGAGGAGAGAGAAAGAAAAGAAGAACAGAGTTAAATAATATTAAATGAGACCTGCTCACTGGCTAGGTTCTGCTGTCTTACAGCTGATAGGGCTCTGGGGAATTAAACAGTTTTTTTAAACTCAGCTGAACCATCAGGCTGTGTGAGCCCAAACCAAACTCTGTTGCTGCCAAATGTTGAGAGTGAATTCAGGTTAATGTGATTCCTTCTCCTCCCCTCCCTGTGGTTATGCCTGTATTTCCTTGCCTGCAGACCCAGTGTGTTGGGATTTAGCCAGCCTGCTTTGAGTAGAGGTTAGGCTCAGGTGTGAGCAGTGTGGATTCACCCTGCAAAGTGAAAGGAGCTGGTCTGGTGAGGAGAGGATTTATAAAACACATACCTTTTACCAGCTCACCTTAGAGTGTTACGGTGTGAATTATCTTCTCTCCTTTCAGTACTGCATCAAATTCTGGAATAAATATTGCTAGCTTTGAGGCCAAAACTTAACATTAGCAACGTTTCACGTTTCCCAGTATTTACAGAAGGGATTAGTGCTATTGAGTGCTTCCCCTTCAGATCACCCCTCCTTGCAGCATTTTTGCAGGGGAATTGTTTTTTCTTCTTAAGAATTGAGCCTTAAGACAGTTTAGAGTAACCTGTCTACACACTAGCTTTCTTGACTCTCCACCATGTAAACTCTGCATGGAGCACAGTGAGTGTTTTTGATGTTATGTGCAACAAGATGCTGTTAATATTCTCTATCAGCAAAATTTAATATAGCATTAAGAAGCCTGCTGAACGCTCCACAGGGCTGGGAGGAGTTTGCCTCTATTACAAAGGAGGGGAATCCAACATGGGAATGAAACCTTACAGTGACTTATGCAGGAGGAACCGATGACAGGTGAAGGGGTGGGAGGATGGTAGTGTGGAGCTATTATGGGCACACCAGCACTCACCACCTTTTCCTTTCTTCTTTTTGTCAGTTCTGGCAGTACGGGGAGTGGGTGGACGTCGTGGTGGACGACAGGCTGCCCACCAAGAATGGGAAGCTGGTCTTCGTGCACTCCGAGGAAGGCAACGAGTTCTGGAGCGCGCTGCTGGAGAAGGCCTATGCCAAGTATGGTGGCTAAGCAGGAGGCAGCACTCCTGGGTGTGCAGCTGTTGGTGGGCCAGGCATTGTGATGTTAGTCACCACACACTTCATTCAAATGCAGCCCCCATTCCACCCATTATTTACAATTCCCTCTAGATCCATAAAGCGTGTTGCCAACTGTCTGTTTCAAGAGGCTTTAATTCTGGTGCCCCTGATGATCACCCAGACTGAGAGATACTAAATGATAAGTCCTTCTTTCTGCGGTGCCTTGTGCTTACAGGTGGAGATGATCCCTTGAATAGGTCTTGTCATCTCTCCCACAGGTTGAATGGCTCTTATGAAGCTCTCACAGGAGGGTCCACTATGGAGGGCTT
The DNA here is from genome assembly GCF_003945725.1 of Corapipo altera. Lineage (NCBI taxonomy): Eukaryota > Metazoa > Chordata > Aves > Passeriformes > Pipridae > Corapipo > Corapipo altera. Next base: position 398,013 of record NW_020884884.1, read on the forward strand.
TGAGGATTTTACTGGAGGCATCTCTGAGTCCTATGAGCTGCGGAGGGCTCCTTCAAACCTGTACCAAATCATCCAGAAGGCTCTGAGAGCTGGGTCGCTGCTTGGCTGCTCCATCGATGTAAGAGACTGACAAAGCTTTACTCTCCTTCCTCCTCTTCTCAGGACTCTGGTCCATACTGTAACAAAAGCTCAGATCAATGTTAGATGTAGGTAGGAAGGTCTGATATAAAAGCAAACCACAATTAATGTCAGACCTTTATTGATTTCAGTAACAAAACCTTCGGATGAAGTTCTAAATAGCCGTCTCTTGTCGTGACTCCCTATTTACAAGATAGCATAGGATAATACCTAGAACCACCAACTGCTCTTCTGTACTGGTCTTCTTGAACTCCATTTTCATTCTCTATCTTTTCACGTTCAAATTTTGTGTAATTTCAGCTCCAGACACTCAACTACCAGAGACAAACTCTTTGAGACACTTTGTTGGAGCCTGTAGGCTGATTCTGGCTTTGTTTTTCAGTCCTAAAGATTATTAACACCTGTAATACAAACACTCTCAAGTTACAGAGGATGTTTGAACATGTTTTGGAAATTTCACATCTTTCACATCCTGTTTCATTATCTTGTTTGAAATCCTGGTTTATGGCATATAGAATTACCAGAGTTCAAAGTTTGATATATGAGATCTTGGCTGAGGCAGGCTAGGCCTATGTTCATATGAACATGTCTTTGCAGATGACTGGGTCTGTAGCCTGATCTGGGAGTTGGATTTAGATTTAGATTTCATTGTACATTTTTGAATTTCTTCTGTGCTAGGGCTGCATATTAAGGGGCATGAAACTGTAGAGTTGAGTGTTTGCTGTAGGTCTCACCTTTATTTAATATACTTTGCATCAAGAATGTTGGTATTCATTGTGCATACCACTTTGGATGTCTTCCCTCATATTAAGTTGTTCATGAAAGTCGAATTCATACACAATATATAGTCATAAATGTGCACACTTTTATTACCCCAGATAACTGCTGCAGCTGAAATAGAAGCAATCACAAGTCTAAAGCTGGTAAAAGGACATGCTTATTCTATCACTGGAGCAGAGGAGGTAAGCCAGCCTCTCCGGGGCCATCGTGCAAAACAGCTTGGGGGTGCAATACTGCAGTGCCTTCAACTTTCTGATGTCTTACTGTGGAGAAAAAAAGGAAGTACCTACAGTACTTAGCCGGGTCAGAAGCTCTGTGCTTGTAGTATAATGTGCAGTCAGCAACCTGTATTGTACCAACGGCTAGGATACAACATGTAAAGGTGTGCCATGCTGTTACCAAAATGGAAGGTACAGAAAGGAGAAGCAGGAGAGTAGGCAGCCATTTCCCACGTGTTTATACTGTGTGTGGGAGCAAATACTTTACCAGTCAGCATTGGTAGGAAAGGAATAAAAGTCTCTTTCATAAACTTTGCTGTTGGTCTCACCTTCACAGCGAGCCCCAGATATTCCTGCTTCTCTGAAATTGGAATCATTACAGAGATGTCCATGCAGATAACCTCTTTCCAACCTTACCGTGTTGTGCAGTGTCTTCTGCTTTTGAGGATATAGATATTCTGCTGTTTTGTAGCTCATGTTTTTCCTTGCAGGTTGCTGTCATGGTATGAAATGGTGAGTGCTGCAGCTAATGGTTCACTTGGTGGCACAGGATAATGTAAAATAAGGGTAGAAGGCATCTAGGTGTCTTTTAACTGTTGCAAACTGTAATGGACTGCATCACTCAAGTACAAATCATGTTTTATCCTGTGTGAAAAGCAATTGCCCTGTGATGATTGGAATAATGGAAGTGCTCAGGCTCTGTTTGTTGTGATCTTTTAGGTATGTTACCGAGGACGGCCAGAGAAACTAGTGAGGCTTAGAAACCCCTGGGGTGAAGTAGAATGGACTGGAGCTTGGAGTGATAAGTAGGTTTTTATATGTCCCTACTTCTCTGTCTGTGGTGTATTTTGGAATCTATTAAAAATTAAATTTGGACTATGCAGTTAATCCAATCACAAAGCACATTTAGGAGAGACACTAAATCAGTTGGAATAAAACACTATTAATTTATTACCAGGGTTAGCTATTGATCTGTCCACTGGGCATTATTACCTGCCTCAGGCAGAGCTTTCTAATAAGAGAGAACAGCCCTTCTTTTACTTGTGAGCAGCCCAATGCAAACCATACCCATCTCATTTTGCAGGACAACTTTTCTCAAATTGATCCTACCGATGGTGCCAGGACCTTAGTAAAATATACAAACCAGTCCTATTCCTGGGAGTTACAGCAAGGTTAAACCATTGTGCCTCTGCTTCAACTCTAAGGTTGCTCGGCTCTAAATCAGACCAGTATTTGGCATCTACTTCAGAATCTTGAAAAAATAGGGAGGTTGACTAACCTAAGGACACAGAAGTTTGAAAATCCCTCCGAAACTGCCTGGGCTTCAACTATCTTGGAATCTCAGGAGTGTGACAGTGACAACACCTCTTTTGTTTTTTTATTTAGAATGACATAAATTTTACTTTCTTTTGGGCGGCAATATATTTTTTTCTGCAACACTTTGAGATTTCAGTTTCCTGTCCTGACTGACTGCAGCCTAGGTGCTGATGTATCATAATTAAGGATGGAATATAGAGATAAACATTATAATTAGTCTTACTTTTATCAGAGCTGCTTTGCTCAGCCCCAAGATAAGGTGCCCCAGGCACACACACATGCCATATCCTGATTTTGTCACACCTGTTTTACCATGGGACAACTCTACTGAGGCAGTTGCAGAACTGCATTGTCACGTGGAAGCAGATCAGAGCAGAATCCATCTTGAGCAAATTAACATTAGAATGGGAAGAGAGCAATGCTGTGTTCTGCAGTATATTTTCTAATTCCACCTTTTTGCTTTTCAGTTCTTTTGTGACCCCAACATGGACCTTTTATCTTTTCCTTAGGGAGAATATCAGGCACCCCAATATATCTTTCAGTGGAGAAGCTCTGACTGACTTTCAGGCTGTGAATTTCCTAATCCAGCCCCTCTGCAATGTTTGTACATTCTGGCATCTGGCAGGGATGATTCAATTTAATGCTTATTTGTTGCAAATGTGGTTGCAGTCTGATTCCAGCTCAACATAGTCAGTTTTCAGTGTGTACTGTTATTTGGAGGGGCACAAAGCGTATTTGTTGAAGAAATATGTACTCCTTTATCAGCCTAAGAAAGAATCTTACTCTGATCTCATTGTAGAATAAAATGCAACAACTGAACAGCTTGCTTTTGTGCTTTGTCTGCAGTGCTCCTGAATGGAATTATGTTGATCTCAAACAAAAACAGGCTCTGGATAAGCAAGTAGATGATGGAGAGTTTTGGTGAGAATTGTTCATTTAGCTTACTGTTTTGGACATTTTTTGTGCTTTAGGCAGTCCTTTCAGTTGGATGGAGAAAAACTGCCAGCACCAAGGGGGTTAATAATGACATGTGTGCATTGTTAGACTCTTATTTATCTCCCTTTTTATTAAAATATTACCTTTTATTAGAGCTTGCATAACTCGGTGCTTATCCAAAATATAGAGACCAGATGGTAATAAAATTAATGAGGTGGCAAGAATGAACCTCAGCTGCTCTGCATTTTGAGGTTTGTTTTTTTTTTTGCCTAAATGCAACACACTAATGAAAAAGTTCAGATTACTAGCTTGGGAAGAGTCTGTTTACTCAGACCTAATAGAAAGCCTATCCTACCCCAGTTATTTGATTATATGGATCAGTACTGAACCTATATCACTCTGTCCTAGACTTGAAAGATAAATGGCCACTGTTTTTCCAGTGCAATCAGCGATATGGACCATAAGGCACTGGGAAATGAGAACAGACCTCTGCTTGCAGCATGAAGCAATCAAGGTCTGTCACTCATACAAACCTACTAGGAATGGTGAAAACAAACATCAGATAGGACTAAAGCAAAACACCAAACTGAGACTGCTTTCCTACAGAGTGATCCTTTCTCAAGGGCCAAGTCTTACTCCCTTTAAATGGAATCTCCTCGCACGTATTGTTTCACCAGTTTCAGTGAATTTACTTATGAAGCATGATCCATGAGGGATTCCCCCAACTGGGGGTGACAAAATGGTATGACTGAGCCCATAATGTGTAACAGCCATTGAGAAAGACTGTCTAAGGAAGATACACCTCATTTAGGGAGTGGGTAATTTTGTTTCCCAAAAGCCAGTTCTGAGTTCCAGAGTTCAATTAAATGTGGCTTTGGGCAGCTCTGTAGTACCAACCTTTGCTGCCCTGTTCGGAGAGGTGCCCAGTTGCAGTTGCCTTATCTGTTGCAGGTTGATGGACTAACCCTGGTCTTTTTGTGTGCCAGGATGGCCTTCGCAGATTTTCAAAGACAGTTCTCCCGCCTTGAGATCTGCAACTTGACTCCTGACACACTGACAAGCAACGCGGTCAATAAATGGGACCTGACCCTGTTTAATGGACAGTGGAGACGGGGTTCAACTGCTGGGGGCTGCCAGAACTACCAAGGTGAAGACCCAGCCAAATGGGCATTTGATGAAATCCAAAAAAAAACATTCAAAAAATAAATGCTTGTGAGCTGAAGGGAGCTTTGGTGGGAAGGGCTTGGAGCAACAGCAATTTCTGCGGGGTTTAGACAGTAAGCAAAAGCTTGGCAGTCTAAATGGAGATCTAATTCACGCTTATTTCCTCATTGGGGATTACCAACCCACTAAGCAGTTAATTTGTGGCTATATTCTTCTTTTTTCCTCTGGCTGCTCTTCCTGCTTGCATGGCTTTTGCTACTGGCTGGAGTAATCCTCTGAAGGGTTGGGCAGGCCAGGAAAGTAACACAGTTCAGTGGCAGTGTTGTTTCCCATTCATTTTCAGGTTAGACCTCTGGAGAGGCTGTCTGGCATTTGGCCCTCTTGCAACAATAACGCCCTCAGTCAAGGACGTTTCCTGGAGATAAATGACTGTCTGGAATTAATGGCTCCTCCCAGCTGGTCATTAGTTCCCAGGAAATACTTTGGTGCTTTGATTTCCCATGGCTCCAATGGATACTCAGCATAGATGTGAAAACATAAACCCATATACCTCAATGGAAAGAACTGGAGAAACTCCAGGCAAAAGTCCTTCCAAAGAGAGATTCTCTGTAGGTCTAGTGACAAGCCATCTTGGCTACAATGACAACAAAGTCTTCTCCTTTTTGTCTTTCCTTGGGAATTCTTAGCAACATACTGGACCAATCCCCAGTTTAAAATCCGGTTGGATGAACCAGATGATGACCATGAAGGGAGTTTGAATGAGCCATGCTGTACTATACTGGTGGGCTTGATGCAGAAAAACCGCAGGAGACAGAAGAGAATGGGAGAAGGTCTGCTTAGTATTGGTTATTCACTCTATCAGGTAAAGTCTGTTCCTGATTTTAAAGGCTTTATTCCCTGTTGTGTTACATTGGAAAAGAATCAGCAATGTGTTACATCTTGACATTCAGCACCAAACTTCAATAAGAACTGGATTTTGCAAAATTCTTCTCCCCTGTCTTCCTGACCCACACAATATGGGAAGATTCAAATAAATCTGGGTTCAATTTTTGTCCCACTTTAACAGGATGACAATGTAAAAACTATAGCCAATAATTTAGCTACAGTCTCGTTGAGAGTCTTCTCTTACAAAATCTGAATGGGGGCATGGTCAGGGTGCCTGGCAATTCCAGATAAGTGTTTCTGATTACAGCCTATCATTACCACTCAGTAGTCGCTTTCTTTTTCATTATTATTTTTATTAAATTTATTATTAATTTTTTTTGATTCATTGTCTACCATATGCTATTGTTCTGATTCAGTAATTTTGGGGCTTTTTTTCCTGATTTTCCCAGTGTTGCTTCTGTCTCTGAAAATATAATGTAGGGGAAAAAAGTCTACAGTGTAACCTTTAATTTCTGTGATGTGAGAGGGGAGAAGCAAACATAAAAATTTCCAACCAGTACTATCATTCCCAATATCATATGTGGAGAAAAGCAATTAGATGTTGTATAGATTCCACTGGATGAAGATCATTAGCCAGCACAGGTTGGAGCAGGTGGGAACGGCTGACTTCTGCTAATAGATCTTGTGCAAGATGGTTCAAAACTAGGAAAGGTTTTCCCTGGTGCCTAAGTGTCTTCATGCACACATGGTTCTCACTGAGCACATGGGGCTGCCACCTCCATGGTGCCAACCACTCTCACCTATTGGCATTTGAATTTGCACATTATGGATATCTATTTGCTTGTATCACTGAATACAATGCTGAAGAACATTTTGTGCTTTGCATCTAATCTGTTCCATCTGCATCCTCTGTGATCCTATCCATAGTAGACTCTGAAGTCACTTCAGTGACTCTTAAGATGCTTTTTTAAGTCATGTAGCTCAAAATGCCTACTGACAATAACTGTAAGTGTTCGTGTCATCCAGCTCCTTCCTTCTGATAATCCTGCTGATTATAAGGGACAACACCTGAGGTCTCTAGGGGTCACTCAGGTCCCACAATCATTGTATGGGTGATATTTTTAAAGGCTCTTTCAGGTCTTGGTAGGACATTCTCTTTGGCTCTCACTGGAATCTGTGCTCTCATGATGACTTAATTAGTTTCAAAATGCTACCTTATATTTGGAGATACAAGTTAACATAGCAATTTAGTTAATTTAAGAAGGGCTAAATCTTGAAAATTGCTACTTGTTATAATTGCCTCACAACAATCTCATCATCCTCAGGCTGATTCCAGTATCATATTCCAGTAACAGTAGACTAGTAGCTTTTAGGTCTGCTGTAATAAATTCTCTAGTTTTTGTTAACAAAGTGGAGCTAACTTGTTGACCTTCCTGACTGAGCATTTAAAGGCTTACTCAAATATTTCCAACCATCAGTGTAATTCACCACCATGTCTGGAGAAAAACAATTAAATATTCTATAGATTCCTCTGATTAAAAAATCTGTTTTTCTTTTGGAACAGCTCTAGGACAAGATAGAATTTCAAGTATATCTGATATTATAATATGTGATTGTAAATGAAAAGTAAAAAAATGTGTCTGAGGGAGGCTTTAGCCAACTTTTTTCCCCCTACTTTTAGATGCAGGGGTATAACAGCCCTTTAATACTGGCTCTTTCCCTTCCTTTCAGATTCCTCAAGAGGTATGTAATTTCTGCTGAAGACTTCTAGCCTCCAGATGGGCACCTCCTCTTGCACTGGAGAATTTAGCTGCTGGGAAAGACTTCTTCCTTACTAATGACATCTCACTGTACCGATGTCTTAAGTTCTGAATAACCATTTTCAAGGGACTGGGGCACAAGGATTTATTACAGATATCTGACTCCCAATCTTGACCTCATTTATACTTGTTGAAATTTGGTTTCCACTGAGTTTGTATAACAGAGGTCAGAATTTGTCTGTTTAGTTCAGGTGAAGGCAGAACAGGATCTCTGCACTCTAAAATGTAGCCGATGTTGTTTAGAAGAAATACCAAACTCTGTGGATCCATTCCTTTTACAGTTCTGAGCTGGGGGCTCCCGGTAATGAACAAACCCTGCTCAACCTTCCCTAATCCTCCCAGATGTCAATACTGAGGCAAAGAGACTTTTCATTGCTGAAGAAAGAGACCCCAGGGGTGTCTGGCAGCAGGAATAGCCTATACTCATTACTGAGGTCCAGCAGCCTATGCTGCCAATTTTTCTTTGTCTTTTCAGCCCTTTTCCTCTCTCAGTAAATGAATGTGTGGCCATGTAGCAATTAAGTGTGTTCTTTTAGCAACCTTGCAAATGCAAAGGAAAAATCAACTTTATATATTGAAAAAGATATGGATCTGTCTTCTTAATCTTTGCAGCTCCACTTAGCTTAATATTGACTGAGGGGAAAGGATGGGGCTGTTAAATAAATACCAAATTTTATCTTACCTTCAGAACAAAAGAGGAAAAAATGCATATTTTTCTACAGTTTGCAGTGGAAAAACTGATGATAATACAATGTTTAGTAACATCTTTGTATGTTTTGGTCTTAGACAGAAACCTTATGCCTATGTGATGCTTCCCACCCTGTATCCCACATAGCACTTTTCTTGTGTCATTGAATCACACATTTTGAAAGACATCTTTGTGCAGCAAAAGTCATGAATAGGAGTTTTATAGCAGAGATGTTATTCTTACACTACTGTTTCTTCTTATGTCAGTGTTTCATTTTATGAGCTGCGCAATGTTTCACTTCCTTAGGAGTATATTGGTATTAAGCAAAAATTAAGTACTGATTTCTGCAAAACTAATAGAAGTTTGGTAAACCATCTAATGTGGCCTCAAAAGTCTCACCCTTGTGACTACTGCTCTGTCCTGTTTGCTATTTTTTTCTGTCTGTTTAAAGAAATCAGGGACTACAATTCCTGTGCAATTAGGAGATTTATTACATACCATAAATTGCTCAAAAATATTCTGAAACAAACAGGCTATGAAAGCAAAAAATGCTCAAGACATAGACAACTTACAGTGTACTAATTTGATCGGATATGAGCACACACTATGATATTTCTATTTATTTTATATTACCAGTTGTAACAAGGCATGTGAAAAGATAATCTTTATAGAGAAAGATCCTTGCCCTTTCTAATTATCTGCCTGTTTCCCATGACAGAACCCTGGTGGTTATCTTTGTGCCATCACTCACAGATTTATTGTTTTACGTGAAGAAAAACTTGAGCTGGCTTTAAAGCACTGAAATCTAAATACAGTGGCTGGCTTACCAGGGAATTGCCAAATGGTTCCTAACAAAAACACATTTCTCACAGCTGGAGAACGACACAGAGATTCATGCAAGCCGTGCATTCTTCGCAAGGCACCAACCAGCAGCCCGGACTGATCCTTATATGAACCTGCGTGAAGTCTCCTGCCGCATGAAGTTGCCCCGGGGAGAGTATCTCATTGTGCCATCCACTTTTGAGCCTTACAAAAATGGAGAGTTCTGCCTGCGAGTTTTTGCTGAGAAACAGGCTAAAACACGGTGGGTACCTTCTCTGTAAAGCCTCCTCTTTTCCTGGTGAGGCGCATGAAGGAGAAGCTTGGGTGTTGCACCCACACTCTGTGCTCAATCTTTGCTCTTTACCAGCAAAATAGGCCCATTTCTAGGACTAATTTTCTTACCTAGTCTACCATATGTGACACACACACCCATGGAAGAGAGTGATGGCTCTTCAGATGGCCTCTACAAAGCACTCAGGTGGTAACTAGATCCCTCAGGTTTGTGAAGTAGAAGTTACCACAGTTAAAGAGTGCAGGATTTGGGAACATGATGATGAGGAGATGGTTTGAAAAATGTTTGTATCAATAGCAGCCATTGAAGGAAAAAACAGGAGTCTGAGTGCAAGACAAGAACAACAAGGCTGGATTTCCAAAGGGAAATATCTTCAAAGAATTGGGGCAAACAGAGGTGGGGGGTGCGGAGCACGGGAAGCAGGAAACTTGGGGGCTTGTTCTGTGCATTTGTTAACACCTTATAGTCAAACAACTTGTTTTGATAATTATTTTAAAGGCAAGATTTTATAGTAGACTCATAATTTCTGTTTGTTTTATTTTTTCTTTTTTTTTTTTTTCCTTAGGATGATGGGTGATGTGGTGTCTGCAAAACCATATGAGGTTAGATGACTTAACTGGGCAGATCTTTTTTTTCTTGGCAGACTTTTCCTTCATAATAGGGGGTAAAACAGGAGCAAGACTTTAATTTCTTACCTGACCCAGGGTTACAGTATGTTTTTATGCTCAGGAGAAATATTTTTTTATTTGTGGAGGTTCTTTTCATATATCCATGTCTTAGTTTCGCATTCAAGTACCTGGGTCACATAGCACAGAATCTGCACCCTTGTAGACTGGGCTAGAACACATTAGATTGTCTTTCCCTCAAACACAGGTAGGAGAAGGGGGGAAGGGCACAGAATGATCCTTCCTATAAAAACAAAATCTTCCTGAAGCCTGAGAGAAACTGCAGAAGCAGACTTCCAAAGAATTGCTGTGGCCGAGTGCAGCAATGTTTTCCCTGTGGCTATTTTATAAAACTATCTTGGTAGAAGGAAAAAACTTTTTCATCAGCCTTAGGAAGTATTTACCCTCAAATGAAGCCAGCCCCTGGCTGCTCATGATTTAAGTAGTGCCTCTGTTTTGCCAGGACTGCAGAGCAAGTGCTCCTTTGCTGTTGCTGTGAATAGGCCCCCGTACAGTGTCTTTATGATATCCACAGCTTGCTTTCAAGAACCACCTTGTTAACCACACTCTTGGTCATCTCTGTCCTCTAGCCTCATGTCGATAACAAAGATATAGATGATGAGTTCAAGATTCTGTTCCAAATGCTCTCTGGAGAGGTAAGTGGATTAAAGTGAACAAAAAAGACAAAGACCTGTCTGTTAGGATTATGCAAATATTTGAGTTGCCAATTCCTTTTGCTCACTGGTCTTCAAAAAGCCAAGTATTTCTCCCCTTTTATTAACTCACAGCTTCCGTTCAATTTATTTTACAACAGAGAAGATTTTCTACATTGTTCCTCTTATTGGTGCAAAATGTGATTTTCCCCCTCAGTAACGCAGGGCAGGGAATAACTTTGAAAACAGGGGTGATAGAAGTGAGGACTGTAAAAATATTATCCCAGGGTGAAATAAATTACCTGTGGAGTTATCGTATAATTCTGACAATTGCCTAGCTGGCCAATTCCTTCCTTTTTCTTTAGCCCCAGGAATCAGAAAACTGTTGGCTGAGCTTTTTCTCTATTTATTGTATTTGAAAAATAGTATCTACAAAGCCCTGCTGAGCTAGCCTGTGGCTGTCACGTCAGATTTTCTCTTAATGAACAGGTGGCCACTGGTATCAGAGAGGGAAAACATCTAGTTAGTTTAAAAGACCTTTTTGAATTTTGAGAGGGCAATTTTAGTATTGTTTGGTTGTAGTTTTCATACATGGAAAATCTCAAATGTTCTCCTGAACCTCTCTATTCAGTCAAAACTGTTAAAAAGTTGCCATTTACTGCGTCATGTCACTATAGCACCTAACAAACCACTTATTTCCCACTTAAATGCCTAGAAAATATTAATTGTTTTTGAAGATCTTCTCCCTCTGATGTCTGAAGGTAAATATATAGTGTTAGAAAAAGCTTAAAGGGTTTACATGCCCTAGATATGGAAGGGAAATAGTCTCTGAATGTCTGACAGCAAATGAATATAACTTGTTTCAAATAATTTTTGTGTTGATACCTAAAGTATGTCTTGCTTTCTGTCCAGGACTGTGAAGTGACTGCAGTTGAACTTCAAACTATCCTAAACCGAGTTTTGGCAAAGAGTAAGTAACGTTATGTAGTTCCCCTTGCATGGAGCTGGGAACGGGATCTCTGCTGTCAAACCCCAGCTCTATCAGCTAAGGGTGATGAAAAACTGAGTTTGTGTCTGCCCCCAGCTGAGTTTTTCCTGGCTTGTAGAACATCTAAATACGGGGTTGGGGGAGCAGTGGAGGTAATACTACCTGGCGCTCCCCTTCAGAGTGCTGCCAGAAGATGTTCTGCAGAGGCACAATGTTCCCTGTACTTTCTTTGGAGAACCACCATGGGAGATGTGGACAGATAAAGGCTCAGCATCACCAAACCCAATAGCGTTCCCTCCCGCTATGAAAAAAAAAAAATTAAAAAAAAGAGGAGCCATATTAATCAACTGAAGGGAAATAGTGGAAGAAATGGCAGAGCATTTGCTTTGCTGCCAAGATTTTAAGGTGTCTGACATCTCCAAGGTTGACTGCAGAAAAATACCTCTCTAAAAGTATTTCTGACTTGGACTTTTACTTCCTTTGTGTACAGGAAAGGATGTTAAAAGTGATGGATTCAACATTAACACTTGCAGGGAGATGATCAGCCTTTTAGACGTATCCTTTGAAGGTCATTTCACCACCTCTAAGGTTTCTGGATCTCCTTTGCAAAACTCCCAGACAAGATGAGCTAAGTTTACACTTCAGTTGTCCAGCCACATGGCTGAAGACAAAAAATTCAGCCAAGCAGCTCTATCAGCTCAGGGTGGCAGAAACCTGAACCATTTAACAATCAGCTGCTTCTCTCACCTTCTCTGCATGTCTCATTGCTCAAACTTTTCCCTAAAAATAGGAGGGAGAAGAAACAGAGACTTTCTGGCTGGATGCACCTGATGCTTCTCAGGACACAGGTTTCAAGCACATCCTTATCTGCCATCTCTAAGTCAGGTCCAGCCTATAGAGCACCGAGCTTGCAGCAGCAGAGACAGCCCGGGGAACCTTCCACAAGGACATGCTAAGCCTCCCTCCCTTCTGCTCACCTGGGAGGACACATGGGAGCTAATAAGGTTTAAGTAGCCAAGGGAAAAGGAGAGGTCAAACACGTGCTAGTGCTCCTTTGATATGCTGAGAAGGTGCACTGGGAGAGTCAAAAGCCGTGCTGCCAGGACCATGCTGATGTTGGTCTCATGGCATGGTCATATTGAGGCCAGCAAGGGTTAGCTGTGGATCTTGTGGATAACTGGCTGTTAGGAGAAGTGATGCCATCCCCTACACTCCACAGGCTCCCCAAGCTAATGGGAAACTCAGTAAGTACAGCATCATGGACTCCAAATCCCCATTTCTACATAATTTCCCACTGGAAGGGATGTTCAAGGCCCTGAGGGATGTGGAGGAAGACTTTAGCATCCTATTGACTCTCTCTTCCCCTGCAGTACCTGCCTCTGTTTTCTAAAAATTGTCCATTGTGAGGCCAGTCTCTTTTTTCCCTGAGGACTTTAATCTACTGTTAACTGTACAAAATGTGAGTGGATCTAATCGTGCTTATATATTTAGCAATCCCATATATCATTCCTTGAGAGTGCAGATAGCCTAGAAATTCTTGGCATGCCTCTAGCTAAGCAAATGTAAAGCTGTGGGCATGTCTGTGGGAGATGGAGATGCATTACAAATTAGAACTAAACTGGCATTAAGATGACACTGTGATGGGTGATATGTTTTTATCAGAACTGATTGTTCTCCAGTTTTGTTAAGGATAGAGGAATCCTGATTTTTGAACCATGCCTTAACATGGCTCAGACTGATGGGAACGGCACCTTGGGACTTCTAGAGTTCAAGACACTTTGGATGAAGATTCAAAAGTATTTGGTAACATAACATTTCTGACTGTTTCACCTTCCCTCTCAGCTCTGAAGCACAGATCCAAAACTGAGATAGGGTTAAACCATCACAGGCAGAAATATTTTGAAGCCCTCTTTCTCTCGGCTGGAGTTTGCTCCAGGCCTCTGAAACACCACACATTCAACAGTGCACAAGCAAATTCTCTTTCTCTTTGGCCCCACCACTCTCCTTATGGAAAAACAGATTAACCCTCTTTCATTGTTGGCAAAGACAGCTCTCTCTGCTGCCTGCTCTATTAAAGCTCATATGAACATATCTCTGCTGTTGCAATATGTTGCATTGCTGGCTGGGTATAAGCAAACACAAGAAACATATTTTTAGGACCTACAAACCCCTGGGGTTTTATTTTTTAAATCTTGTAGAAATGCTGAATTATTTTTCTGGCAGAGTATTTAATATCCCAAGAAGTTCACCTAGAATAAAGCAGATTAAAGGAAGGTCAATTTTGGACCTTCTTTGTGTGACATCCCTTTCAGACAAGCCTGCTGCCACCATACTTAATGCTGGTCATCACAGAGCATCTGTTCTGGAGTTTAATGAAGCCCTAGCTCTGTCCTGGGGATTGTCAGCAAAGCAAGCCTTGAGACCCAAATCAAGTATTATCTGTAGGTCTAGGTGGCATCTAATTCTGGATAATAAACACAGTGGCAGTAGGAAGCATCTGTCATTGTGTCCGAAATATGAAGCAAAATGGACTTTCTCTCTTGCAGTGTTTGCCAAATGATAGGTATTTTCCTCAATGGCCTGTCTGCCACCATATAATATGAAGGCAGGCAGGCTGCCAGCCCATAGGAATGTGTTTCCCAGTCTGCCTTGCTTGCCAGCTACTTGAAATGTTTCCCTTCCTCATTAATGTTTCAAAGAGTAGGAGTTTGGGCTGGTAGGGGCAACCCCTGTCCCAGGCATCAGAAACCCAAGGCTGTGTCTGCACAACAGTGACTGTGGACACAGCAGAGGTGGGCATGATTGTCCTGGCGTTAACCTGGCATTAATCTAGCTACACGAGCAGGGAGGATGGCACAGCACGGACTGCAGAGGGGACTAGCAAACCAAGGTTAAACCTTAGAGGAGCCCTCCGGTTAGTCCATTTTGGCTTCTAACCCCTGATAAGCCTTGTGTTAACATGTCTTCACTGCTGCTGTGACCCAGCTGGGAAAGCCCAAGCCTACCTCCCTGTGCCCACACCGTTACCTTTCTGTGTGGGTACACACTGAAGTGCCCTCTCTGTATTCCCTCCTTCCCCTCTGCTGCAGGCTATCTATAAGAAAGTGGACAGGGATTACTCTGGTACCATGGACTCCCATGAGATGCAAAATGCCCTCAGAGAGGCAGGTGAGTGTGCTGCTCGGGAACACTACCAGATTACCAAATATTGGAAGAACAGTGGAGACTTTTAATGGCTTTCTTCTCTCCCATCACCTAGATCACAGCACTGCCAGTGCCATTCTCCCTTCCTGAGAGTCACATACTGCTGTGTCTTTTGCTGTTATATACATCAAACCCTGTCCTCTGTTCTGCATTATGAACCACTGATACTTTTGTCCATGCTGTGACCGTTGCTTATCCATCTGATTATTACTTGCTCTATTTTTGGCCTCATTATTTCCTAATCCTAATTGTCCTCTTTCAGAGCTATGCCCAGACTCTCTTTTTCCATCATTTCCTCCCACCACCTTTCTCTACACTAGAGAAGATGCAAGCCTGATCAAGGCATGCCCCAGCAATGTCCTCTGTGATGTGTACTATTAACTTTTGTAGCAGTGCTTGCCAGCTCGGGGGCATCGAGAGGAGCACCGTTTTTTTGATTTGTCTTGTGCTCAGTGGAGTTTATGTGAATGATCCAGAGACAGAAATAGCACTAATATGGGCCTGAATAGAGCCCAATGTGTTATGTGAGCAACTGGCTCTGCTGCAATCACTGCTATTCAGCTGCAGTGCCAAGACTCACTAATTAGGGGTTTATCTGGGGAACATAGGACTGGTTATGCTGTGAAACAATGTGAAATATGCATGTGGGAGAACTTTATGCCTCTCTTCAACCAGCACAATGGTACAATTCCTTTTGGAAAGGACCCACAGAGGTGGGTGATGGAGTCCAACAGGCCTTTTGAAAGGAATAGTTCTGACCTTCAACCAGGTCTGCCTGCAGCTGCAGCAGCCCAGGGATAAGTCACATCAAAGACAGCATATTAATGTGCTGTGTCAGAGATTCCTGTGCTTTCCTGCCTTCAGGTTTCACGCTCAACGATCAGGTGCAGCACAGCATCGTCACCCGCTACGCCTGCAGCAAGTTGACCATCGACTTTGATGGCTTTGTGGCCTGTATGATCCGCTTGGAGACCCTGTTCAGTAAGTGCCTCTGTTCATCAGCCAAGGGGAATTCCTGAAAACTTTGGGCTTTGGTGTCTTTTAACTCTGAATGTAGCAAATTGAATGGAAATGTCAGGATGCCAGCAAAATTGTATCTGGGTCCATCTGTTGGAGAAATCAGCAGAGAAACAGCAAAAGCCTTTCTGTCTGAATGACCATGGACATGTTTCCATAACATACAATATCATTTTCCTCTGCTTTAGAACCATCAGTAACTTGTGGTCAGTGCTCTGGCTCCCACATTGTCCCAGCTCCTGTAAATGGTACCATCTATTGTTTACAGTCCTTACTCAGACCAGATTTACAGGTTTGTCCCCAGACCATACCAGGTGCTACCACATCAGATTTTATGTTTGTCCTGCTGCCAACTCTTAGTTTGCTGCTGTAGATCTATTCTGCCCCATGAAGCAGCTTAGAAAAGAAGAACAGCTGTAATCTTACAGAACCAGTCTAGATTTCCAGCAGGTCATGGCAAAAATTCAGACCTTTACATTTTGTCAGACAATGATTCTCTACATGCCAAACTCTGTGGTTTATTTCCAAGTTTTTTCTTCCCTCTCCTGCATTTCAGAAGTGTTCCACCTCCTGGATAAAGACAAGAATGGAGTCATCCAGCTCTCTCTGGCTGAGGTAAGGCTGGTCAGATTGAAATACCACCTTGTCAAGCTGCAGCAATGGACCACACTAAAATACATTTATTCAAAATCACTATTATAAGTGTTTTAATCAATATTATAAGGTAAACATGATAGTGATTCAAAGGGCAAGTTTATGTGAAAAGGTTCTTAGCTCAGAAGGCCTGTCTGAATTAGTAGAATGAACATTTACCTTATATGAGCAAAAAAGTAAAGATACATTCAAAGCTCCTAAGGCTGATTGAAAAGATGCTTACACAGTGCATTTCACTATCTTCTTTTAGAGACCAGTGGTCAGTTCATTAGAAAACACACAGCAGGGAACTATTCTTGTCTGGCAGAAAATGTACTGATCAACCTGCCAGAATTAGAAGAAACCTTTTAAGATGCCAGGTCTTTTTTTCCCCACATGGTTTTTAATGCAAATTACTCCTGTTGAAGCTGTTATGAAAGGCATCAGCTTGATTCTTCCCTTTGCAGAATACAAATATATCTCAGGAAACAGCTGGAAGGAGCCCCAAGTGGTCCATCCAATTAGTCCTCTCAGCTGAAGACTGGCTTGAAGGGAGGCGGATGGCTAGGAAGCCCTGTGACCCTCAGTCACAGTTAGTGAAATCTAGCCTACATTGTACATTCCATACACCCATCCTAGAATTTTTCAAGGTTGAAAGTTGAAGGTTTCTCCAGCTTGCCCTGGAGAACTGGTATTCATTTGGAAGAGACCTCATTTGCAATGTCTGAGGCTGATCCTGGCAATAGATTTCCCTAAAGTTCCGGAGCAGATGGATCCTTCACGTATAAGAGATTAAAATGCAACTCTAGCCTTTCCCAGGTTGTTCTCCCAGAGCCATGGTAGAGTGCCCCAGTGGAATTCTGTAGACCTTCCAGATGGCCTGACTCCTTGTTCTGTTTCTCCCTCAGTGGCTGTGCTGTACACTGGTTTGAACCACGGTTGATCTGAACATGGAACTATTTGTTTGGCATCTCTTTGTTATGAAAAAATGAGAGAGAAACTTTTTTTTTTACTACTGGCAAGTTATTTTAAGCCACTAAAAATGATCTCCTGTCAGCTACAAAATAAATGCACTCTTAAACATAGAAAGATAAACAAATAAACAAACAACCTCCAAACTGATCTCTTTTACTTTTTCTGTCTAAAGGGTACTCCTTTGTGTCATACTGAAATCTCCTAAATTTTGACTTAGCACAGATGGGCCCAGGGGGCTTTCATTTGACTTCTGACTGTGCATCAAACTTCAGCAGTGTTCAAAATTCTGGAAGGGATCCCCACTGCCTGCAACATCCAGCATATGCATTATAGAGAGAAACCCATGCTCAAGAGTGTGGGCAAAATTTGTGTTGCTGCTCTGGCATCAGACAATTGTCCTCTGTTGCTCTGCCAGACGTCTGCAGAAGTGGGGGGTGAGGAGCTCGGAGGGAGATGATGAGCTGCTGAGCACACAGAGGAATTGGGCATAGACACAGCCCTGAGTGTGAACTGGGAATCAGCAAAATGTGATGGCACTCCTCCACGAGTCTTGGCTCAGTCTTCCAAGAGGGGGTGAGAGGATGGTAGGTCATGTGCAATTTTCTGCAATTATTTCAGCTGAGATCTTCTCCTATGAATACTTGTCCATGTGCATGCCCGAAGATGGGATTTGGAGTTTTAGTTTTGTGAGTGACTGGAGCTCAGAATCTCAAGAAGACAAGGGTGAGGGGAGGACCATAAAATTTAAATGTAGGGGGTCTAGGATCTTGAGTGTATGAGGGATGTGCTAATGTGGGTCATTATTTAAAGAAGAAACTGAAGCTAACTGGCTTCAACTGCCTTAAACTTTACACTGGCTTAACAGTGCTATGCTCTTCTAAGAGCTTGTAAAACATTTGTCCTTTAAAAAAACCTCTCTACATTGAATTTCACAGTATTATAAAGAGTAATAGCATAGTAATGCTGGCAAGACAATCTAGCACTCTTTATTAGCAATCAGAAAATATTTCTGTAACTTGCAGTAATGATCTGATGAAACCATGCATGTCATGGTCATGATATGTATTTGACACTTCTACCCGGGAGTGGAAGGAGTGGAGGCAGAAATCTGTGTCCCCAAGGCAGATGTGGGGACAAGACTCTGTTCCCTTTTCTCTTCAGTGCTGTGTTTGAAAGAAGCAGTGTTCAAAAATCCTGGACACAGGATCCTCCACACCTGCTTATTCCTAAGCTCTTTCTTTGAGCAGGAGGAAAGCTGTTGTTTGGTTCCAATCTCTGAATGCAGAATTCCTCATGACAAACCCCAAATCTCCACTTGACATCTCCCAACCTTTTTTTTGCTGCTGGCTACAGCTGTCTGACTAAAAGGGTTGTGTGACCTGTTTCAGTGCACGGCTTTGCCTTTCTAATAGATGGTATTTACTGCTTATTTAGAGGTCCTCTCCCAGTTCAGGTTGCAGGATAAAAGCAGCCAGTGTAGGAACCGCTTTCCCCATGCTGTCCCTCTGCCCGTGTCACTGACCATGACATGCATGCAGCTGTCATAGGTTGCCATCAGTTTTTCAAGGCAGATATTTGCCTGCAGACCAACAACAGACATCTATGTACCTCCACCTGCCTGGAAGACAGAGCTACCTGGGGCAAGCTGAGGTCTCCAAAACCTTGAGAATTTTCTGGTGAATGCTCTGCCTGTTCAGCAAAACGAACGTGTCCTTCCCTGCCCTATACCTTGAGTATGCAACACGTCTCCTTACTAACCATGCAGCAGGGTGAGCTGACTGCTTGCAGCTTCAGATTTGCTTTCTGCTCACATGTGCTATTCTTGAGTTCATTCCAATTACGGTCAGAGAGGCCTCTCTCCATAGGACTGGGAAACGCAAACATATGCAGAAATCCACTGCATGCTCCCACTTTTTCTCCCTTTACATCAAGCCAGATGCCCCCACCACAATAATTCTCACAGTTATCTCAATGACTCTCACCCTCCTGTACAGGATGGGCAGAGTGCTGCACTCCATCTTCCTTTATCTTTGGGAAGCAGGCAGCACCAGAGGAGCCACGTCCTCTTTCATTTGTTCTTTGAGCACAGCACTTGGCTATCAGGTCTGAGGGAACAACTACTCAAAAATAAGCCTTTTCATGGGATTGAACGCACTCCTCCTTTTACTTGACGCTTCTGCAAAAAGATGATTAATGTCCACCTGATTTTCCTTCCTTGTGCTGCAAGCTGAGCAAATGTCTGCACTCGTCAGTTCTCCCAGTTAGTCCTGATGGGGCTAAAATAGCTGTTCACTATAATGCCTGCAGCAGCTCCCGTGGAAGTAGTGGGGCATGGTGGGCTGAGCCAGGGCTTGGGCATCTTGCCTCTGCACTCTTATACCCTGCGTGTTGGCTCTGCTTCATTTTTGGAGCTCTGAAGCACTGCAGCTCTCTTTAGATTTGAGTAGCTCAGTCATGGGGAATTATAACGCAGGCGAGTCACAAAGGTTCATGAATTCGTGATATGTTCCCTGTCACTATGAAAACCATGCTGCATGGCATTCTTGGCACTTTATAGACATGGTGGGGCAAAAGAGACTCCCACAGAAACTCTGCTACAGCTCTTCAATATTTCCTTTCTCTCTCCACTTTCCCCTGCAGCCTCATGAACTGGAAACTTGAACTCTGTATGTTGCTCCTGTAAAATGAGATTCAAATTAGACCACATTCAGAGTTCCAAATGCCTTGTACACTAATTGCCTTGCGGTTGTCTATAGAGGAACTTCCCGTGGGTATAAATCCTACCCCATCAGCATCTGACACCAGCTTTGCACCAGAGTAAATGTCTGCATCAGGTACAAGACAATCACGGGTATTTGGGATTCTGCCTATGAGCTAAGAGAATAAAAAGAATCAGTGTTGTATGCGCAATTATGTATCACCTGCTCACCCTCCCAGAATGGGAGATTTACAGAGGGATCTCTCCTTTCCATGACTGCAGGCTAATGATCAGATACATGGCATATGAGTAAGCACAGAAGGAGCAGCCCTTTTCAAACTCCTTTTCATTCTTTACTTCAGACAAACCTGCTAAACCTGACTCAATGGTACATTTTCATTCTTCATTTCCATATAGTTCAGACAAACTGGCAGGCCTGGAAGCACTGAGATACTGTAGTCACAATTTTCCTTTCCCTATTTTTCAGGGTGCATCCAACATCCCAGCCTCCTATTGTCACTATCCCAGGCTAAGTCTATAGACTGGGGATTCAAATTCCATAAAAGCAAGTGAGATCTTGGGTGCAAAAGGAACCCAAATTCCAAGGCTTTCAAAGTTTCTCTACCACTAATGATGTCCCCAGTGATAGTTAATCTTAAAGTAGTGCCCTGCTACTGCATGACAAGCTTGTTGCCATGGTGTCTGTCTCTCTCTCTCTCTATAACTGGCACGTACAGCATAAAATCCTCTTTCTTTAATAGAGCAAATTACTTCACTTGTTACTGTTGGCCACTCATTAACTGAGGTTTTGAAGGGGAATTTTCATCATCGTCCTCAGTTGTTCACTCCCTGCCAGTCAGGACACAAGCCACACCCAGATCACGGGGTCTATACTGCTCCAGACCTGGCATATCACCGTCAGTTGCTGAGGTGGAGCAGCAGGAATAGCTACAATTACTGGCAAACATCATCCAGGTGCTCTGCTGAGGCCACAAGCCACTTTGAAGCAGCTCACATAACACAGGTACCTGGGGCACAGAGTCGCAATGAAAACTTTTAGTCTGTCTGTGTAGAAATCACCACAGATCTTTCCAAAGATGTGTCTTCATTGCATCATAGACACATGAGTACATTAAACACATTTCAGTATAAGTGGGTGTTTTCTCTGTGTCTTAACCCTTGAACTCCACTTCCCACTACAAATGCTGGTGCCCTGGCAGTAGCATCACAGACTATGAAGAGAAAATTCGTAGTCTTGCCATTAAGGACATGTATTTAGACAGAAAAGCAAAAAAGCTGGTTTATTGCTCAGTACCTGTAGCTCAAATTGCCTTTAACACCTCTGAAAGAAGTCGGGCTACTTGTTTGTCTGATGAAGCTTGAAGAAAGAGAGTAGACCGAGGCAGTGAGGCATTGCTTTAGTGGTAAAATCATCAGTGCTCTCTTTAGAATGAATGGAATCCTTTTGCCACAGCTTAGTTAGAGACAGCGCAGAATTTGACATATCCAGAGATTTTTCATTTCTGTGTCTGATTTTCTCTGCACGTCTTAACTGCTTAATTAGCCAGCACTCCTAGGCCAGTTCTTGGGCATAGCTCTCTGGATACATGGAATTCAATGATATCTGTCTTTAATGTCATCCATATATGCTTGATCAGAAAAGAAAATATTTCCTTTTATTTAAAGAGATTTGTTTGGTAATTGATACGAGTAAGATATCTGGTGCTGTCACTAAGCCAGGTAGATTAAAACTCTGTGTGTTTGTAAAACTGTGTATGTTTTCCAAAGCTATAATCACACTCTTAGACTGCTGTGTAAATTTACCCAGTACACATGCTGAAGTAGGTATGATCTCTTGGGATTTTAAGGGGCTTTGTGACCAACACAGTTTATGGCAAATTGTGTTTTGCTACATTTTATTTAAAAGCTCATCATATTTGCTTATTAATTTGCAGGAAAATTGGTGCTTGTCAAACACGGGATTGATTACTGCTGGTGGTAGGTGTTGTGGGAGGCAGTGGGGCATCCCATAGGATCCCTGTGATGGAGGGCAGTGGCATTGCCAGGGAATGTTCTGATGTGCAGGTTGTGTCACATGAAGGATGCTCCCCTCTGCCTTGGGTGAAAGAATCTTCTGCTGAAGAAGCCTTGCCTGGGAGAGGGCAACTGTGAATACTGAAAACTAGGAAAATGTATTCAGTTTCAGTAAGAATCACTGTAGAATTTATTAAACAGAAAAAAAAAAAAAGGAGATTGAAGGAAAAATGAGAAAATTATGGAGTACCAACCTGACCTCTAATTTGTAAAGCACCTTTAGCCAAAACCCTGAGAGAGGGAGCCATCTGAAACAGCAGTAGTGAACTTAATAATAATGAAGTTGATTCCAGCAGAGAGTGCCAGCCTTCTACATGTTAATTTAATTTGAACTCGTCTCAGTTTTGGGTTGGGATTTTTGTGTCTGTGTGTGCTTTTATACGTGCTGATTATGTTTGAATTTCAGACATGCTGGTCTGGTGCATGAAAGCTTGAATGAGAAATTACCTAACCAAATTTTAATGTCCAAGCTGACTAGAGAACAAACAATGAACAAGATTTTTGGAGAGAGAAAATAAAATTAATTTCACAGTTTATACCTTGCATTGTATGGTGATATCGGTAATGTGAGTAACAAGAAAAAATCATAATCTTTAAAATTATGTGGGTCACAACAGAGATTTCCTGTGTGTTCTGTCAAGTTAGAAGAAAGGTTAAGTGCAGCTTTATGAATTAGGAACTTGACGTTCGTTTCTCTTCACTAGTGACTTCCAGATTATCTTTGGGGCATTCACTTAAGCTGTCCCCCATCTCCATTTAGACCCCAACTCCAAAGCTGCACTGCTTAGATTTACTTGTGTTCAGATGCTGCCTGCCTCCATTCAGAGGTGCCATAGATTTTGTATTGGAGCTGCTGAGGTCCCCTAAAACTGTGTCTCTCTAAATGTGGAAAAATACTCACGTTTGACAATTTTTAGATTTTGGCATAAATACTCAGACTTGGCTCAGATTTCAGTTCAGATTTTTGGCTCAGACTCAAGGCTAACCAGGTACCTAGTAATAGATGACCCTAGTACTGACTGATTTAATTTTACCTGTCCTCATAAGAATCTTTGAGCCATCTCTGTCCACAGGACTACAAATACTGTTCTAATCTAAAGGATATCTCTCTTTAGTACCTGATGTCCTATCACATTCTCTGATAAAATGGAGCTATGTAATGACGATATCCTATTGTCTCTAGGGAGGTACATCTTTTTTAACACAAGGTACATTTTGGGAACAGTGTATACATGAGAATGTCTTGAAAAACATGGCATTTGTCAAATCATGGTATTGCTTCTCTGAATTCCTACACATAAAACAGATAAAATTTCCTCAGATGATTTTTTTTGTTGTTTTGTTTTCCTCTCAATAAATACTGCTGGTTTGGGATTCCTGGGAGAAAAAGGTAAGTAAAATACTGTTAGTCAGGTCTCCTTCATTTCATTTGAAAGTGGCTGGCAAGAGAGTGATAACTGGTTTGAGGACACTTGATGTTTCCATCCCTAAGTACAAGATCATTATGTGGAGGGATGGAGTCAGCTAAATCAGAACTTAGCTAGAAGATGAGTGAACCTGGCTAAAGTGAAGAGGTTCACTGCACTGAACAAAAAATGCTCAACATGTTTTGATATTGGTTTTGATAGGTTGAAGTATTCAGTTGTATGTGGTAAATTATTCTCAATATCACTGGAGTGGTCAATAGAGAAATCTGGGAACACAGCTCACTCAGAGACACTGTAAAACCAATTATAACACCAACAGTTCTTAGAAGTACCACAAAGCTAGACAAGCCTGTGCTGCAACATGCCTTCAACCTGCATTCCCTATGTCTACATCTAATTAATTTTCTTAATTGCATAACAGTGCACTTCCTAATTACACTGGGGAACCACTCTCAGATTGTAACAGGGTCTTTATCTATTGCTCAGATTATTCTGGTTGTCTCTGTATCAGCATATTCCCCAGCCTAATTTTGTGCTAGCCCGTATGTCTATGCACACAGACTGCTTGGGGAATGCTTGGCAGATCCTTCAACTGATGCAGCTACATCTCCGAGGACCAGATGGATACCCTTATTCACACTGAGTTACTAGCTGAGTAGTACCATTGCTATCAATGTGGAGACACTTACTGCGTGATATAAGGGTGTTGTTAGGATCTCCTATAAACAACAGCCAGAGGAAGCCATTGGCAGTGCACATCCACAGTTTTATTGGTCCTACAATACCCAGGAGATAGACTGTGTGGTCCTGAGTACCACCTAATTTGGGGAATAACTAAATCCTTGTCAGTAGATGGCACACTCCTGAAACAAGGAGCACAATCAGCCCCTAAATTGGCCATTTTCACTTGATGCTGACATAAACGCCATACCTCCAGCCACCTCCACTCATCCCACTGTTGTAACTAGAATACACTACAGTGTGGCAGTGTGGCACCACCAGAGCAGGTACATAGTAAGACCATTCAAGAGTAGTTACAATCAGCAGTAAAAACACAGGCAAACCAAAATCCCGGTGTGAGGAGTCTGATTTTGAAGGAACAGTCATCCCAGTGCTGCCAAATACATCTGCCAGGTAGCGGTGCACTTTCTGTTTCACTTGGCTATGCACTTGACTGAGATTAAATACCTAAAGTTTATTCCACATTTTTCAACGGCACCGATGTGCTTTTTCACAGCATTGGTGCCTCTGGGTTTTCAGCACTACTAGGGGATAGCTGGAGTCTGTGTCCTTTTTGCCCTATCCTCATATTTTGCTGAAACCAACCAAAAATTTCATACTAATGCTTGGTATCTCTCCTCCTCCTGTTTTCAAATTTTGTAAAACCTGACTTTTTAGCCAATGGGTTAGCAGGAGCTCTCCCAAAAAACATCCGCTTCACTCTGGGAGAAGAAGTTGTTCAATGTAATATTGAAGCAACACACTTAAACCTGATCATAGGAAATATATTTTACAAAATGCTAACTAAAATGCAGAGCTTATGGTCACTGGATGTTGTTGGTCTACAGTATTTGGCAAGATGAGAAAAGGGATCAGACATATGGACAAAAAGGGCAATCAGTGTTTTTGTTTAAATAATTATTGCTAAAATATCTTTTGGAAAATTATGAAACATCATGCTGACTCTGAGCTGCCCTCTAATATTAGAGATTGAAAGCAAACCTGCTGTGAAGTTTAAAATAACCTTCCATCTGTGTGCTTACTCTGAAATACTCAATCCTGGACATTCTGAGATAGGATGGTCCACTGGACTGACCACAGATCACTTCCAGGAAACCAGTGCTTGCTTCACATTGTGTCAAATAGACTTGTACCCATCTGCTGTGCAGGCACCACCAGTGCTTTGTACTTTATCACTCTATGTTGACAGTAGTCACATGTCTTTTTAAAGCTTCTGCTTTACTGTCACACAGAGAAGAAGGAACGTGTTCCCTCTCAAAAAGATTTCACTTTTCTTCCTCCTTCCTTTGGTGCTTTTACTGCATCCTAAATAAGCACAACTGAGTGCTAAGTTAGATGTTTATTCTTTGTTTATAGATTTATAAGGCAATGGAAACCGTGAAAGGTATTTGCAAAGCCCAGTTCTGGCCAATTACTGAATTGGCTGAAATAATGTTTGACAAGTAACAATCACTCTAAAGCAGAAGACAACTTATAGAAGTGTAGTTAGTGCTTGAGGCCACTAAGACATATATTAAAAATATTTCACATAATCATGCTCTCTGCCAACTGAGCAAAACATCCCTGGGTCCCTAGGGCTCCCTCAGGAAGCACAGCATGGGGATAGCTCATGGCTCTGATTTTCAGATCTGATGATAATGGTGACTATAGTCCCCAGATCACCTGAAAATATCCCTTTCTAACTCCTGTTTTCTAACAGCTCTAGAAAATTACTTGTAGGATTGAATGAAAACCCGTTAGAATTTAAATAGCTATCCTGACAGGGATCAATCCCCAAAGGGGAAGCATCTGGGTGCCCAAAGAGATAAATATATCTGTCTGCAAACATGTTTTTTAGTGATGATATACAAGCTGTAATGCTTCCTTTTCATCTAGCCCTTTTAACACAAACACAGCAACACATGGCTTCGGCCCGAGATTTTCCCTGTCATCCATTCCAGCAACCAAGATCTGTGAGACAGATCTGCTTTCAAATTGGATAAGACGTGTACCAGGTGCCACATCCATGAGCACTGAAGAAACAGTGAAATCCAAAAATTGCCTTTCAGCACAGCCTGATTAAAACCAATATAAAACAGCAGCAAGGGCTGCCTGGGCCTCGAGATCCATCTTATTGCTTGCCCTCTGCAATGCACTTCAGAGAGCACTGCCAGTGGCTTTCCCACCACTGCGCTTTCTGAGCGCACGGATGGAGGATGGCAGGCTGTGAAAGCAAAGGCTGGTTACGAGGTTGCTATTAGAATAGGACTTGGGACATTTGGGTTGAACCCTCAATTGTGCCACATTTGACTGGCTTGATTTTGGGAAAGTCATTTCATCTCTGTTGGGGTCCCCAGTTCTCTCATGTTTGCTGTCTTTCTTCAGCAGGTTGGGTCTCCCATCTATATGAACTAGACATAAAATGCTGCTCAGCCCACATGTCTGCAAACTGTGATTCAATCATCAGGTTGGGATCTCTTGGTGTGTGACAGTCTGCTATACTGGAAATGCAATACCATGCCTCTTGGTATCGAGTTTTAGAAAAGAGTCCTCTTTTAAAAGGAGAAAGCTCTTCTGCATGCAGGCTGGCAGAGCCCTGTGTCTTTTGTCACCCATATGGAATTATATGCTCAATTTCCGAACAAGTGAGTTGTTAACTTTCTCAGTGACACTCATCAAACTGGGCAGGTGTCTCAGACCATCATGACGAATACAAGTTCCACAAAAAAAAATAGGCCCTGATGCTTTTTTCAGCCTGGACCCTGAGTGACATCTTTACTTTAAGTGAATTTAGAGAGTATAAGTGTTTGGGTACTCAGTACACGATTTCCCTGGTGATAAAGAAGGGAAATAAAATCTGGACCACACTTTTCAGGGTTTATAGGAGTAACAGGAATAAAAAGCAATAAAACATGAGTTATCACTGGAGTCACAAGCTTGACTCTAATACAAGCAAAGGTCAGATCAGCTAATAAAAGAGTTCATTCTTTCCAGTGCAGATTAGGAGGGTGCTTTAATCCTCAAAACAACCTTGTTGAATATATTCACATATGCCAGTGCCCATGGCTAGCTCTAAAAATAATAAGCATGATTCATTTTAGTTTTGGACATGAGTTGAACTACAAGGATCATGACTCATTACACAGGGAAGAGTCAAGGGGATGTCACCAGTACATACTCAGATGAAGGAGTTAGTATCACTTGTTTTCAAAAACAATTTCAAAGCTGGAACTGTTTAACCGCAGAGATTCAATGAGTACTTTGTGCATGGCAGGACTATTGAAAAGATGATTTGTCAGCTCCTTTTGGCAGGGCCCAGATATTTTTAAGCAGAACTTTTCTGGAAGTTTTACTCACAAAATAGAAGACAACTTTAGCTCCCCATGGGCTCTGCGTAATGTGGTGCTGGGTGCTCTTGTTCAGCTGGTGCATGGTGCTACTGAAGAGATATGAGCTGCCTTGGAGTTCAGAACAAGCTGTATCAGAGGAAAATAAAGGTCAAAGACCCTCACAGAAATGTCCACCCAACTTTAAAGCTCCTCTACTGAGAAACCTGATTTAGAAACATGGCCAGAATGAGCCAAACATGTATAAATGACAGAGAGGTGTTGTAAACATCTCCTCTCCCAGAGATACTTGAGATTTGAGTGACATAGTCTGATCTATCCTTGCTGAAATGGTCTCATTTTAATGGCTGACATGCTAGTGGGTTTGGGGTTTGTTTTTTTGTTTGGTTGGTTGGTTTTTTGTTTTTGTTGGGTTGGTTTGCTTGGTTTTGGTTTGAGTGGTTTTTTACTTGTGGAATTCATTATGTCCATTTCTATCCTCTATGTAGTATTTTCTGTCTTTAAAGAGACATGGAAAGATTGCAAAAGCTACTAGGCATTGATTTTGTTGACACTGAACTTTAAATTAGAGATAATTTCTGAGCACATGTAAAGAAGATTTTGAATTTGTTCTAAAAAAGAACTCCATTGAAACATGTTAAATTTGGTAGGTACCATTTAAAATATAACATAAACCTTATGATAACCAAATTTGAATATTATAGAGACGCATATCTTTTTGTCTTTAGGAAAAAAGAAGTGATATGACAGGGGGCTCAATGATGTCTGACAAGTCAGTTAGAATAAAGCATTGCCCCTGGCTTTCCACGTGGCTGTATCCTGTATTTCCAGCTAGAAAGTAGTGCCCCTAACTTTGTATTCAATACAACCATGCTGCCACTGACTCCACCAGTACTGGAACAGTCTTATAGATATGAGTGCAGAATTGAACTATCAGCACAGGATGGATCCCAAGCATGACCCCAATCCCAACTTGCATCAACTGCTTTGAGGCAAACCTCTACTGAGGCACAGGTTTTGGGTGAGCCCTGGCACATGGCTGGGGGAGAGGAAGCAAGGTCTGACTCTTGAGTGTCCTGTCACAGAATCACAGAACGGGTCAGGTTGGGAGGGACCACAGTGGGTCATCTGGTCCAACCTCCCTGCTCAAGTGGGATCATCCCAGAGCACATGGTACGGGATTGTGTCTAGACAGTTCTGGAATATTCCAAGTGAGGGGGGATATAAATGTCTCTGGACAATCTGTTCCAGTGTGCTGTCACTCCCACAGTGAGGAAGTTCTTCCTCATATTCAGGTGGAACTTCCTGTGCATCAGTTTCTGCCCATTGCCTCTTGTCCTATTGCTTGGTACCACTGAGAAGAGCCTGGATCTTGATACCCGCTTTCAGATACTTACAGACATCAGTGAGGTTCCCTCTCAGTCGTCTCTTCTCAAGACTGAACTGGCCCATCTCCCTCAACCTTTCCTCATAAAGGAGTTGCTTCAGTCCCTTAAAGATCTTTGTTCCCCTCCACTGGATTCACTTCAGGAGCCCAGAACTGGACACAGCACTCCAGCACTCCACAGCACTCAACCTCAGTAGGGCTGAGTAGAGGGGCAGGATCACCTCCCTCAAACTGCTGGTAATACTCTTCCTAATGCACCCCAGGATGCCATTGGCCTACTTGGCCACGGGGCACACTGCTGGCTCATGGACAACTTGTTGTGTACCAGGACCCCCCAGGTCCTTCTCTGTGGAGCTGCTTCCCAGCAGGTTGGCCTCAGCACGTACACCTGGAGTGTGGGCAACACTGGTCCCCTGTCTGGGTCCTCCAGCTCTGCACCCCATGACAGGGAGCCAGAGTCTGAGAGACATGTCAGCCAGGGTCCTTCCTGGAAGACTTGTCATCTTGTGGGGAAAGGTACCATGGGGCATGGAGATGGATGAACCATAAGCAATTAAGTAGTTCAGGGTGAGGGAATACAAAGGAGTTCCATTAGACTAACTCTTAGGATTGCATTATTGTTTTATATGAGCAGCTGAATGTTACTATGAAAAAATGTTTACATTTTGAAGAATAAATAGAATCTTTTTTATTGCTGATTTGAATACCTTTCTATGCCTTTACTGTACACCAGTGCTGACATTTCATGTCTTTATTGTATTAATTTCTTAGTCTGTTTTTATTTGGGGTTAGTTTGGGGCTTTTTTTATTTTTTCTTATTTGCTACACATTTTGTGTATGTGACCTGAACACTGCAAGATGAAGTTCAGTTGGGTAGTTTTAATGAAATTTAGAGGTTGGGAGAGAACACTCAGGACATGTTTGAAGAAAATGCTTCTATTTCACACTGTGTTGCAGCAGCTGAAATTAAATTCTGATTAATATTGTTCACAAGCAGTAGTAAGCGGCTGTATTACCCCTTGATTGTCAGTGGTTTTTTACTATATGTAAGAGGTCAAACAAGTAAAAGACCAAGGAGATATGGCCAAAGGGCATGAAAGGAAATAAAAAGGGAAGGTGTATTAATGTACTATGTGTGACATGTACGTGTCTGTTATTTAACTACAGTTCCTTCCTGCTTCATATGCTCAGGCAACTTGAAACTAACTAATAACCCCATCATCTGGAGAGAAAACACAACACTGATCATCACAATTCCACTAAATAAATAATTTTAAATTAATTATATGACATCCTAATAAGACCAGCTCTGATTGTCTCCCATCTTATCTTGGATTACTCTATCAGGACTGAATATATTACAGATAAAGCTATGTGTGCTTGAGCACCAGCTGATGTTGACTGTCTCTTTGTGTCACCTGCTATTGGCACCTCTCTGACCTCCTGAAATCCTGATGAACAAGACTCACTGTGCAGGGAAAGCCAGAGAACACTTTTGTTCTCATTTAGCGCTGCCTGATGCCATCTCACAGTTGCACATGCCTCCCATTGAGATTGTCACGGGCATCTCAGCTATTCCAGACTATATAAAGGCATACAGGAGTGCAACCCAAATGCAAGCCAAATGGAGTTTTTGACTCAGGTCTCCTATATACAATTCTTTCAAAGCAGCCCCCTTGACCATTTTGATAAGCCCAGAGTCTACTGGCTGATAAAGTAGTCCCTTTATTTTGATATCCTGATAATATGAATGGCAACTTGGAGAGAGGAGGGTTTCAGTAATAGTCATATAGCAGAGTGGGCAGAGGGAGATCTTGGAAGGCTCTCAGCCTGCCTGTGTAACAGCTACTTGAGAAATGATTCTTCAAAATGCTCTTTTTGTCAGAAAGCGCCTCTGTGTTGAAACAAATCAGTTTTACTGCATTTTCAGTCTCAGAGGAGAGCAGAAGCAGAATGGGAATATCAATGAATCAATGTAATTTTTTTTCCTCAAAATTTTAATTTACAGGAAAAGTGTTTGAAATCAAAATATTGACATACTTTTAATATAATCTTCAAGCAAAAGCCCCTCGTGGTTTTGCCTTTTAAACCTTGATTTAGAATAAAGGACAAGCAGGGATAATCAAAGTAATGGTAAATCTCTCGGGGCAGCAAAATATTCCCCACCAGTTATGGCCTGGTATGCTACAAACTGGACACAAATTTCAATTTTAATTAAGTACAAAGGGGGGCAAGTAGCTGCCATCACAAACTGTGTACAAGATGCTACATTACAGCAATCCTTCAGGTCACTCTCTGGGATCATTCTAAGAAGGATTTCCTCCCTTCAGACCGGTAACCACTCTTGCTGATGAGGTCTAAAAGAAGAACAAGGTTAACTAATGTTCTTCCCTTTTGCAGATGTTTTTCTCTGAAGAGAGAGAGTAGAAAAGTTCAAGAGGCACAGGAGTTCAGAAGAAGCTGCAGGAATCAGATCAAGTTCCTTGGGATTAGTATCCTCCCAGCAGTCACATTTTCACCCTAAGAAAATGAAACATTGCCTGGGTAGCAGTATTTTATCACTTGTAGTATAAGAGATCTCCTCTCTTGACAGCTGTTTATAGTTTTTGCAGTAAAATTTGCATCTGTTTAAGAAAACTGAGCCTAATGACTTAATTGGCAACTGCTATTACATGTTTTCAAAAAGTTTGATCTGAATTCAAGGTTGATAGAAGTGATAGGAATGAATTATAGACTTGGGTCTCTAGGCAAAGTAAATGAGTTTCAGCGTCTTCTCAGAAGGGCAGTTGTAGCAGGATGCTCTGCCTGGAATCTGGGGTAAAACAACTCGAACAATACCCTGTGCGTGAAGGTATCAGTATTGAATGCAGAAGGGGGCATCATGCTGCTTTTGGTGTTGAATAATGCCGAAGCCAGCCTGACTCATCAATCCCAAAGTTAAACATCCTGATAGCGAAGTGAAGATGTGGCAGACCTGATAAAGTTCCTGATACAGTACAAGCAAGTGATACTACTGATAACTTATCTAAAGATGCTGGGCTGACACAGCCAGCCTGGAGACATGACTGAAGATAATCACTTCATAATATAAAAGCCCAGACCCACTTTTTAACGGCATGGTCTTCTTAGAATCATAGAATAACTTGGGCTAGAAGGGACCTTAAAAATCATCTAGTTCCAACCCCCCTGCCATGGGCAGGGACACATCCACTAGACCACTTTTCTCAGAGCCTTGTACAACCTGGCCTTGAACACTGCCAGGGATGGGGCATCTACAACTTCTCTGGGCAAACTGTGCCAGTGCTCATGTCTTCTAATATAACCCTTCTTGGAACATGTTTGGAGATTCCTCCCTTGACTGGGGACGCCCCTCAGGGTTACTCCTCAAGGCTGAGCAAAAGAGATTTGCCCATGGTTGTTGGTATGGGGAGAGAAACATTAATCTCTACTTAATAACTGGCTTTGCTAGCTGCAATACAATTCCTTCAGTATTGCGCTATACTAACAGTTATAGCTACCTATACTGTGTAGCAAGTAATTCTGATTAAGATTTTTTAGTCTAATTATAATTATTTATTTTTATATTAATATATTTGGGTTGTCATACTTAATCCTGTGGGACAAAACTGTATAAAGGTTCAATTGCACCTACATAATCCTTTAGTCATAAACCACTGACAAAGTCTGGGGCTAAGATTAGACCAATCACAGCTAGACTCCTCTCCCAAAAGGAGTATAGAAAGCAAGAGGGTCCTTTCTGTACCTTGTGACTCAACAGGAGGGCTTCTCCGATAATAACTTTGTCTGAAGCTCCCATTTTGCCCACAACAAGCCAAAGTTATGCAAATCAACAAACTCAACACTTCTATCTATTAATTTTTGAGTTCATGGGAGGCCTGAATGCTCCTAATTGGAAACCAAAATGGTGGTAGGAGCTGCTGTAATTTGTGTTCTAGCTCAAGTAATCATGCTGTCTTTCTGCATCAGGAATAGAAGTGAAACAGAGAGATGTCATGACCTTCAACGCTGACTTCTCCTCTCTAGTTGCTAACATAGGTTAGGGACGCTCGCTAAATGGCTCTTTTACAGAGCACATTGAAGGACTACAGAGTCCAGGCAGATGCTTTATGTTCTGTGCAATAGGACTGAACAACAACTATACATTTGACAAGGGACTAATCTAAAATGGACGGTTTTTCTCATTCACTTCACACAGGCACAGTGGTCTTCTCTGCAGCATTAGGGTCTTTCTCATTTTTCTCCTCCCTGGGCTACATAGTTTTCACATCTTTTTCTTCATATGGTATTTTTGTTGTATCACCCTCGTTTGAGACAGATCTACCCAAGGAAGCAGGGAGAGTTTTAGTCTTGTCACTTGGATCTGGAGTCTGTATTCAAATCTCTGTGGTCTTATGATGGGTCTGAGGGCAAGATGTACATCACTGTTGGCTCCGGATTCTTGCTGGTGGCATAATGCCTCTCAGGGGGACTCAAAGCACCTCAGAGTTGATGCCTGTATCTTTGGTTCTTTTCAGCAAAATGGATTTTCTTTCCCCACTGCGTATTAGACAGTGCTGCAACAGTGCTAGCTAGCCCCGGGTGCTCCTTGGGAAATCCCGTTCAGCTGGAGAGAACTGTGGTGTGTCACCTTGTGTATGGGACTGACTTCAACCTACCCCCAAGCTAAACGGCATGCAGGTGAAGGAGACTGTTTTAGTTGTACAAAATGCTGCATGCAATTGCTTTGGGTTCGTGAACTTCTCTGAAAATAGTGACTGAATCTGGATCTTCTTGTAATAAAGGGAGGCAGTTGTGGCTTGACTTAGGGAAGAAGTGTGCTCCTAAACCTTGGTGGAAAATGCTTTGGGAATATTGCTCAGAGGAGACATCCTGGCAGCGCAGACATGGATAGTGTCATAAATAAATGGCAGTTAATTTGAGACGGGGAAAGAGGATGAGAAGTGTAAGGAATGACAATCAGAAGTTAAAAATCCCTAAGGAAAATATCAACTCAATGTTTAAGGTCAAAGTAATTCTATTTTCAAGCCACATCATTCCCATTATTAAGAATAAAGATGAGATAATGTAAATAGTCTTGATACTGTGTTTTCATTTCAGACTTGATATAAATACTTGTATAAATCACTGTCATTCAAGTGCCTCCTGTACACATCAGACCCATCATTTCCTCATTGTTTCTGTGCTTTTTTCATTTCCACCACAGTAGCCTGCTCTGACCTTGAGCAAGTCTCCCCCTGTATCTCTGTTTTCTTTCTGTAGAATGTGGGTGATATTACAGCAAGCGTTCAAGGAAAAAATGCCTTGAATGTACGTTATCATAATGAGCTCTGTGAACACAGCTTAAGGAAATACACTCTCAAACACAAGGTAAATTCAAGTTTAAAATTACTTTGATGACAAGTTGATCTAAAATTTCTTTTCCAGTTGCTATTGGCTTTTTTGAGTACTTCTGAATCAGATTCCAGTGAGGGACCCTGGAGCAATAGGCAGTGCAATGTGGCTGAGGGCTCACATGTGTTGGTTCACATCAGTGCTCTTTAGTATGTAGGGTTGTCTGCCAGTCAAAGGTTCTCCTCATCCAAACTCAAATTACCTTCATGACATTCAGCAATGCCTGCTCTGCATGCATCTGCTTCTTCTTCTCTGTTGTTTAGACTAATGAGGACAGAGCCCACACATCTTGTTAAATGTTTGCTCTAGTGTTCACAGACACATTGTTGGAGAGGCTTTTAAAAAAAAAAAAAAAAAAAAAAAAGACCAAGCTCACCCTGAACTTATTATTGTATTTTATAAGAAAAGGGGTTCCTATGTTCAGGGAGGTGTTGGGAATACCACAGCACATCCTGGAGATATGAAAGACATGAAGGTGATTTCAACTAGGTGTCAGCATGGATTCAGCAAGGGAAACCCTACTTGCCCAACCTAATAAACTCCTGTGGTGAAATGACTGGCCTGGGACATGAGGGGAGTGCAGTGGCCATTGTCCACTTCAGGAAGACTTTCTAACTGTCTGCCAGAATAGTCTCATGGAGAAATCTCATGGGCTGCTTCAGCAGACTGGGAGGTGCGTGGAAAACAATCTGAGTGGCAGGGTCCAAAGGATGGTGGCACAGGTTCCCAGCTTGGGAGAGGTGCCCCTGTGGCTGCGGACGTCTCTTGGGCAAAGCTGCCTGACAAGAGAGGAGAAACAGCTTGAGGCTCAGTCAGCTCTCTCCCTGTCCCTTCCTGGTGCACAGTACACTATCAGGAGTGAAGAAAGCCTCAGTGATCCATCTCCCCCACCTACATCAAATTTGTGGAGAAGGAGATGAGGTGCCACTATGCTGTGAGTGTCTCTGCTCTGGGCTCTGTCCCTGAGCATTGCTGCTCCAACCAAGCAGCAGAGGCATCACTCTCATCTTCTCCCACTATTTCACTTGCCCAGTGGAGGACATTCTGTGCCAGGAGCCTGGAGGAGAGGTGAGAATGGCTGTCTCATCTGCCTGTGGCTTTGCCAGGGTGCCAGCGATGTGTGGCCAGCGGGGTGGGCTTGTGCAGAGAGGAGGGAGAGAGGGTTCTGCAGTGGCACTTAGGAAACACAGAGGGTTGGGGAGCCACTAGACTCACTGGTACAGCCTTCCTAGTGGTGTTGGGAGGAAACCTGACATGTGGGTTTGAAAGCCCGAGAGGGTAGAAGGTCCCAGCTGTGCCACACTCAGGTGCTGGATGACAGCTTGCCAGTGATCCTTTCTGCCACAGGGCTGCTCTCTAAACACAGCCTGGTTCTTGCAGGATGATTCCAAGTGAGGGCTTCCAATGGTCCCATCTGGAAATGGCAGGGGACTTTGCTGCTCACTAGGTCAATTTTGGAAAAAAAGGCAGGATGGCTCTTTTTTTCTCCTGAACCAGCATGTCTGCAGGACTGAGGAGGATGCTGCTGTTGCTGCTGCCCTTCACCTGGAGGAAGTCGGTGCTCATCATGCTGCAGCAGGAGAGAGATGAACGCTCAGGACCCTTCAATAAAGTTGGGCAAAGTGCTGCCTGCCTCAGCTCTGTCCCCAGATTCAGGTGGATGGGTCCCTGTTCCTCAGCTGAATCCGTGAGGAGGTGAGTTCACTTGTCACCTGCATGTCGCCATGCAGGTGTGGCACCTCAATGGAGGATGTCACCCAGAAAAGCAAGGACAGCTGCTGGGCAGTGGCTGCTGGTTGTGGTTCTTGGAGACACACAACTTTGAGGAGGGCAGGCAAGGGCTGGGACAGGCTGTCCTGGTAGTGTGTCATCTCTCAGGAGCCTCTGAGCCAGAGCCATGGTTCCAGCTGCCAGCTCCAGGCCTGTCCTGCTGCACGGCTCAGCCCCGTGCTGAAGACAGGGCAGGGCAGGCCCTGGAAGTACTTGCCTGGTGGTCTCCACTGATGGGATCTTTCTCTCTTTTCCTTTGCAGCTGGAGGGATAGCAGGAGGAGGAGGAGCGGCCTGCCCTAACCCTTCGCTCTGTGGTGGAGCCCATCTGCTGCTGCCCAGGCTCCTGCCAGGCCACTGCCAGACATAAACTTCCACGTGGGGTAGTTTAAATATTCCCCTCAGATTATGCACCCCCCACTGATCACACAGAACTGCAACTGGAAGATTTCATTCAGTTGCACAGAATGACTCAACTAAATGTTCTGTTGTCTGCAGAAATGTAATTTTACAAAGGAGCTTAAAAAACCCAAGCTCTTGGGAACTGCGTTAAGTTCTTTGCCCTTGATGAGAATGGCAATGCTCCACACTTGAAGCAAACCATTGTCAGAGTTTACTGACATGTTAATATTTCCAGACACTGGCAGTAAGAAACGAAGCACTGTAAATATCACTTTTTCCTGCCTTTGTGAGTCAAATTCAGATAGGGCAAAGGGAAAAAACATGTAACAGAAACAGAGCTATGAGGGTGATGAGAGCTGGGGGCCTAAAACCTCCAAGCTTGTGTTTTTGCCCAGCCACTCAAACTAGTGCCAGATGAATACAAAATGCAAGTACTCTGATTTTCTGTCATTTCTTACCCATTGTGCATTTCATACGAGGGGCTTTGAAAACAAGAAGTAAGGGAGAGAGTCTCTGGCATGAAGGTGGAGAATTGATGTATGAATATGGCTTTCCCCTGAGGAAAAAAGTTGCCCATGGCAAGCAATCAGGAAGATGCATCTGTACAGTATTAGTAGATGGGTACATTGCATAAAATGAGACTAGATACATTTGAAACTTTGAATAGGATGGATAAACCAATGATGGGTGGAGCAGTTGCAGTGGGAGACCTTTATAGCAGCGTTTTGCACAATATTACGTATGAAGATGAGAAAAAAGGAGAAACAGGATTGTTTTTCTTTTAGATTCAAGGTTTTTGGGTTCTTTATGGTCTTCACATCCAGGGGCCTGCTGAAACCTCTGTGTCTGAACATAGAGAGACTTTCATTGCAGTACCTTTTAAGGCAACAAAAAGCCCAGCCTTACACTTGTACATCTGATACAACGCACAGACTCAGCAGACTTTGAGAATGGTCATAGTAACCAGACAAGATACAAAGAGTTTCTAAATCCCAATAGCCCAATGGATAATAATGCTGGAGGCAGGTTTATGCTGTAATTTGTATTCAAAGGCTGAACACTAAAGAGAGATCATTTCTCGTACCTGGAATTCAGAGCAGGTCCACTGTATACAGCTGGAAGTTAACAAATAGGTGTGATCTCTTGTCACCTTAATATCTGAAATCAGACAGTTCAAGGTTTAATTTTCTCCAAATAACATAGAGCAATCTATGGGAAGAGGTGGAAATTGAAAAAATAAGTAAGGAAACATCATCCACTCTTATAACACAGGAATTAGTGAGAAACACATTAAATTATTAATCACAATAAATGAAAAGAAGAACATCTGCACACAATATATAATTAAATTGTGCACCTCCTTGCCAGTGGATGTTTTGGATACAAGCAGGAATGGGCAGAAGAAGCAATTAGATAGAATCAGTAAGAAAGGTCTCTCATGGGCCATTAAGCTCCTGGAAGCAGTAACAGCCTCCTGAAGTCCCTGAACTAGTGACTGTCAGCAAATAGAGAGTACACCAGAGGAAAGTGCATGCTATGCTTATCCCATTTTTTATGCTCTTTTCCTACATACCTTTCACTGTTCAGACTCAGACTCAGAGAGAGGACGCTGAGCTAAATGAACCTGTGGTATGACCCCGTGTGGCTATTCTCATGAATTATACAAGACATGGTTCATACATGCTATGGATGCAATCCACATTCACGCAGAGCAGCAGTTTATGGCCTTGCAAATTCTGCTGGGTATTTACAGTAAAAATTTAAGCAGAACCTAAGTGGCTGAGTTCATGCATTCACATGATCCCATTTCACCCTATCTGAAATTGCATACTGCCTCTTCTGTGACTGCTTTTTGGCTTCGGTGCAATTTGATATGCAATTAGTCAAACATCCTCTCCTGTGGTATCTGTCCTGTTGTGAACAATTAGTGTTTCATAAGAGAGTACATTCTGAGGCTCAAATCCCGGGGATTCCTGTCAATTTACATTGACACTATGCTTACACGAAAGGAGCTGACAGTCCAGCTGGAATTGAGTGTTAGCAGTCGCAGAGGCAGCCACACACCAGCCCACAGATGGTCTGCTTCTTGCTCACATTTTTAGCTTTGCCTGCCCTGACCATCCTTTTGTTTTTATATAAATGCTATGCAAGTTACTGAATGTGTACAAATGTCCACAAATGCATTCCTTAGCACTTCAGCTATGGGCTAAGACCAGAGGCAGAGTTAGTAGATATATTAATGCACAACCCATGGGAAGGAAATCATCAGGTCATTAGTTATACACAGGACATTTTCTTCTTGTCAGAAAAGAGGGTACCAGCTGGTGGGAGGCTGACCTGATGCAGTTACCAGGGTGGCCAGATTGCCTGAGTGCCGACTCCACTTGAGGAAGGGACAACTTGGGTTCACAGTGAAGATCAGTTTGCTCATAATAGTGGTTCTCCAAAACATCATGCTTGTGGTGATGAGTTTTTCTCTAAATTAAAGTCTGCCCACGAGTAGCTGGGTATCTTACAAACCCCTGTAGAAATTACTTACTAAAAAAAACCCAAAGCAAACCCCTTCCCAAATCTGCCCTCATCCAGAACTAAATTTTCTGGTGGAGGGCAAGAAGAGGTAGTTTTTTTAGTGATCAGAGCTCACGTGTTGGAAAAGCTATCAGATGCTGTCTTTTCTTAGCTTTGTAAAGCCATTTAGCTATGTTCTGTAAGTAATTGGCTTTTAGTACTCTGGCTAATCAGATCCCTTCTTGGTTTATCCTGGACTAATTAACTCTCATCTCTTCAAGTTATTCCCAGTGCAGCTGATCACCTAAAGACCTCCCTTCCCTGTGCAGCAGCTGCTGTCCATTGCTGATAAGGTGAGACCTTCTTCATCATGAGCTGTCTTCGCAAGCAGAAATAGATCAGAATGCTAAGCAGTGCCAGAATAATGTGCCAAATAGCAGCCTTTTCTCCAGCTGCAAATTTTTCCTCTCAGGGGAACTCTGCCTACAGTTCTGGATGCTTTTTTTCTATTATATGGGCTGTAACATGTTACGAGGAAACAAGACTCCATGTGCATGGGACAATTCAGCATGATCAAGCATCTTTGCCCTTCAGTGGCTGATAATCGGTATGTGGTAAAAGAGTATAGGTCTACATGGGTTGTAGGGTGAAGTGTGCAACATCATTTTCCAAGCATGAACAGGATTCCTGGGTTATATGTCATTGTGCTCCTCTGTAACTGCTTAGACAATAGCTTGGATGCAAAAAATGGTTACATCAGTTGAGGTTGTAAGACACAGCCAAAGCAACAAACCAATATTGAAGCATAGGGTTTGTTGATTCAGAGACCTTTACAAATGCCAGGCACAAAAAACCACCAGTTCTTTAATGCTAAGAGATATAATGAAGTGAGATGTTCTTTGGAAAGGAGGGGGCTGAGACCATGGAAGGAGTTTGGGTTACACATACTTATGAATGCCATCCCAGGGATTATGTGTTTCCAGCGCCATAGCCAGCAACTCCCCCAAAACATTCCAAAGAGTCACTGAGGAGCTATAATAGTCCACTGCTCAGGAAGCTTTTGCTAATCTTTCTCTTTCTGATGATAAAAGAGCAGATGTAACCTGCCTGTGTTATTATCTGCACATGAATTCCAACCCTGAGGCTCAACATCATGTAAGGGAAGATGATAACAAATACTGGCTGAAGCTGTTTGCTTGTCAAAGCAGCCTCAAGTGGTGTCCATCCAGGAGACCCAGTTCCTCTCTCCACTCAGATGGCCACAGGGAATCCCTTGTTATCTTTTCACATGACCCTTTCTTATTATTGACATGCCCAGCATTAGAGTCATCAACATTAGCATCTCCAGCACTGGAATCGGACCCCGTTAAAGCCTTGACACTGAACCCAACTTTCAGAAGGGACCTTTTCTCTGCAAACCATACAAAACGCAGTTCTGATCAGCTGGAGCAATCAGTAGTATCTGAAATTCATCTTTGGATCTGAGTGTTGCAGCACGGTCTGCAAATCTGTCTGTTATTAACCTTCCAGATGGCAAGCTGAGGAGATATCCCTCAAAAGATGGATGTACAGTGAAATAATAATTAACGGTCAATGACCTTTAGGAGTGAGACATCACATAGTGAGACATCACATTGTGATCTATGTGCTGTGTCAGACATCATAGATATCTTAGGAAACTGCTGAAGTGATGGAAAATACTTCTTTTCCAGGGTAGTTCATGGCTACTGCTTGAGTCAGACTCCGAGTGAACCCCAGATGCCAAGGAAATTGCCATTAGTTTCTGTGGTAAATAAGTGCATTGGCTCAAGGTCCTTGTTCATGTTTGATGTGGCCAGAGTCCTTGTTCTTGTGGGGGTGGTTAGGAGATAACTTGTGCTGTGTCCAGACCTGTCTGTAAGTCTGGATTAATGAAATAGACCTGTATTATCAAATTCTGCTGCGAGACAACACCAGGTCTCTATGTTAGCATGAATAGAGTGGGTTCACTTCTATCTAAGCAAGGACTGCAAAGATGTAGTGTACAGACCTCCACTCTGCTTTTCTGTGTGACAGAGGCAGCATCCAGGCTGCTGGGCTGAGTGACATGAGCCAAGACTCCCACTTTCAGAAATAGCCATGTGTCTTCTTGAATAGGTTCAGAGGGTGCTTTGGTTGATTCTTTTCCCAGATTCTATTCAAAACTGCCTTGCTCCGTATCCTCCAGACATGTCAACCCCAGAGTCTGAAGTTTCTCAAGGTCAGTGATCCTTTTTCTTAGGGTTTTGCTTATTGAAGTGTCCAGGCCACGGGGAAACCACTGGGAGTACATCAGTCTTACTCTTAAGCGCTGGGTTGCACGCCAGCTGTGGTGATCAATACTGAAGAAAGAGGAGAGGATTTCTGCAAACAAGCCTGATCTCACCTGGTGAACAGCCACAAGGAGGCACGGGCACTTTGGAGTACTTGGTTTACAGGGCACTGCTCCACTGATGTAACCTGCCTTGCATATCAGCAACACATCCCTTGAAGATGCAGCCACGCTACTTTGATAGTTTTAAGTACACGCCTCTTCTTGGCTGCAATTTTTTTAGATAAAGCAGACATAATCTGCACAATGCCATTTAAAAAGGATACAGATTCATCTGTATGATCAGATTACACCCAGTTACTTTGAAAGCGCAGGAGGCAACGTGAAAACTGGAGTTTGGGACAATTACTTGATCCTAGCAAAATAACTAGGTAGAAGGATCTGGATGGATAAGATTTCAGATGTCATTTAGTCATAATCACCAACCTTTGCCCAGAGAGACTTGATCTACTGTGAGAGCCAGGGGATAACCAGATTTTTGTCTGTTCAATTTTTGAATTGTTATGACTCAGCATGACCAGTTCAGCTGAACTAAGGGATGTTTAGGGATTCAACTAAATCCCCTGATGTTTAGGGATTCAACTAAAGAAAACTCAAGCTCATTTTAAAAAGTGCAAAGTAAAATACATTATCACTAGTTTTTTTCACAATGAAAAGGAATTAATAACATACAAGCTCATCTAGTTATCTTTCTATTGAAATGGTTGTAGCAAACAACGTTCCTGTTAAAAAACCAAATTCATGTCATCATACCACTGTGGCATTCCCTGTTTATTTAAATATAAAATATTTGTTCTGTGCTGTATAATTCAGCCATATAGACTTTGAAAGGAAAAAATGGTCTGAGTACTGAGCTATTCAAATTCTCTGCTACAACACAGAAAAACACTGATGTACTCAGTGAGTATCCTCATAGCAGTGGAAGCTGTGATACACCTCAGAAGAAACTGCAGATTATGTCCCTGTCCAGCAAATCTGCAGGGCATTATCTAGGAGAAGAGCAAGATCTCAGCACTAGGAAGTATGAGATCTTCACTATTTACTGTAAATACAATACTACAGATGAAGAGGGAAAATGTTAAAATTTTCCAAGATGTCTAATGTCCCTATATGGATTTAAATTTTGAATATCTTGTCCAAGACACTTAGAAAATACCTTATTCTCTTCAAGTCCAAATAAATGAGACTGCTGAGATATATGTGAAGTTACGTTTTTACTCTTTTTTTTCTGAGATTTGCAGTAGAATGTTGGGCAGAGTTTTCAGAAGTTATTTGAATAAGTCTTGGTGAACTGCACATGGATAGCAGCCTTTTTTACCTGGATGTGAGCTATGATTGCTTTTTATGTTTGCTGCTTTAGGCTTTTTAGTGCTGCTGGATATGAAGGCTTGTAAGGTTTCAAACAAATGGTTATTTAAATTAAATGTAGAACAACATCTGTATTTTGTTTAGCTTTGAGGCTTGGGTTTATTTGCTATATGTGTTTTAGACAGTGGGGAGAGAGTAAAGAGAGAGAATCAGCAGCTCGCTGGCTTCTCTGTCACAATGAATTCATGTCTGACTGCTTCATAGAGGGTATTATATCCACTTTGCTGTCATAGATCAGATTCTTCAGTAACTGCACCCCAAACAGACATAAACCTAAATATTGCCACAAAAGGATGTTGTTCCATAGCTTCTTGAGTTTTCAGTATCAAACTTACCATTCCACATTTGAGAACATATATTTTTCTGAGATATTAAAGAACTTTCAGATTTATCCCAAGACTTTGTAGAAGAAAATGAGTGTGGCAAGCTGATATAAGAGCTGGTATCTTTCAAGCATGCTCCTCTATTGTTTTGATCAGAAACTGGTGGATCATTTCTATGGAAATAAGCACATAATCATTCCTAACACAGCTTTCCTTCTCATCAGAGTCAAACTTTATAGAGAGCAAGACATTTATGCAAGATATAAGCATAAACACTATAATGTGATTTGATTTTAATGGGTTTCCTCCTCTTGCAGTTTGAACGGGGTTAATTCAAATACTAATTCAAATACTAAATACTGTATGGTGGTCAAGTATTTCTTCTGTTGTGTGTAAAAAACTTTTATTTTACTGGTGTCTATGCACAGCGTTTAACTTTCCAATCTGCAATTCTAGGCAATTGATAACTTTCCAATCTGCAATTCTAGGCAATTGAGAACGATGTGAAGCACTTTACATGGGAATGCCCACAAAGGGATTCTCTGAGCAGGCAGCAGACTCTCAGACTTCCTTGGTGCCTGCAAATGACAATGCCCTCATTAGCTGTGCTTTTCACAGCTGGAGTTTTCCCTCAGATCCTTAAAAAGGTTAATCCATCATCACAGGAAAGTAAAAGGAAATTAATTCTTGTAGTCTGATAAACAAAGCTGGCAGCAAACTTTTCAGTGGAGAGCAGGCAGGGCCAATCTAAATACCAAGAGAATTCAGCCAGAGGGAGATATGCAGTCTCAGGGCATTAACTAGTCCAGCTTCTCTCAGAGTGCAGGAACTCTCCTATTTTAGAATTATTGACAAAAATTGCACCTGAACATCAAGAAGTAAGACCTTACAATGATGCCACAATTATTATCACAGGTGGATAGGCAGTGTAACAACCAGAGCTGATAAAGATACTGCAGAGG
Organism: Corapipo altera; assembly: GCF_003945725.1. Taxonomy (NCBI): domain Eukaryota; kingdom Metazoa; phylum Chordata; class Aves; order Passeriformes; family Pipridae; genus Corapipo; species Corapipo altera. The sequence goes on from NW_020884884.1 coordinate 441,975, forward strand.
CTGGAAAAAAAGTCACATAGGAAGACCTATGATGCTGTCTTCCAGACGTGTGCCTTGGACCATGCTCCCTAAAAAGGCAGCCACGCCTAGTGGGGTACACTGTCATTTTGATTTCAAGTTTCTGTGCTCAGCTCCTTGTACCATAGTGCAAACAGATCTAAACCAACTGGTGAGAATTTGGAAGAAGGCAAAGACGATGAAAGATCTCGGAAAAAAAGACATATAAGAAAATACTGAAGGAGTGGGGGAGGTTACACCAGAGAAGACTGAAGTATGATATAAGTTAGTTACTACTAAGTCTTCAGCTACTGCCTAGGAGAAGTTACAAAGATGGTGGGAATAATCTGGTTTCCATATCCACGGTGAATGTCACATACTTCTGTGGGATGCCACAGAATCACATACCAATGATCCAGAAAGTCACAGAGGACCTCTTCAGGTTCTTTCCAATCCTGTTTTCTAGGATTGTTAGAAGCAAGGTGCAAGTGTGTGAGATCATTCTCTTCCCCATCAGTAGTGTGTAATTAGACACTATTTCCTGTCTTAGGAGTTAGCTTAATGGTAGTTTCCACTGCAGTAACTCTAATCACTTCTAGGGAGGTTCCTAATTTGTTCTGCTACTAGAAAGATCAGAAGCCACTTCATATTTCTCCTTTTCTAAAGCCATCCAAGATGTTGCTTGATCAGAGTCGAAGTGAAAGTAGTACTGATATGAGTGAGAAGCACTATGAATGAAGCTTAGGCAAAATGTTAGGGCTACGAACATCTTTTCTTCTGAAAGAACCAAAGTAGAGGTCGGCAGCAGCTGAAACAGTACAGCTGAAATTACAGATCTGTGGACAATGTTAAATGAAGGTATCATTCCTCAACAGTTTTAACAGTGTAGTGCAACCATGACAATGATGAGATAAGAGACAGATATGGGTGACAGTCTAGGAATTAAATCTGCTCTAATCTACTTGAGTGGAAATCCACTTACTTTGGCTTCATAGCCCCAGAGAGTGATTCCAGGGTGAGAAAACAGAATTTCACCCCACTGTACTCCTTTTTGTTGTTGTCTTTTTCTTTATGATTTGTTTCCTTGTAGTCACAGCAGAGCACAGATAAGGTGAAACTGTAAATTGTATATTCTCAGAATTGTATATTCCCAAGGACTTTTCTGTTTGTAATGCTGGAATGTGTACTTACCTGTGATCAAGCATAGGAGGTACAGTAAAGATAACCTGTGCTAGTACAACCAGGAGCAAACAGACTTTGGGAAGATTTCAATAACAATCCTCTAACTACTGAGGCTAGAGGCAAATCCCCATGAATTATAAAGGACCTGTGATCTTGGTTTCCTGCAGATGCCTCAAGCCATCCTGGCAATCCTGCCTTTGCTTGGATAGCAATGAGAATAGATTAACTAGAGAAGGTTTGAGGAAAAGAAAGCCTCTCTCTACTAGGACAATTAACCAGTTGTTTCTTCTTTTGTGCATGCTGGTTTTAGCTGTAGAATCAGCCCATTGCAGGTTTTGTCTGGAACCAGCAGCAATGGCTGGAATGTTTGCAGCTCTTCCCCAGCCACAGCCATGGGCTGCTAAAGGAAGCAGAGAGATGGGATGCCTGGGATGGGAGGGGGCTTGAAGGACATGGATGCAACATTAGTCCCCCTGCTCACAGAACAATTCATCAGATAATTAAAATCATAATTTGGGATATATTCTGTATAGCCCATAAATTCTTATGAATGAAATTGCTTTAGTCAGCGCTGCAGCACGTTAGCATTAAATTACCATGGTGCATAATCCAGAAGGTAAAACCTCTAAATCTTTTGAAAGGTTTGTTCTTCTGACTAGTAATTTAACAATCTTGTAAGAAGCTGAGATATAAGAGCTTTCTGGCAGAGAAATAGAGAAGAGGCAATGAAAAAAGTGTCATGTACTCCTCTGAATCAATTGTAGTGTCTAAATTACATTTCTAATGAATTATGAAAGGTGAGATGATTTCTCTCATTTTCCTTTAAGTTAACCTGGGATCAGACACTGTGATTAAATCCGTACAGAGCCCTGCTTCCTTATATGTCTTTTTTTGTGAGATATCCAGGTTTTTTTGGCAGGATAAAAGATATATAAAATCAGGATTTTAATGTACTTCATGTGCGTTGTTCCGTTTGCCGTGTCTTGTTTATGGAGATGACTAAATGATTATCAGTATTTGATGAGCATCTTCATTTCAGTACTCCCTTACATATCACTTGGGCTTTGCTCTATTTGGGTTTCTCACTGTTTTTGCAAATCATAATCTAAAAGCTTGACACAAAGCCCAAAGAAATAAATAAGCATATATCTTTAGCCTTGAATGACTGAAGAACTAGACAACATGCTAACTCAGTACAGGGTCTAGGTCAGGCAGCTGTTAGTTTTGCTTTTTCTAAGCTGATATTTTTCCTCAGGGAATTCTGTAAATGTTGCCTAGAAACACCTGTGCCTCAGAAACATCTGAAGAACAGCAAAATAGCCATAGAATCAGGCACGTGAAAAAGCCCATCTGTTCCCACCAAACTGAATTTGAGGAGACAATTCCCATAAATATATTTGTACTAATCAAAATGCTGTTTGACCATTTTTCTCCTCAAAGCTTTTTAACTACGGCTTGCATCACCCACAAATTTACTAGTCAGCCTTAAAAATTTAATAAGTGCAGTGCATTAATATAATATTCTGCTCATTCCTGAATTGGTATAAGTAAAGGTTTTAATTACTAAAATTATGCAGTTACAAAAATAATTTAATGAAATTATTCTTCCCATTTGCATTCATGGACTGCCTGTATTCAGGCATTATGAGGTGTGGTAAATTGCACTGAACTGTGGTAGAATAATTCTTGGTGCTGTAACTACCTGAGGACTGAACACCTTTATGGTTTCAGTTCCCAGCAAAATCAAACCACGGGGAAGTGTGCTGAGTATATGGTAAGGAAGTTTAAACACAATGTATGGCTTTTGAAGTCACTGTCCTTTGAGTTTTACTGATGGACCTATGATCTTGGCATAGGTAAAATTACTTCACTGTCATAATCTAAAAGGAATTGGTCTGCATTCGGTGAAGTCCTTCATGTAACATCTTTTGCCACTGCTGGTGCAGAACGCGTGCCTTGCAGATGAAGGTTTCTGGATGATGCCTTAATTAATGTGCATCCTCTCTAATCTGAAATGACGTCTGTTTATTTCAAAACTAATTACTTCATTATGCTTTCCACTGCTAAAAAATCTTTGGTGCCTGAATGAGACTGCAGACTCTTTGGGGCAAAGACCACATATAATGAGATAATGTTATGTTTGCTAAATAATGTATTAGGAAGAAGGCTTGTGAATAAAATATATACTGAAGTTTTGTAACTCAGTTTTGGTTATAAGTGAAATTTTAAAATTTATCCTGCATTTGCAGTGATAGACAATCCTTTTCCTCAGATTCATAAATAAATTGTCAGCTGGAATACAACCTGCTACCCAAACAGTTAGCAGGGTATGTTAGAATGTTAGAAAAAGAATTTCTGACTTGACTATGATGGACTGAACAGAACTCCTGGATTCAAATCAGTTGCAACAAAATTTCACATATACTATCTCCCTTTTCTTCACAAGCTTTGTTTATGAAAAGAACTGCAATATCCTCTGAGACTATTCCAAAGGCATTTTTCTCCTAAAAGTAGCAGGGGTAACTTCCTAATCTAGAACATTCACCCTATACCAAATCTAGTCTGGACAAGACTAGCTTTACAAGTAAAGCTAAGTGATCAACCATGGAGTGGTAATCACTGCTTGCTAGTATTCAAAATGGGCAAAAAGAAATCAGACTTTTATAAATTTTTAGTGTTTCAGAATAACTGGTTTCCCACAGATGAAGAAAAAACAGTGAGACTGATAGTGAGAAAAATAGAACAGAAGGAGCAAATGTGATGAAGAACTGTGAACTCTTTTAAGAAGAGCTCATTAAATAGCCAAAAAGCTGTTATCACAGTGCCAAGAAAGATGACAGTATTGCCTGATAGGCCAGCCAGACTCTGTGAAAAAAAAGAAAGCAGCAATTAGGAATAAGCGGTGATGTACAACCAATAAATAAAGGTAACACATAATAATCAATTATGGATGAGAATTTGTGAAGTGTGGGAATGGAGAGGGGACAAAAAGACATGACAGTGAACTCTTTCAGTTCCTTTCTGGCTGGGCACAAAGCAGCTTGGGCTTTTCATCAGGGACTTTGTAGGGAGCTACCACTTGGCAGAACAGTGGTAGCTCCCTACAAGGTCAGCATGGGGGCTGGTGACCATCATCATCCAGCGTGGAGTAACCCCTTTGAAAAAGGTTACGGGCTACTACAAGCTTCTCAACATCGAAAGCAAGCCTGAAGTTTGTTGCTCTGAAGAAGAGAAGGAACCATGTCTCCAGAGAGGACTGTCCATTTCTTCCTGCCCTTTCCTCTAAGGACTGAGCGAAGCCTTTACTACCGTGTCGCAGACTTCTCCCTCCCTCACACAGGAGCTCAGCAGAGCCAAGCTGGTGGCAGTGGCTGGCAAGGGTGGGGACTCAGAAGCCCCCATCTCCTTGCTGCTCATGAGGGAGAAGCAAGCTCAGCCAAGGCCATCTCTGCCCAGCAGTGCTTTTCCTTTACTGCTGCAACACTGGTGAGCATAGTGGTGTCTTGAACAGGTCCAGATCACATGGACCACCAGCTCAGGCAGCTGGGACTAGGCAGCCTGGCATGTCTCTGTCATATAATAGAGTCATAGAATGGGTTGGGATGAAAGGGATCTTAAAGATCACCTAGATCATCTAGGGGTCAGCCTCCCCTGCTGAGCTTCCCCTGTGCCAGGTGGCCCTGGAGCTGCTCAAACAGCTCCTTATTAACACTCCTAGTGTGTGAAATTTGAAGATCTCGGTCAGCTGAGCTTACCTTAAAGAACCTTGTGAAGTGATTCAAATGTGCTATTGAAGTATTTTCATGAGAAAAAGTACTCCAGATGTGGGTAAGGGGAAGCCCAAATGAAAAAAACTCTGAGAAGTCATTATCTGGGAGCTGAAGTTGACAAATGCAATTTGGATAGTTGGAGATCTTATTTTCACGTGGAAAGTAACTGTTTGAACCAACCACCACAAGAAAACCGTATGCCCTTCTGAAAACTTAGGTTTAACCAAACACTGATATGCTTCAGAATATACTGGGGCAACTGAGAGAAGCGTAGAGGTCAGGGACACATTAAAGGTCTGATCAGATGAAGATCTAATTAGCATCAAGTTTTGAAAGCATGTCATCTGAAGCCCTTGCCATTTCACCATCATACGTGGTCCCATCCATGTATATAATACCTGATGCTTTACGCACCAGAAAGGTATTGGCATTGTTACACTAGAAAAATTATGTTTATGTTTCAGTTTGTGTTCTACACTTCAAATAAAAAAATCACCTCATATAAATAGTATAACTTTAACACCTAATTACAAAGAAGGACAAAGCTTTAAATGGCACTAAGCTTAATAAAAGGGAATATTTAATATTATGACAATTAACCTGTTGATAAAGACTAGACCTGGCTGGATTCACTTTTCACTAGCAAGCATAAAGAATTAGATGACTCCCATAGGGATCTAAATACCTGAAAGTCACCTTACGCAGAAAAAAAAAGAACTCCTTCCTTGGTGAATATAAGCAGGGCTTCAGCCCCTGTTCTGGGGAGCTGTTGTCCCTGGAGGGTGCAGCAGACCTTGCACAGAAAAGGCAGGAACACAAAGAAAATGGGAAGGCAGCATCATTTAGGAGACCTTTCAAATCCATGCTGTTGCCACATGCAGCATCATTGGCAGTCTGCTGCCCTCTCCTTCTCCAGGCTATAGAGGGTTTGCTCTCACTGCCATGTCTTCTGTTCCCAGATTATCACAGAGTAACTCACCTCAATTCCAACAATGCCTGTTTTTCTCATCCCCTTTTCCTGCCTTCAATTGCTCTCCTAACCACAGCTTCCCCTCTTTGGACCAGAGAGGGGTGGGACAGACACTGAAGATACATATCTTCAGGGCTGCCATGGGCATTTCCTGACTTTCTTACACACTTGCTTTAAGAGACGCTGATGTTATTTTTTAATTCAGGTTTTTGCTTGTTTGTTTGGGTTTTGTTTTGTTTAGAGATTTTTTTTGCTAAAGGAGGAGAGCTAATCGAACCTAATCTAGTTTAGTCTTCAATTCAAGCTAATCCTGTTGTTGCTAGGAATTTCAGGGTGGCAACAGAATGCAGGAATGGTGATCATGTTTTAGACAGCTTTAGATTTGTTATTATCTCACCTGGAAAGAGCTGACGGATATTTAACTACAAAAACGCAGCACCAAAAAGGAAGAAAAGGATCACCTGCAGGGAGAAACCTGAACAAACTCAAACTGTTGCCTACACTGAGAGCCAGATGAACAGCTGATACAATTGGCACAACTCAGTGGTAATGTGGCTATAGCTGAAGAGAGCTATTTTTGTGTCTATGTGAAAAAGGTAGAAAATAAACATGAAAATTAAAGATGAGAACAGCTCAAATCCAAATCTCTCTTTCTTCAAAGTCTGCTAGTATCGAGTGCTGTCTAGTAGACTTTTCTTTCTGGTCCCTTTTTTCTGGCTGCACTAAATTACACTATATGGGTGCTGCTTCACATTGTGGACTTTTCCAAAAATTTTGCAGCTTAATATGCGGTTTTTAGTATGTGCATCAGAACAGATGCCAAAGAGAGTTACAAAAATTCTAGTGTAACTATGATACAACTGTCCTCTTGCAACTTTTCCATGGTTTTGCTACAAAATGAAGTTAACACAAATTGCTGTATGCCTATCAAGAAACATAAAAATGTGCAGATATGGAATAAATAAGGAGAATGTAAATTAATCCTTACCAAATTTTGTTATGAAGTTAAGGTTTTGTATAGCATTTAGTTAGGATTCAACATAACAAATCTCAACAACTTAGAAAGTCATTATGCAGTGCTATAAAATGGTGACATTTTAACTTTTTCTGTTATTCTACATTTAGGATTGTAAAGGTATGGGTATTTGCACTGGAAGGATTCTCAACCAGTTGCTCTATTTTTGTCATAGCCTTTCAAAGAATATGTTTGAACACATCTGCTTCAGCTCTCTCATTTTTCTCTCTCATGGGGACTCTACTGCGATTCCTTATTCTTCTTTCCTTGTGTCCTGAAGGAATATATAAGGCTGCTCTTCATGCAAGAAAAAGGTAGTGCACAATTTTTGCTTTTCTACATGGGTTAGTTAAATGCTTCTAGGCAAACACACTTTGTCTGCATAAACTCTGCAGAGACGTGAGATGCAAGGGCCTGAATCCAAGGGCCAGGGAAGCTGATTTCCTCTGCACCTGAGTGGAAAGCTCAGCTGCTCATTTTGGACAAAGGAAGGCACATCTCTTCTGGTTTGAAAGAGATCCTTCTCATCAGAAGCATTATGACAGCTCACACATTTCTGCTAATCCAGTACACAGAGGTACAACCCTACCTAGGCAAGCACAGGATCCCTGCTGCCGAGGCTGAGCCCACATCTGAAACACCCCAAACTCCTTGGAATTTTTGCTAAGAAATTGTGAAGTGCCTTTGAGTTAAACTGCAGCTGAGGAGGGGTCTTCAGGTTTCAATTTTGACTGTAGGTACTTTTTGGGGGAGCTGAGTCCAAGGGCCTTGCTTGTAGCTGTAAGTTCAGGCAGTGGTAGGAAGGAATTTGTGTCTTGCTGCCCCTGTGCGGTTCCCTGTGCCACCCCAAAGGCACAGTGGCAGTCAGATGTGTGTCTCCTCGGTCTGCTCTTGGCTGCCTCAGCAGACTGATGAAAAGGGCCAGAAAGTGGAATTTGGGAACTTTTCCAGTGGGTAAATTGATGGGGCTGAGCACCTTAATTTACACAGACCAGTGAATAATGAACTTGTGAGCTGGAGGTGAAAGACACTGGGGTCTTCTTATGCAGAACTGTGCCAAGTGTGCTGTGGACACAGAAAAATTCATCATGAGTTTATACTTAAGGATGATAAATACCATTCAGGCTCAGAATGGTGTTGCAAATCAAACACTACACATTGCATTTTGTATGTGCTAGCCTCTTCTTCACTGGGGAGATGAAATGAAAAGCACTCATAAACAATTTAAATTGTTTCATGTCCTGGTATTGTTTCATTCTACATTCTTCTGCAGAAAATTACTGTCTACTGGAAAACAAGGGCCAAATGTAGTCATGAGACTACTGACAAGTTTAATTTGGCTATTATCAGGAAAGTACAAAAATCTCCTTGTGTTCAGCTGAAGAATAGGCCTCCCTGTAAGTGTGATTTAGTCAGTTCTCCAATTAGCCAGGTATCATTTTTTTTCTGTAATGTCCTCTAAACTATGTTGATGGAAATAAAAATAAAGTATAGTTTTCTGTTAATTAAAACTTTTCAACAGTTATATAGGTCAGTAGGAAACAAAAAAGTAGTTCAAACTCCACCCTCCTGATGCTGCCAGTTTTTCTAATGAAATGTAATTAGCACTAATTGGTAAAACTATACTGATGGTTGGTTATTAATGTTTGTGTATTGGTCCCAGATGTGAGTTTACAGCTGTCAGTACTAATGACTCAGAGACAGAGAAAGAATTCTTCTTTCATATTCCTGTCATTTTCTTCAGGGTGCTCCCTGCTCCTTTCAAATAAGAGTGATTATATTCAGGGAAGGGAAAGCTTCTTCTTAAATCCTGACTTTGTGAGAAACTGAATGCCTTCAACTCTCCTTTGAATTTGGTAGGAATTGAAAGCACCCAGCACTACTCAGCATCTGCAGAATCAGGACTCAACAATTTTAGGGCTGCTTTTCTTGAGCCATCAAAATTGTTAGTGGTTCAGAATTCATCAAAATAATTATCCTCCTAATTGCTTACCTGTTCTTGAAAGCACACTTATGAGGAAAGCCTCTCTTCTAAGCAATCACCTAAAAGTATTCTGTTTAGAATAATTGCTTTCCTGCAATCCCTGCAATTACTGTGTCCAGCAATCACTCTCTTCAGGATGAGGTAGATGAGCAGGCCTTTTTAGACATGGATGAAGTGAAATGATGAAATCAAGGTTTCCAATACAGATCTGCCCAGAGAGGTGTGTGGAGGGGTAGTCTCTTCCAGAATCAAGGAAAGGCAAAGTCACAGTGAAGAGGAGGGTCTCCAGGAGTACCCTGCTAGAGACTCACTTGGAAATAGAGCACACTTGGAAATAGATTGGAAAACACTCAGGAAGTCATTCATTCCTGAATATTAACAGTAAAACATCACCATTAACACATAAGAAGATAAAACTTTTCTTTGAAAAGCATCTATTTATTCTTACATGGTTTAATAATATATGTCTCCCCAGGTCACTCATGCACACCTTAATATTGTGAAACCTCAGTTCATTAATATTTCTAAGTTGAAAAAGAAATACAGCATTCTCCAAGTATGAAGAAATTGACTGAATGTCTTATCTGTTATACTGGGAATTCAACAAACGAGTTTTTATTTGAAAATGCTTGACAACTTGAGCTTGTTAAGAATACAAGTAATACAACATATCTTAGGTTATTATCTTCCATAAGGACAAGGTTATTATCAAATCTTAGCCCTCAACAGTTTTGTGCCTTCGAAGGCATTCAGAACTCCCTTTAGCAACTCCCTGCATTTTGTTAGATGATGCTTGACTTATTTTTCTTAATTTTACATGCAGAATTGTGTTTACAAAACGATACCTGTGAGCCTGAGGTAATAGTTCTTCCCTGTGGCCAAAGAAACAGGAAGCTGGTTTGTGGTCAGAAGGTCTGGAGGATGTATTGCAACAATATGTACTTACAGTCTGGAATGAGGTTTTGCAGCCAAATCTCAATGCCAGTCATTGCCACTTTATATTTTAAAATAATTAATTGTAGAGTTCTGTGTTAAGCTGTTCTTTTCCCCGTGGACTGACCACCCCTTTACTCATGCAACTGCCACTAATATTCCCTGGTGTCTTTTTATTTTACAGTCTGACAGTGCCACAAATAAATTCTCTCACTATCCTCAGCTAGAATCCTGGCTACTTCCTTTTCACCCTTTCTGGAATCTAATTTAAGGATGAAACTTACCTATCCAACAGCCACACAATTCCTTCTGACCTTGTTTTTGAACAGATAAAATATGGAGAAGGAATATCTTAATGCGATAAATAAAAACCCCAAACAATCATACGAAGATGCAGTACCAAATATTTTGAGTTACATTTTGGCCAGCAAATTAAAGATGCCCATGACCACTCATGCACTGAGGCCAACCAGACTGTTAGGTAGCCCAAGATAATGCTGTGATTACAATTTAACAATACAGAGAGAAGAGAATTGGTGTCCTAGAACTGTTTAATGTACTTAAGTAGATGTAGCTTCAGTGTCTACAGTGTCTGTACACTCACTATAGCAAAGAGATACAGGTTTGAGCTCCTTCAGACCAGGGAAGTTGGTTTCCCAGCTCCTGGATGAGAGCTCTAACTTTTGTGATGCCCAGCAAACGTGGGCAGAACCACATTGCTCTGACCTAGTTTACACAGTTTGCTCTGTGGAAAGCCCAGGCTGGTTGGCATCAAGGAGTGCTCTGAATGTGCAGGTCACACAAAGCCCCATGTGTGTCTCCTGATCCCATTCAGGCTCAGGCTCTTGAGTTGCTAAGCATGTGGCACTGCTGGAATAATGAAATAGTGGGTGTCCAAAGGTGTCAGTAAGAAGAGATGAACTGAATGAATTTCGGTATATCCCAGGCAAAGAAATAGGTGTTTCAGTTATGGGAGGAGAGCAGTGTCGTATTGCAAATTTAGACTTAAAAACCTCCTTTCCAGCTGACTCTTACCACACTGTCCAAGTTTTGGCTGGGATAGATTTGATTTTCTTCTTAGTGGCTGGTAAAGTGCTATGTTTTAGATTCAGTATGAGAATAATGTTGATAATACACTGATGTTTTGGTTGTTGCTAAGCACTGCTTATTCTAAATCAAGGACTTTCCATTTTCCCATGCTCTGCCAGCAAGGAGATGCACAAGAAGCCATGAGGGAGCACAGCCAGGACAGCTGTCCTGAAGTGGCCAAAGGGATATTCCATACCATGGAGAGTCATGCTTAGTACACACACTTGGGGGAGTTGGCTGGGAGCTGCTGATCACTGCTGGGCATTGGTCAGAGGGTGGTGAGCAACTGTGTTGTGCATCACTTGTTTCTCCTGGAGTTTATTTCTCTTTCTCTTTCTCTTTCTCTTTCCATTGCTTTCATTCTAATTATTATTATTATCATTAGTATTCTTATTATATTTTACTTTGTTTTGATTACTAAACTGTTCTTATCTCAATTATTAAACTGTTCTGATCTAAACCCATGAGTTTCTTCTTTTTTTTCCAATTCTCCTGCCCTTTCTGCTAGGGGATGGTGGAGGACTGAGCAAGCTCATTCATTTCCTAGCTCTTTTTTGAAGCAAATGAATTTGTTCCCTTTGAAACAGTACTTGTTGGCAGTTCTGGAAATAATTTAGTCCAACGCCTTCCCAATGAGCAGTGTGAATGAACAGGTTTGGTTCCTCCTGTCCTCCTTTTGCCCTGGTTTTGTGTCCTTAGGCATTCTCGAGCACCTTCACATGCCACGGCAGCAGCTGTGCAACACAGGTTAACACAGCAAGAGCACTGCTCAGACTGGCGATGGCAGGGACTCTCACAGTGCCTTGGATGCTTTGAAAGACACTTCCTACACCTTCACACAGAGAGAAAATTATTATATTGTATTAAGGACTTGGGGCCAAAGGCTGTGTAGGATGGGCATGGTCTTCTTGTTCCCTAGTCCTGAGCGGAGTCAATGGTGCCGCTCTTGTCACTTGGCTTGGAGTGAAGGGCCACTTTTTGAGTTGGATGCATTTGAAAGAATTTTTCAATCCAGCCTTTTATTCAGTACAGATCTCAGAACAAGATAATCAAATAAATGAGTGCACGTGGGAAGATAAAAATAAGAGAATGAAATGGATGAGTGTGTACGGCAAGATAAAAATAAAATCCTGCAACTACAAATATGCACACAATTGTTTATTCGTGAAGGTGATTTAAAAACCCCAAGAGAAGATAAGCTGTAAGCCCACAGAGAGGTAGAGTCTAGCTGGGATGCCCACCCTACACTTGCTAGAAGCATCCAGGAGCCGGCTGTGTGCACCAGTTGGAGGGAAGCTGAAGCCCTCTCCCTCCAAAGACAGCAAAGCTGGCCAGAAACGCCTCTCACCACATGGCAGCACCCACAACCTGCTGGGAGGAAGCAGAGATCTCCCCCCACTACCAGCACCACCTCGATGTTCATGTGCCCAAACAACAGGAACCTGTGTCTGGTGGGTGCAGATGAATGCTGGCACTTTCCATCTTCATTCTGGGGGTGGCTGTTAACAAGAGGCATTTTTAGCTGCAGCAGCAGCACAGGGAGATGGAGACAGCTCCTCGAGTATGTGTGGAGCAAAGAAAGGTCACATCATCTCTCTGACTTGTTTCCAGCCTGTCTGCGCCAGCACCAGCGAGGGTTTATCCCCACAGGAGGCAATTCAGGGTTAGTCCCTACAGGTTTGAGGCACGTCTGTAAAATTGTTTAAAATACATAGTGGAGGGGCAACCAAGTATAGGAAGGCGCAAAAATCATGACATCTGTGACTGTGAAACACTGGGGCTGATCATCAGGGGACAAATCCTCCTATATTTTACAGTCTGTGCTAGGTAATGGCAGCTCAGAGCTTCAAGTCCAGCCTGCTGATCACTGCTCTGGCCCCACTTCACCTCAGGAGGATGCGCTAAAATTGATTACAGATGTCAGTTTTGGTCACAGAGCTCTTGTAGCCCTTCAGGCAATCTACCCCTTCCAGAAATGAAGTCCAAGCCAAAGCAAAGCAGCTCCTTTCCCTCTGCCTCTCTGAGGTCAGGGTTGCCTCAGGCTTCATCGTCCTCCACCTCTTGCTGTTCCTCACTCAGTTTAGGCTTTCCTGGGCTGCAGAAGCCCTTCCCTGCTCTTGGCTAACAGGGATGCCTGTCAAACTCCTTCAGTCGTGGGGGGCCAGCCACCCCAGCCCCTTCAGCCACTGCCACCATCTTGCATCCTACGTACATGTGCTGCTCAGCAAGAAGTGAACTTTTACAGTTCATTAAGATTTTGAAGAAGAGCTGCTGCACAAGGAAACCTTGATTTCCTGATACTGTTCAGAGTGCTGGTACTCCCACTCACATGGGGTGGCTGACAGGTGCCTGGAGCACTTAGTTGTCCTTCTTCAGGCTCAATGGTGTCAGAAGCACAGATGCATACATGTGAGGATAGGAGTAAATGGCAGAAACAAGGGTTAAGTAGTACCTATCAATGCTGACAGACAGACATTATTTCATTTGTCTCTTCCTCCTTGAAGACCAGCATGTATCTGGGTGCCCCCATCGACACAGAAGACAGATATTGCATCCAGCTCCTTGCATTTTAATTGATGCAGAAGAGGAATAGCGCTAGCTTGCTGGGGACATTGTCTTTTGCTATTTTGATTTTAAAAATTAAAGCCATCAAACTGTTATTATTACGGATAATAGGAATTTTTGCATTATTGCTCTGTCCTGCCACTCATAATAGTCAATGGCTTATTACCTCTAAAGAACATCTCTATCATATAACTGTGCCTGTGTTGTATTTGCATGGCTTAAGAGAGTTGTTACTAACCTGAACTCCCCCTCTGGGCTGGGTGGGGAGGCGAACGCTCACCTGGTCAGGAAATTATTCTTGGCTGAAAAGGCTCTATAGTTTCCAAATTTTCCTGTTTAAAAGGAGCAGCTAAGGTATCTCAGAGATAATGCGTGCTCTTAGCTGAAAATTGGCCATGTACTTTTCCTTTCTTAACAGAATACCTGTATTTCACTATGAGATGCCCATTTTCTCCAGGGGAGATAAAGAACTACGCTTCTTACACTGGTCTTTGAACTGATGCGTGATTTGAGCTAAAATCCCTCTTGAAGAACGTTAAGTTTTAAGTTGGAGAAGACAGCATCAGGTAGCTGAGACACTTGAAAGGAACTTCAACTTCACCACTATTGCCTATTGACTTCAAAGCATCAGCTATTTCCACATGCTGTTAGTAGACCCCACATACCCTTGGTCTGCGTTTGCATGGAGCCTTGGTATGTTTCATTACAAATATGTCCTCTCTTGTCCCCCGTTTTCTTCCCCTCGCTGTGACCCAGGAGTGTGCCACACACCTTAATCTGCTTCACCAGCACCATCTCTGCAGCCTCTTTGGCTATAGGGCGCCCTCTGCTACCTCTGAGCAAGGGAAGACCTGCAATGCCCAGCTGAGGGCAGAGGGGCAATATCCCTAACAGCACACTGTGAATGGCACCAGAACTGTACCACAGCTGTTGAAGCCACGAGACACCATCTCTGATTCAGTGATTAGTTGCAATGAATTTCACAGATTGACTAAATCCAGCTGGGTGCTGCTTCCCAACAGCAAATTGCTTCAGCCGGCAGGCCCAGGCGTCCTGCCTTTCTCCAATGGCAGCTGATGGGTGAGAGTACTCTGGAATACACCTTCCCACTCCCAAAAACTGTGAATGATGTGGCACTGGCACCAACACTTGTAAACTGTGTCTCATCTCTAACGTTATGCCGACGTGACGAAGCATAAGGGCATCCTAAAGATGCTCCCCTCAGAGCTGCCCACCGTGAAACCCCCTTCTGAGGTGCAAACGACCAGAAACCACCAGGAGCGAAGCCTTAACTTCGCCTTCCTCCGCCCTTGGAAGCGTTCGGGCGCCCCGCGGAGCGGGGCAGCGAGTCCCCCTCCCGCCCGGGCTCCCCGCCCGGCAGCCCCGGGG